>NC_054547.1:31867474-32179974 GCF_017654505.1 Polyodon spathula | reverse complement strand
CACTGTTACAATCAAGTGTCAAGATTGCTTGTGCTACCTGCTGGACAACACATTACAATACAGCTCACAGAAATTATTGAAAAATATACTCAGTAGTGTCCCCCAATCCTAATAATGTGTAGAATTAGTATGCAGATAATTGGGTCACACATAAGTTCCTTTATTTGTATTTATTTTTTATAAATGTCCAATTATTGTCCACCCCTGCCCCCTTTTCTCCCAATTTGGAATGCCCAATCGCTTTTCTCCTCACCGCAGCAATTCCCCACACGATGACCCGAAGGTTCAGTGGGCATCCTCTGATCCCATGACCAAGCCAGCTTCTTTTTTCACCCAGGAACACAAGAGCAGATGTGAGGGAGCTACCGACCTCTGCAGGACAAAGGCCAGCCCTGCAGGTGTCCGCTCTGAACTCACTGGGCGGCTTTCTCTCCCAAACCCAGGGGAGCGCTACAGCCAGTGAAGACTGGTCAACTTCACGCAGCCAGGATACATGTATGACACCCTATGCACCGTGCAGCTGAGCTTTTACCAGGCGAGCTACTCAGGGACCCCCTTAACTTGCTTAATTACATTTCTTTTGTGATTCTTCGTTTGAAATTATATGACTACGGTCTCTGACCATCATCATGCACACTGTACCTGCATCCTAACCGATCCTCCACCTTCTTGACCAGGAACTGCTTGCAGATATCTTTGGTCGGTTCATCGAAGTTGGCATGCTCAAACTTCACCTCATCCTCAAGGCACCTCCTCTTCACTTCATCCTTATTCACTTTCTCTTTGAAATCCTTGAAAGGGGTCCTGCCGGCAATCATTTCATAGATACTGCAGCCCAGGGCAAACCAGTCCACGGAGCAGGTATAGTTCTCTTCATTCAGGATTTCTGGAGCCATGTAACCAGTGGTGCCAGCCTAATTCAGCAAAGTTAGATAACACATATCACATAACAGTGCCACATAGCATTCCAAAACTTCATTTAATGGCCAATAATTGATATGGTAATAAAATGAAAGCATCTTTTCAGAAATTTATCCTGCAGCATATGTTTGTACAGCATCAGTAAGAATAAAAAAGCATTTAAATTATGATACAATAACCCTGAAAATGTTGGAAGCATCAGTAAATTTCTGCAATAACATATATTATCATACTGACATTATTTTGTTGGTATCTAAAACATAATTTTAAAACAGCAGAGAAAGTGGCCAATCCAGTACCACATTCAAGTTAAGGATAGTGCAGAGGGCCACAAAAAGTTGAAAAAACTGGTAGTGAGTGAGGTGTAGGGATAGGGCTTATATAAAACAGGTACACATTTCACTATATTCAGGAGTACTTAGACAATACAAATTAGCTCAGGGATTATGTCCCAATGCATGACAAATTGCAACACACATTCAGTACTATTTATTTTGCACACTATTTATATTGAGCTAGAGGAGTTAAATCACAACATTTCTTTGGCTTTATTAATTTAACAGTGACAACATATTTAAGGTAGACACAAAGCAAGCTGAGTTATAATTCATGCTGTTACTTTTTGTCCTAGATTGTTGTAATGAAGGCTCCACCCTTCACAGTATCTCATCCAAACATATTTGTGTAAAGCCTTCTAAAGAAGATTACATTCACAAAGCCAGCGATGCCTTAGACCTGCCTAGGTTGTACTATAGACGGGCATTAGATCATTTGTTTAAATGTCAAAAAAATCTAAAAAAGAGTAATTACATGAGAAATGTCATACTTTCTAATTTGGAAACATTTTATAGCATAGCTGTTCATGTAGCTCTGCTCTGATGTAATGCATTCTTCAATATGCCTACATCTTAGCACTTATTGCCTGTGGAAATAATCTGAGCAATAAGTGAAACAGTTTCTTTTACAGTTTTCTTTTTAAAGTATTCTTATTTATACTGGGTAGTGGATCTGCTATGAATACTTTATGTGTATGTTATATGGGTTTTCAAAGTTAATATCAAGGATAACAAAAGTGCTACTGAGAGTATTTTGAATTTTACATAGTATGCCAGTTAAGTGAAGCTTTACCGCAATAAAAGTTCCAATTCAAAATAGAAAATTAGCTAATTTAATCTAAATTTATTTGTGCTGTAAATCACTCATTTAGTTTTGTTTCTGATTGTGAATTTTATAAAGTGATTATAAATTCATGTCAGCTGCCGAGACACTATAACAAAAAATGTTGAAGACATTCCTGTGTCCTTACAATGCCAAGAAGACACAGCATATTAGTGGCTACACGATAGTAAAATCCTTAACCAGTTGTCACTTTGTATTATGAATCGCCTGTAGACTTTTAGTAAAGGCAAATCCTGTACTGTCTGTGATGCAACTGCTCTTCTACTTACCTTTTGGTTGATTGGTTTTCCTTCTTTAATTTCAACTGCCAAACCCAAATCAGATAACATGCATTGGCCATTGTCATCCAAAAGTACATTTTCTGGCTTCATATCTCTGTAGACTATATTAATTGAATGCAGGTGCAGGATGCCACAGGTTATTTGGGCTGTGTAATAGATGGCACGGTTCATTTCTATACCTCTTTCCCCGATGTTGTAAATGTGGTATTTGAGATCGCCTCCATTCATGAGACTCATCACCAAACAGAGATGGGTTTTGGATTCGTAAGCGTACGCCAGTTTGACAATGAAGGGGCTGTTGACTTTCTCCAAGATCTCTTTTTCCAGCAGGGCCATCTTTTCTCCTTTTTTCTTTTTTAATCTCTTCTTGTCCAGTTTCTTGCAAGCGTACATCTGTCCAGAAACCTTTACTTGGATAGCGCAGACCTGGAATAGAGCAAGATAAAGCTATCAGGTTTCTTACACAACAGCGTTCAGACTGCTTCACTGCAATGCAACCTACCTTTGTGTGATATCATATACTTTATTGATGCCTCTCTAAGCAGTATGAATCTTATGTTTAATTGCAATAGATGTTCTTTACAGCTTACTCTTAATTTCATGTTAATGAACTTGAAGGGACTGCTTGGTACTGTAGGTTAACAATACTAAACTGTAAAGGAAACTGACCCACTATTCAGACTCTAAGAAATGAAGACATAAAATAAATAAATAAGTAAGTATGGGAGTGGAAAACATATTTGCTAATTTGAATCCTCTTTTATAACATATTTGTAACAATGCATTGCATATTGAAGATACAGGCTTACACAAGTATTGGGGAATACAAACAGCTAAAGAAATCTTACCTCTCCAAATCCTCCTTTCCCCAGAATCCTGAACTCATAAAAATATTTCTCAGTAATTGGCTGCTGTTCAAATACTTTCCATTGCATGAACTTGTCAAAGAAGCCACTGCTTTGAAATTCCTGGAAGGGTTTGCCCATAAGAAACTTCCTGGTTTCCACTTTGGCCAGCGCCATGACCTCCTCAAAGTCCTTCTCAGTCACATTTTTGCACTTTTCAGCTACCTCTGGGCTCACGTAAGAGATGAAGTTCTTGGAGTCTGGTTTGAGGAAGCTGGTGGCAATGTTCTGGTGCAAGCTGTCTCTCCCGGTATTCTCTGCCAGCTCCCAGTTATTCAGCTCGTCCAGGAAGGCGATAGCAGTCTGATACTCAGGGACTGTCTCCGTAAACTGTCTGAAAAACCTTTTCCCTATGGGCTGCTGCTCACAGACACTTTCAAACTCAGCGCAGATCTTCTGTCTCATTTCCACACACTTATCGGGGCTGGGAAGGGACAGGCTCCTGCGCCTCTTTAGCATTTCTTTGATGTCACCATCCACGCTTTTCCTGGCTTGCAGGAAAGCCGTGTTGGCTATCAAATTGTCCAGACCGCCCATGTCACACATCTTGGCTGTTTTTGTATGTCCTCTTTAGCCACTGAAGTTGGCTGTATTGTATATCCTTCCAACCCTCTGAGGAGTGCTGAGTGGATCTGAAGCCTGCTGTGGTAGCAAGAGACACTGGCTCTCAAGTAATTACTCATTTAGAATTAAATACCTCAGAAGGATTTTCGTTAAGTATCTTTAGGTGTTCTACTCACGGAAAGTAACTTGTAAGAGGTTTATTTGCTAAGGAGCTTTCAACTTTCTATGTTTAGTTGCCGGCTGTAGGCCAGCACATGTGGACAAAGCGCATGTCACTATTATGTAAGGAAATATTACAAAGTACACCTGATAACATTAAAACTTCTGTAACAGTAATCCCTGACCTTTTAGCACACAAGGGTCAAATATCAATAATGTGAACTTACTGTAAATATATAAGGCTACTATGGACGGTCTAAATCAATACAGGCCTAATAATATGAATCTATATATAACTAAATCAGCTTGGCCAGTTTTGGTTAATACATAACCATGTAGATTAACACTTAAAACCTTGTAGTGTTGAAATAATGTTGAAAAAACTGTTCCTATGCAGGTAAACAGATTGCAGAAACATGGAATATTTTAGGGTGTGTCAAAATAAATTCAAATCAGTTTGTGTTTAAGGAGTTTACAAGCCTTAAAACCAAATGCATGAGAGTTCTGCACAATACATTATGTATGCGAGTTCTCAGCAATGCACATTTTTCTTTTCTTCTTGAGGTATTCTTTTTTTTTTTATAGAATACGGCAAAAAAGTCTGCCAAGGTGTTGGTAACGTTAAACATTAGAAGATTTTTTTTTTGGATACCCAGAAACAAAGAAGATTAAGTTTCCAGTATTCTTTTGATGATCATAAAGCAGAAATAAATAAGTAAACTTGAATCTAAAAGAACAAACCTCAGTACACATCTCGGCCAGCGCCAGGGATACAGCATTACATTATGCAGATTAAACTGATCACAGTAAGCAATCTCCTTTTAATATAAAGCTCTGTAGACACATGAGACGAGCTGCTTCATCCTGGAACTCAATAGAAATACCAAACTTACAAAGCTGCTTATCAAAGTGCCACATTCCTGCATTTCTATTGCATTTCACATAATAAAGAATCATTGTCTTGTGACTGGACCTGTTTTAGCAGCCAGTTTATTGGAGTAGAAAAATATTCTGTATTATATTCAGGAGGGAGCTGCCCACCTGTGCACAATAAACATGGCTTACTGTCTTTCAACAATATGCACTAAAAATGTACGAAACTTTAGTCCAGTAGTATACAAAAATGTTGTCTTTAGTCATTGTTCAGAAAATATTTATATTTTAAATAACTTTCTCTAAACGCTGACTTATATGCGAGTTATTCTACAACAGCATGAAGTAGCATCAAATCTAATGCTAGCACAATATGTTCTGTAAAACAAAAAAAGAAACAAGCACCCCCCCTACAAAAAGGGCTACAATATACACCTAATACTGAAATGCATTTACTGTTAAAGTGACCGTGTTCAAATAATTACTGCAGTATTCATTTTTCAAAAGACCAGTATATATACCCTAAATGATGTCATGGCGACATTGCAGACACTACAGATTGACTGAGCTAAAAATAAAACCAATCTTTTAAAGATGTTATGTTTGCCAGTCCACAGTATCCAATATTGTATGCCTGTTCTGATGAGGTAATAACCAGTTAGATCATTAAAATGACTACAGCAAACACCACTTGCTGGTCATTCTTAGGCAATGAACCTGCTATTGCCTAATTTATGGATAGGCTCCTATATTACAAAAATCAATATGGCCAAATGCAGCCCCCCATCCTTCCAGTAGCTTTGCTCTGCATTCAGAGGTAAAGCAGCTACTATTTATTTGATCACTCGAATTCTAATTGGCTCTGGTGACTGCATTTAAATGACTTTAATACAGATCACTGGATCTGGCTTGCTGCACACAAGGTACTGTACATGGGCAACCCTTTTTGGTGGCTTTTTAAGAACATAGCTGCTACAGTATTGATAACAGTAACATACTCAGCCATTCCTAGTTTTATAATTTAAGACCATGCTAGTTGAAGGATGTTTATTTGTAGCACATGGCAAAATAGTCTTAAAATAAATAGCTAGTACTAGACAGCCATGATTTGCTGTATATATATATATATATATATATATATATATATACACACACACACACACACACACACACACACACTGACATCCACCTTACAAATCCAGTTTTATTATTAAATGCTCAGATCCGGCTGAGTTGATAAGAGGAATACTGTATACAGCGTAAGGCACTTTCACTTGAAGCACCAATTAATGAAAGGCACATCAATGGAGACACATTCTTCATTATTTTTCATGCTGTCACCCCAAGTCCAGGTCACACCACGGAGTAAAAATAGCATTGATCCAGTTTTAGAAAGTCTGTAACAAGCCTATTTGTGTTATATGCCTTTTGTTGAATTCAATTTAATGGGACTTCAGAAGCAACCACCACGGCTTAGCCAATCTTTAATATTTTATCTTGGTTACCCATGCCACATACAAATGAATATTAAGTAACCTCACTTGCACTATTTGCATTACAGGAGTCCCTTGCTAATACAGACACTATTGTGAACCACAAATAAAGAGGTAAACCATGTCAATACTAGACTTGTAATTAATAACAGAACAGGATTTAAAAATAAGTAGCCATTGTGGGTTTTGAACAGTAGATGTGTATTCCAGATGAAAACTTTGCAAGATCTTTGTGCAGCTCATCCAGCTGTCAATCTGGGAGGAAGCCTGTCCCTTTAGAAACACAAGTCAACATGCCTTGTTTCTTATTGTATTATTTTATTTTACATGAAACACAGTACTTAAAGCTGAATAACCCCAACACATTGTTACTGCTTCTGATGCACATCAATTCTTGTGATGTCCTGCCAGGCAGTCTTGCTGCCTTCTGAAATCAAAATTACAGTCTTCATAAACAACATTCTTCAAAGGCAATGGTCCTGATGGTTTTCAGACTGTGTGGAACACCCAAACCCATAATAATTTTCTGGGACACAGCACACTTTCATTTTCCTATTCTTTGCACTACCCAGTCCTGCTGGCAGAGAGGGCAACGGTTGTTCTGCTTCACCCACAGCGACATGCAGCAGTTGTGAAATGAATGGTTGCATTCTCCCCAAACCACTGAAAGAGAAAGAATCACAACCAACACATTAGTGATACTTCAGTCTTGTTATCTAAAGCTAGCCTGTTCTTTGAACAGGGTTGTATAAAAATGATTTTCAAAAGGAGCAACTTGTTTGCAAACAAAAAGTAGAAAGTTGTAATCAACTTTTTAAATGGATTTAAATGCACCACTGCCAATGGTTGAAGACCCATAACAGTAGGGCAGCGTAAATACATATATATTTGTATTTTATCTTATTATATTTTTATAGTGAGCATGGGCAGTACTTATTGTCATATATATTCTATTCAAAAAACAGCCCTATTCATTTTTCCATTGGTTACATTAGCATCCTTCCAAATGTCAGATTCTACACAAACCCCCAGGAACTACTTTCACTTATAGAAACATGTAATGCTAAATGTGACAACAACTTGGAGCGACAAAACAGCCTGCCTAGAAATCTGCTGCAAGGGGTTCAGTTAATTAGATGTCATTCTCTATGTTTCAGGCACTTCAGAGTACAGAAGTACATATGTATACAAGTGTAAACTCAATAGATATTTCATTTAAATTGCACATATAACTTACTAATATAGCGTAAATTTGTGAAAACACTGGATTTCATATCATACACTAGACTTACCAACACAATCTTCCTGCTTGTTTTCTGCCTGGCATCGAAGGCAAGCATCTAAATAGGGGGTCGGACGGGACGGGACGGGGGACACATAAAAGCTGTAAAGGAACTTATTGAATGAATATATACTAATGAAAACAGTAATTTTGCAGTGTTGTATTATAATATGACATGGCTGTAGTCTATGGGCACCTTCAGCATTACCATTGTGGTTCTCACATCAATCTAGAGCATGGTAATTTACAGTAAAAACAAAACAATAATAACAAACAGCAAATAATCCTATTTTTTTACACTTAAATAAAAACATTTGAGAGGTTGAAATACACGGTTTAGATCCAAACGGTTTACATCAACACAGTAGGCACGTGTTTCCATACCATACCCAAAAACCTAGTGGATTCAAAACAATAATAATTCACACGACTTTTCACTTGATGTATGGTAGATACTAGTAACCTTTAGTTCCCAGCGTCAGTCTTGTAATTTACAATGAAGAACAAAAAATTATGAAATAAAACAAAGCTACAGTACCAATAAAAAATACAACCCAGGGGTCTTTGTAAAAATAATTCAATACTCCAGCAGAACACAAGTGACCATAAAGTCCAGAATCGATATATATATATATATATATATATATATATATATATATATATATATATATATATATATAGTCTATATTTCAGATAAAGCACTCCACGTTACTGACCATGGACTGTGCACACCAGCTGTACAAAATCAACTACCTGTCCCAGAACCGGGGACTGGTTTCTTATCCTTACCCATAACCTGGACTCTGCAAATTGCACAGGTATCACACTCCACATCCCAGCTCCACATCGCCACGGCGTTCCATTTCTTTAGAGAGAACATCTTATCCCCTCCACCTTTACCAGACACAGATCCTCTACTGTGAGAAGGGACAAAACTGGGTTCGTCTCCATCATCCATACTCGCCATAGCAAGGAAACAACACTGACAACAAAATGAAATTGGGAGGACTCACCAGACAGCGTCAGCGTCTCTCTGTCGCAGTACAAGCTAGCCACCACTAGGTAGTGTTGCAACTTGCAGTTGAAACTTATTATCTCACGTGGTTTGCAAAAAAAACCCCAAAAAACCCACAAATAACACGTGCAGTTACTGCAATTACGCATTTTGGCCTCTGTGGGGAAGCAGTGAATTGCAAACAAGCAAGGCGTTGAGGATTTTAAATCCACCCTGCAGCTCTGAGTCATTACAAGACAATACCTCGTTTTTTGTTAGTTGCGGGTGTTCTACTGTACCAACGTTTTAGGGCAGATATTAAAAATAGGCTTATATAGTACTTTTGTGTTTTTTCCGTTTCGCAAATACAATTGTTAGTCAAATGTTATGCTGCAGTTAAGTTATTCGTATTATGCACTGTACAGAGCAGCTACGTGAACTAGATTGTGAATTCCCTCAAGTTCACTGCTGCACATTGTGTTCAGCACTGCAAAATCAATTCGCTATGTATATACGCTCATGTCCATTACATCAAGTTCTTAGGTTACCACCGCCGTTATATTATAGAAAACTACAGATACCGTTACTGACAGTGACATAGTCTTTTTTGGCAAATAAAACAAGAGTCAATTGGATCAAGCTACCAAGAAACTGCTTGATGAGATTCTGGGATAAACAAGCTACTAAAACCAAACCAGCAAGGTGGGCCAAATGGCCTCCTCTCGTTTGTACACTTTCTTATGTTCTTATGCATTGCAATAAATAGAAATTATTTGCTGAACAACACAACACACATGATCTGCAATTAGAATTATTTCTATTAACAGCTGTACTGAGAAATAGTTAAGAATAAAGAGTAAATCATATGGTATGTCAATAAATCTTTTCTAGTACTGTGTTGTTTGTTTTCTTTGAGTGTAATAATAATGAAAAAAGTTATATTCTATAATATTGCAAAGATACCAATTTTATATTTGAATAATATAAAAGTAAAACATTTGTGCATCTTCTTGGACGACTAATGGTATTTCTTCATTCTCAGCTGACCACACAGACAAGTGCCATTTACAGAAAAGAAAAAATATATAGAACATGTTAACAAGGCATTATCATTAAATAACATAGGGAAAGTCCTGATGTGCAATGTAGGTATGACATAAAATCCTGTAGAGAACCACAAGATGACAGGCTATTTCACTTACTGGCAGAGTCTGACCACTAGTTGGGTTATTCCCCCCAGTGACAGTATTCACTATTTTAACTCATTCAATATCTCACACAGGGACTTTTGTGAACAGAAACGTATGGCCTGGCACAAAACCAGCAGTGTGAAAAGTGACACTTGACAAATACCAATAGGTGCACTGTTTTAACTTCCATCAAACTAAGCATCTGGCCCCGTAAAGGGTCTCTAGACCAGTGTTTTCTCAGCAATACAAAACCACAGAAAAAGGCCAGGGTGCTTGGCGAAGATATGACATTATTTGCATCACTCAGTTTAGATACTATATATGCATTTTTATGTTCATAATCAGTTAAAACCAAATCCATCAAAAGTATAAGAAATGCACATAACCTTATTTCTATACATATACTGCAAGGGAAAACAATTGAAGAGCACTGCCAACTGAAAGCTGGATAGTTACAAACTGCTGTTTTTCTTACAGACCACTTAAGAGGTCTTGTGCTGGGCTTATTGTTACCCAATGCATGACAATACTGGATCAAATGAGCTAGTACAGCTACAGGTTTCTAGGCCCTACAGTCCATTTGTGATTTGCTGTGAACCTCTCAGCAATGCACCATAAAAGGCTTTTGATTTCAATGCCATCTCCAAAATGTAATACACATCCACCTACTGTTCTGGCTAAAAACCTTTGATAGCACTTGGAAGGGAGTATTAAAATATTTTAGGGATTAATTGATGGGTTTTAAAAGGACTTGAGTTACACGGCTTAAGACCACATTTCTATAAATTATTAAAATTCTACCACTAAAATGAATGCTCAATGTATAAGCTTATAAAAGTTTACCATGGATACCAAGGTAAAAGAAAAAGCATAGAAACGTCTTTATTGCTTTATACAAAGTAATAAAAATGTCTTTCCATTTAATCAGTGGTCTAAGATGCCAAGCCATTACAGTGGGCTGGCTGGATGAAACCTAAAGTTAAAAACAAACGCATTGCCATTTAACTAAAGAGCAAGCTCTAGTCTAAAGGTAAGTACGTGTCTTACACCGATGTCAGTATTATTAAATCATCAGCTGCTAGGAGATCTACAACATATGTTACATGGGTGGAAAAATGCCTCACATTACAGTTTAATGCATCAGAATTCGTTGCTGGCCTTAATACCGGTGAAAAGAGCATATTCAACGGAAAACCTTCTTGTGTTTGATATTAAAATCTTGGCAGCTACTTACTGTATTCTTTACAATGGGTTTGCTGAATAATAATTACAATGTGATTCACATACTAAA
The DNA here is from genome assembly GCF_017654505.1 of Polyodon spathula. Taxonomy (NCBI): domain Eukaryota; kingdom Metazoa; phylum Chordata; class Actinopteri; order Acipenseriformes; family Polyodontidae; genus Polyodon; species Polyodon spathula. The sequence goes on along the minus strand of NC_054547.1, from coordinate 32,168,842 downwards.
GGATAAAGTCTTATAATCTACAGGATCTACCTACCTAATCTGTATTTACTGCCAAACTTCATGCCTGCTCACAAGCCAAAGCTATAAATCCTGGTCTGCATTAAAGCATACATGTCTGGGAATATACTGCAAAGAAATACCAATGGACACATGAAAATACATTACCTATCAAAGTATGATGCATTGCTTTTAAATGGGGGACCCGTGTGATTCATTAACTGATGTACTTCATTGATAAGCTGTATTCATGAATCTTTTTTATTTTTTTTTAGCCTGGTTTGTTTAATTCTTTATGAGTGATAATCATCAATTAAAAGTTAAATGTTTTTTACATTTTATTAAGAATTTCTTTTTTTAAACATTACTTTCTTGGCTTTTTTATATTTGGAATACAATACTGAAACCAGGCATGTGGATAATATTTGGTGCCACTGTATAATTGAAAGAGAGCTTACATTTTCATACTATCCCTTCAACATAAAACTAAATCTAATCCCAGACCTAGAATCAGTGACTCACACATAAAGAATGTGAGGTGACTTTTAATTCAGATTATTTTCTAAAACCACTTAAAACTTTTATTACCAATTTTATATATATATAATAAATATATATATATATATATATATATATATATATATATATATATATATATATATATGACATATAGTTAATGGTAAACCAAATACCATTTGGTTTATGGTTGGTACAACTAATGTTTTAAGTCTGTCCATAAAGTAAGTTAAAAAAAAAAAAAAGGTAAAATTTTAATATTACCCATATACAGAAAATGGTCAATGTTTTGTTACTGTAAACTGAAGACATTTAATTGTATTATTTATTTACCTTAAAACATATGTTTAGCAATGTGAAATGTTGCTTTATTGTTGTGCATGTATCGTGTTCTATTATCTCTGTTGTCTTCTGCCACCAATGCTGGGAACGCACATTTGGTTTCAGAGAACAGTAGTGGCTAATCCTTTTAAATAAACACATCATCTTGGGAAAACTATTCAAGGATTACTTTGAATAATATCCTTGGAAAAAACATCTGGTGAAACACAAAATGTAAAAGGTTAGACACAGTGCCTTGCAAAAGTATTCAGACCCACAGTTTTCACATTTTGTTGCTTTAAAGCTTGCAGTCATGACACTTTGAAGTAGGAATTAATATGTGTTATATACACAACCTACTCCACACATTCAAAGCAAAAACAAAAAAAATAAGTAAATAGATAATTAATATGAAATAAAAATGGAAAAGTTGTGATTGCATAAGTATTCAAACCCTTTGCTGTGGCAAACTTAGTTGAATGGCCTCTGTCTGTGTGCAGTATTAGTGGTTCTCATGATTTTAGAATAAAAACACCCTCCTTGGTCAGGTAGTGAATTTCAAGCAAAGACTCAACCAAGAAGACAGATCAGGAGAAGGGTACAAAGTCTGAATATCCCTGTGAGCATCGTCTACTCAATCATCAAGAAATGGAAGGTGCATTGTACCACCCAGGCTGTTCCTCCAAACTGAGCAGCTGGGCAAGGAGGAGACTGGTGAGGATGTCACTGTGAGGCCAACGACAACTTTGAAAGAGCTACAGAGTTCAATGGCTGAGATGGGATAAAATGTGCATCAGTCAACAATATCCAGAACACTTCACAAAAGTAACCTGTATGGCAGGTGGCAAGAAGGAAGCCATTACTAAAAATAAGCCACCTCAAAGCCTGAAGGTTTGCAAACTCCAAAGCGTGGAGTTTGCAACAAAGCACCTGAGTGATCCTGCAAAAATGTGGCAAAAGATGTTGTGGTCAGACGAGACCTAATTGGAACTTTGTGGTTTAAATGCCAAGGGTTATGTTTTGCACAGACCCAACACAACACATGTCCCAGTCAACACCATCCCTACAGTCAAGCATTGTGGTGGCAGCATCATGCTATGGGGATGCTTCTGCTCAGCAGGGACTGGAAAGCTTGTTAGGATTGAAGTGAAAATTGACATAGCTAAGTGCAGGCAAATACTAGAGGAAAACCTGTTTCAGTCTGCTAAAGACTTAAACTTGGGGTGAAAATTCACTTCAGCTACACTGGAGTGGCTTAAGAATAAGAAAGTGAATGTCCTTGAGTCAAAGTCCTGACTTGAATCCTATTGAGAATCTGTGGAAAGACTGGAAAACTGCTCTCCATAAGCGATCCCTAAATAACTTTAGAGAGCTTGAGCAAATCTGCCAAGAAGAATGTCCACAAATTGCACCAAGCTGGTGTGCAAAGTTGGTAGAGACTTATCCAAAAAGATATGCGGCTGTAATTGCTACCAACAGTGCGCCCACCAAATATTGAGTTAACGGGTCTGAATACTTATGCAATCAACATATTTCAGTTTTTTCTATTTAGTTTTTGCTGACATTTACTGTAACTTGTCTTACTCTTAGAAGTCTTCAGTTTGAGCATTTAAGTTTTGAATAAAATATTACGTTTTTAAAAATGTGTATGCATCATTTTGTAATTTCACAAAATGGGACACCATAGGAAGGGTCTGTATACTTTTGCAAGGCACTGAATATACTAAATATGAATGTAACATTACGTTAAGGGACTTATCATAACTCTTCTTTATGTGAAGTACATCAAATTTATGTAAACATGCAACAGACTCACATTTCCATTTTAGTGGACCTGTTCTTTAATAGTAATATATTAAAAAGGTTCTTAATAATGTCATAATGTCAAAAATACAGGAAAGAAAAATAAAATAATGTTAATTGTTTGGAATTGTGAAATAATGATATGCTGTACATGCTAATAAAATCTGCTTCTGCCCATTGGGCAGTTTGGTCACAATAGGATATTCAAAATCCTCCACTACTTCTAATGAGGCCCTGTACCTCACTGACAGTGTAAAGGCAAAGGTTTCCATTTTCTGGTTAAGTTACTGTATAAAACAGAAAAGACACATGTGTACTATTGTATAGCATATAATCAGTAACAAATAGCCCTACCTTTCTCTTTTTTTCTGGATTTTAGCTTCCTGCTGTTCTTTAAGATACTGTACCACTGAAAGTATCTGTACTTATCTGGGCTGTGACTTTGACTTTCAAACCATTCAGTTTAGCTGTAAATGTTACAGTTCACACAGTGTAAAGAAAACGTCCTCTTAAATGTTTGTGTGGCCGTTGGCTGTACCTTCTTTTTAGTTCTCCAGTATAGTTATCATCTAAATGAATCTCAGCCAAGCGGTCCGAAAACTTTATTATCCTAATAAACAGTAAGATAAAATAAAAACATTCAAGTTAATGAGATTTTGTGATTTTAGGAAGAGGAAGAAGCATTGAAGGCAAAAAAGAAACACATTTGGAAGCAATTACCAATATACCCTCATCAAGTCTGCCTTTGTCAAACAAACATAATAAGGCTTTACACACAAGTAATGAGATAAACACAGCTAAGATAATTCAATTATACCAGGGAATGGTTTAATTGGGAAGAACATTATCCAAGTAGAGCATGCGTGGGAAAGTGTTTTTCTTTAAACAATTAGACACCACACTAAGAGCATCCATTTTTACAATGTGTATTAATACTAATAATAATTTTTAAAAAATGTTTGCTACATTGTGAAATATTACCCACAACCTTAGATCATGCTGATTTACTTTTTCATGCAGTCCTGATTGGTCTTTGTTTTCGTGGTCACAGTGCTCACCGACACAGCACTACTGTAAATTTCAATGGGCTTGTTCTCCCTTCTGCATTCCTATCTATTCCGTTGTCAGCAAGATTTCTGGAAGCTTTCTCTTTTTCTTCTTGCACAAAAAATGCAATTATACTATCGTAAATGGTATTTTACATGCATCACTATCTTGCAGATATCCTTCTATTTTAATGGTCAGGTCATCATTAGAAAGTAACTTAAACACAAAATAATAAATGACAATCATCTCTCTGAACAGGGTCTAGCCCCAGCCGGTTTGGATTAGTTAATATTAATATTACTGTTAGAGATTACAGTCTATTTTAATTATGGTTCAACCCATATTTCAGACAGGTTTGCTCTTCTTAATAGTAGTGTTATTTTATTATTATTATTTCATTTTTTATGGTACAAAATGGTATACCCCCTTTAATTCTACATTTTCAATGTTTAAGCCAGATCATTATTGATCATTATTGAGATCCACAATCCTGCAGTTTTTATGTTTATCGCTTAGTTACTAAATAACAGGAAGAAAAGGTAATTGTGACATTAATTATGAATACACTACATCTCATATATTATCCGAAAGAAACAACCTGAATGTAATATTTTTCTAACTAAAGCTGTATGATGTAGAAATGATTTTGATCCTAGCAGAACATTCACCTTTCTATTTACCTTACTGTACTGAGCAATGTAACCAAATTGGCCATGTGATATGAAAAGACGACCCTAAGTCTGCTTTGTGTTCTTATATATGTAATGGCTGGCCCTGGTCCTGGTTTGCAAGCTAGTTAGGCTGGCCCTGGGCTGCCTTTTCTTTTTTGGAACATTCACATGAGAAAAGGCGACCCTGGGCCACCTTAAATCGCAAGTGTGAATGGGGTCAAACATAATAACCCTAACCCTAAATATCATGTCATTTAGATTTAAAAAATACATTCTAGAAATTCAGTATTTATTTCTTGAGGGGAATTTGATTAATTTGTGTTTGTTTAACGTTATCTGAACTGCCAAAATATTAGCGTGTGATCATCACCAATAAAATACTTAACTTGCAGCTCTAACCCAAGGAGGGTAATATATTGCCTTGAATAAAATAGTCATTATGTCAGAAGTTGTGAACCAAAGTACAGTATTTAGAAATTATAGGCTAGTAGCATGTAGTTTTTTTAATATAGCTGGTTCACGAGGCGTTCACTGGGACTATAGGATAGGACAGAGGATGCAGAAATGAACTGTTAGTGGGAGAGTAGCGAGCGGAGAGAGCCCGACTTAAAGAAGGGTCCCCTCTGACTCACGTGAGAGAACCTCCCTTTAACGAAGGTCGAGGAAGCATAGCTTAACCTAAGGTTGGGGAAGTGAGGCTCACTTACTCCCCAAAGAATGGACCATTCATACAACATACAACATTCATGGTACAGATCTTACTGAAATATTAAAAAAGAGCACTGCCTCACCCAGCAAGGATCCACTCAGTGGCCCCAGGTAACAGTAACATAAGCTTAATGAGACCACTTGGTTTTCCCTCAAGACCATTTAACAAACCTTTTGCTCTCTCTTCTCCAAATCTGGAATAAGAATGTCACTTGAGCTAACGATTTGGAAAAGCAACGGCACTGTTGCCACCACAACAGAGATCTTGGAAAGGGAAGTACGGTAGTGCACATACTGTTCCCTGATGAAATCCCACTAATAATAATCTTTATTTTTATATAGTGACTTTCATAGTGGACCACCATCACAAAGCACTACGAGAGTAGGGTGTGTGAACTATGCATCAGCTGCAGTCACTTAGAACAACATCTCACCCAAAAGAAGGAGGTTAAGTGATTTGTGCAGGGTCACACAATGAGTCAGTGGCTGAGCTGGGATTTAAACCAGGTATCTGCTGCTTACAAGCCCATTTCTTTAACCACTGGACCACACAGCCTCAAACAAAACAAATCTTCTTTTAAAAGACTGAAAACTCATTTAGTAAATCTGTGAGAAATTGTATGTAAACAGATACATATGCCCATTTAAACTGTTAAAACTGTGTCAATAATATACATTAGGGACATACATATTTGAAAAGGAAATATTGGCAATAAAGATGTTATGATAAAGTTCACAACCATTTAGCACCTAATCAAACTTGTCAGCCTCTAGCTTTGCTTCTGTAGATAACAGTGATATTCCTTCCTCTGATGAATCTCTGACACAAAATACACAGGATGACATCTAGCGGAATGAAAGCATTACACCATATGGTTTATGTTAACCTTTGAACTTGCCTGTATGACAAGACCTGCTAAAAGTTTAAAACCTTACATATTAACAAACTGCGCTGTCCTTGCAGTATGAGTAACACATGTGATACAATTAGGAAAGGGTAGTAAAGAGATCTACTTTATGCTTCAAACAGATAGATACACAACCACTTTTAATTATCTGTATGGTACCAGCATTATGCTTTGTAAAGTACATGGCATTCATTCCATTATCCAAGTAACATATGAAAACCATTTTGAAATAAGTAATCACTTGACTCTTGTAGTTGAAACCATAGTAATGCTTTTTAATGGCATTACATACTACTAAATAATGCATATGCAGGATTTGCAATTTATTATGTTATAAATGTAGATGATCCAACAGGACTCCCGAGTGGCGCATCTAGTAAAGGTGCGCCCTATAGCCTGGGTCACCAGTTTGAGTCCAGGCTATTCCATTGCCGACCATGGACGGGAGCCCCCAGGGGGTGGCGCACAATTGGCTGAGTGCAAGTGAATTTAATTAATCATGATAACGTACATTAAGTCAATATTAAAAAAATCGTTGTCAGTCGAAGATTTGTTTTGCTCTGGTTGGGGCTCCCATTGGTGGAGGATGATTGTAAGTCTTCAGAGACAGATTTGTTACAAGTGCCTATAAAACACGAATTGTGGGTGTTGTCAAGTGATTGAAATTTTGAAAGTTATTGACCGGAATATCTTTATTTTCCCGTTCCGCTCCAGTTTCTCCGATATACGAATGTACCAGTTTTTCATAAAATGCTGTTTTGTTTAACGTATTCTCATTTTGTTGATTATTAATGAACATTTATCTTCTGTGGGTGTTGTTGAGTGATTGAAAACGAGACATTTTGTGTTTGCATTGAAAGTTGTCTTGAGGAATCAAATGGGTAAAAGTTTAAGTATATTTTCCTCTAGAGGAATTATGACATTTTGACGTCACTACTTTGCTATTATGCCTTTTTTTTCGAATGGCTCAGGGTGAAAATATAGCCTTCATCCATGTATTGTGTGTGTGTGTGTGTGTGTGTGTGTGTGTGTGTGTGTGTGTGTGTGTGTGTGTGTGTGTGTGTGTGTGTGTGTGTGTGTGTGTGTGTGTGTGTGTGTGTGTGTGTGTGTGTGTGTGTGTGTGTGTGTGTGTGTGTGTGTGTGTGTGTGTGTGTGTGTGTGTGTGTGTGTGTTTAACTTATTAGTGGTGTATCTTGTTAGAATGGGTGGTGAGCCTGGCTAAGCAACTGCCACACATCATGAGTTTGAGCCTTGGGTTTTTTTTTTTATCAGCCACTGCTGGATTTTGAAACAAAACATTTTTAGAACAACAGATTTATATCATCAATACAAACAGCCCATTTTTAAAGCATTTTTGGCATTTGATTCGTTGTACACTTAAAGCCCTGTAATACAGTTGTACTGGCTAGTGCTCCCAGGGTGGAGATGATATATGCAGTACATTAGCCTACACTACCCGCCAACAGCCTGCACAGTAGTGGCTGGTGGTTATAGTATATGATCACGAACACAAAAAATATTTCCTTGGCAGTACTTCATTCTTAAAGATAAAATCATACTAAAAATACACATCTGTATCTTGATGTTTTTGCAACAACTATAAAGCTAGAACAAAAGTCCATAATATATATATATATATATATATATATATATATATATATATATATATATATATATGTGTGTGTGTGTGTGTGTGTGTGTGTGTGTGTGTGTGTGTGTGTGTGTGTGTGAGAATCATCGTGTACAGCACAGAAATATGCTAATATGCAATTTCTTTTATTTAGGGATATAGAACATAATATGAAAAGATCTAGCAACATTTAAAATGGCATGATATACACTATAGATATCATTATGTATGCTGTAAAAATCTTTTAAAAAACATCTATTCTGCAATTTACTAAACAGTTTGTAATTATAGGGTCATTAATGTCCCTCAAAAAATAAATATTTTAATAAAACAATTTCTGGGAAACTCAAGAGCCTAAACATGCCTATTTTCAATTGTCTCAAGCTTCTTTACATGGCAAAGTTGTACTGAATGCTGTAATTTTGTGGTCTTTCACTTAGGTACTTGTCAGAAAAACTCAATTTACACATATTTTTTTAAAGTTTCAGTGATCCACAGTCATCCACATTGTATTGCAAAATGCATAATTACTATACTAGTACATTTGTAAAAAAAAAAAAAAAAAAGAAGAAGAAAAAAAGAAATATTGGAAAAAATTAATGTTTTCTTTTATGAACAAGTAAAACGCTGGTGGATGCTTGGAAAAGATCAGCAATTTTAATGATGCGGGTGAAAGAGCTTTATATGAATTCCATACTTATTTTATTTGACTTATGAAACCAAATGGCATTAAAAAGTTCAATTAACAACATGGTTTAGAAACAGTTGGCTTAAGTCCCTACCAGTTTTGCAAATAAAGCTGTACTAGTATAGATGTGGTGGATAAATAAATATTTCATATTAGGAGGCTGTGTGGTCCAGTGGTTAAAGAAACAGACTTGTAATGAGAATGAACCCCAGTTCAAATCTCAGCTTATCCCCTGACTCACTGTGTGACCCTGAGCAAGTCACTGAACCTACTTGTGCTCTGCCTTTCAGGTGAGATGTTGTTGTAAGTGACTCTGCAGCTGATGCATAGTTCACACACCCTTGTCTTGTATCTTGAAAATTGCTTTGTGATGGTGGCCCACTATAAAAAGCACTACATAAAGATTATTAGTATATTACTTAGGACAGAAACTGTGTTATAGCGATGGCTTTATAAAGATATTTAAGAATGCTTTCAAAATTCTGGAAGTATTTGAGAAATCTACAATACATATACATATATAAAACTGAAGAGTGGGCAGAAATAATGTTGCTAATGCTTACAATGAATCAGAATAAAGGAACAAACAATCTTTTATTTTAGTGATAATCAATTACATTATTATTATGTTTTAATTCTTTGAAAACAGTACATTTTAACATCTAACTTTCTAATGAATATTAACTGTTTTAAGTAATGATTTAGAAATTATTCTCAGATATGCAGCAAGCACTCTGGTTTTCACAAAGATCCCTTCTATAAATGACAAAAACAACAGCAGCATTTAGTTCCCGTTTGAGTTTCCCGTGCTCCCCTTCAGCCTCTCCTTAGCTCCCCCACACATTTTCAAAATGCGTGGATGCCATCCTAGCCCTCCACTGAACTACTTGGACATTAGGAGCGTACGTAATAAATAAATAAATTCAAGACAGCTTTACACGATTTATGCTTCAAAACTTCATTTGAAACCACAAGCTCAACCTTGTTATAGCAGTTATTTTATAAATGCCCCTTTGGGTAGTTATTTTGATTCAGTAATCATGAACATACCTGTTTTGTTCAAACTGTGCCCCTCGAAAACGGTTTGGATTGAAAACCCGAATTCCTTGTAAACACTTAGCCTGCAGGCGTATTGGCAATTCTCTCAGTTTTGTATGGAAAGTATGTTTAGGCTACCCTACTAGATATTGCTGGATAACTGGACACTTCAGGGGCGCCGCCACGAGGGAGGCCAGTGTGTCCATGACCCAAGCAATTTTCCGACAGGGGGGCGAATATATAGTTTGGCCTCCATACTTTTACAAAGCTGCCATTTTTTATTATAATGTCCTCAGTGTAGCGACGTGGCACTGTTGTGTGTTAACGTGTTTTTTTTTTTTTTTCTTAAACGGCGGTTAATTTAAATTAGGACTTACTTTCTATGGCTGTGGGAAAGGAAAACATAAGGGAACTTAACAGTGTCCAGATTGAATCGACAGTACCGATCTGCATGACAGAAAGTGGATACACACCAGAGTTTATTTAATCAGTTTTTTTTTTTTTTTCTGTAGACCTTACAGTTCTATAATTAAAGCAACTGATGGATTTGTGAGAAGTAAATACTAATCGATTCAGACGTAAACAGCGAGAGAAGGTAGCATGTAAGTATTTGCATGACCACGTTTGTTTTACTGTTAAGAAACAAGCCTGCGGTAAACTGTTTATTTATATAGTAAGCTGTATAAAACGTCGATGTTTATTTCTGTCCTCTACTTCCTTTAAAGCTGTAAGTAGCATTGTTAAACCATCTTTATTTCTTAATTACATCATAGATATCTGGCAAAAGAGCTAAAACATTTTTTCTACCTACACATTAAAAAAAATGGTTTACTGTGTTTGCAGATTATTGATTGGAAATTAAATTGGTTCATAATAGAGAGATAAAATAATCATGTTTGTGTTTTTGTATTACTTGAAGAAGACGATCCTACATGAAAGTGTAAGTAGAATACACGTGCACATTGTAGCATTGATTGGAAGACGCAGGAACAAGAGGACAGTATTTACTTGTGTTTCCCCTTACTGTTTTAGTGTTTGAAATATGACTCTTTCAACACAAACTTTGAGTTCAAATATTTTAAGTGTGCAACACATCATTTGCTGGAATAAAAAGAATGGCTCATTAAGTCAATCTGGCTGTTAATCGTTTTTTGATTTTTTAAGTCAGCACAAATGCAATTTTTAATACAAGTCGTTTGGGTAGGAATATAAGTCAGTACATAATATATACGTATTCCAGCAGATATTATTACAATTTAAATGAAGTGCATTCCCAATGTGAACAACTTTAAATACAACTTCTTTCAGATCCTGTCATGCTTGACTACTATTCTTGCTGAGTGCTTTTAAACCTTTGTCTGTTTGCTTAGCCAGGTGGTTGAGAATTATGCCAGGGATCAGTTGTTTTATTTGGCAAAAAATGTATTTATTGCCAAGTTGTGTTCTGTATGTATATACATAGTTATAATAAATAGCTATATTAGCTTGTTGAATGATCAATAAGTTAATATAGCTATTTTGTTTCTCAGATGCCTACTTTGGTAAGTGATAGTTAAAGGGTTAATGTTTAATGTTGTAATTTTACCCTCCTGTATGTCATACCTTCATACCTCAGCTGTAGTAACAGAAGCTCAGGATAAAGACAGGTGCTTTACATTGACCTATAGAATGTTACTAGCAGTAAGAGCTGCCCTTATGTTTTCAACATACAAAATTAAGGGTTTTTATGCACAGGTCTATTGGTCCAACATTAGTCTAGACCCCCCTGCCCACAACACACAGTTTTTTTTTTTTTATCCCTGACAGCACCTCTGGGATACTTCACAGTTGAGCTTGCCAAGATTATGCAGGATGTAGACATTCATGTATTTTCCTTTTATGTTAATAAACATCTTAATATATAAATTACATTGTTTTTTATATTATGTTATATTGCACTCCCAGAGCAACATCACATATAGAGTTTTACATGTGACAGTCTGACTAACCCTCAGCTGTTTCTCCCTATTGCGTACATAAATACATGCATGTACTTTGATAAACTATGTTTGGCCCAATTAACCTTATAATGTTTTGTTTATATTTCTGCATTCGAAAAACATATCAGTAGTCATTGCAGGTATAAAAAAAATAACATTAAGATTTAGAGCCAGTTTTAGGTTCAATACACGAAACTCAACATTTTAAAAAAAAACTATTCACTGATAGATACAAAGAGATTTTTAAAAAGTCTTTAACACTTTGATAAGAATGGATAATATACTGATGCACAATGAAAACACAACAGTCTAAGTGTTACATCAATATCTCATTGGGCACATACTAATGTTATTTACATTTAAATAGTGAGCAGAGAGGTTTGTTGATTGTTTGAGTAGTATTGATCATTGGGATAACAAAATACTGAGCTCAATTCATGTGATTTCATAAAAAAAAAATTGTTTAGTATTTGAGTTGAGTTAAAATTGCCAAAATGAGTTCATTAAGAGTCTATAAATAGCCATTTGAAAAGTCTTGATTTTATTAGTGCGAGAACAGCAAAAGATACGACCATGCCCCGCATGAGTAATGAAGATTGCATGGTTGCTATCGGCATGATTGAAGGCGGTCTGTCTGTGAGAGAAGTTGCCCGGAGAATGAAACGTTCTGCTTCAACAATCAGCAGACTAGTCCAGAGAAACCAGGATCCTGGTTCTGTAAGGGACAGGTCATGTCCTGGAAGGCAGAGGGTCACCACACTAGTCCACGACCATCACATCCGACTCGTCCATCTACGTAATTGTTTTCAGACTGCAGTGGCTACAGCACAAGAAATCATTTGCATGCTCGGCGGCCGTTCAGGGGTAACATGTTGACGGCTGAGAGACAAAATCGCTGTCTTCTGTGGGCCAGAGAACATCTGAGATGGTGGCAGAGAGAGTGATGGGGTGAGTTATTCACCGATGAATGACATTTTGCCCTTGACAGACCTGACGGAAGACAGCGTACATGGAGACGTCATGGTGAACGTTGTGCTGACTGTTGTGTTGTTCAGGACAACCGGTGGTGTGATGATGTGGGGAGGAATCTCCTTTAACACAACGCCTTCCTGTCTTGCATCTGCTTGAAAAAAAAACAAACGTGGAACTATTCAGCACCCTGCTGATGGAGCCTCTCCTATTGCATACTTAAAAATGTATTTCAGTATTTTTGGAAATGAAATGCCTTGGTGAAGACAGGTTTATAACACTTTGGTATAATGTTATGAATTTGTTCCCATGCCTTTCCAAGAGTCTGACGTGACCAGAATGTACAAATAACACCTGGGATGTTGCTGAAACTGTGCAGAGTGACACGATTTTAGAATCTTTCAAAAGCAGTGCTGTTTATTCTTTTACATACTTTACATTATAGTCAATAATAGGGGAAATGTTAATATGTTAATGTAAATGGTAATAATGTTGAAATTATATATATATGTATATATGTGTATTTAGCATATAAGACAAGAACAACAACTGAAACAAAAATATATGTGCAATGTTATACAACGTAGCTTACCAAGTCCCATAATATTTGCACTATAGGTGAAACTTTTTTTTATTATTTTCTGCACAACAGTACTGTGTGAACTCTGAAAAACATAAACCACAGCTAACCAGATAGATATAAGACAATAACCTCAATGGTAGCTCTCAACTATACAGCACCCAATTGTACCACTACTTGCATCAGCTTGTACTTGCACTGAACTGCTCCATAGCTTGCCGCATTCTAGTACTGCTTGTAATTATAACTTCTTCCTGCATCTTTTATTTTATTTTACTCCTATATCCATATTCCCTTTTTTTTGTAATTGCTGTTATTTGAAATCATTCTCAGCCATTTATCATACTTACGACATGCTCTTACTGGACTTTACTCATATAAACAAATATATTTCACTATAAGTTAACAGCTCTTACTCAAACTCGCTCTTAAATGTAATTATTTACTGTACTCCTTATTTTGCTCTTATTTTTATTTTATCTTATTGTACTATACAACAGCTCTTATCTGTAATGTGATAATTTGTAAGGCAATAACTTGTAATGTGATCATTTGTAATGTGATACTTTGTAACAATTGTAAGTCGCTCTGGATAAGGGCGTCTGCTAAGAAATAAATAATAATTAGGTCAAGACATTTAGTATGCAGTGTTTATAGCACCATTTATAGTCCCACAGATCAATTGAGTAGACCCAATAAGCTCCCCTCAGAGGGGTGCTAAAAAAATATGTTAGTATGAAATATTTTCATAATTGTGTTTGTTTTCTTGTTTATTTGGCACAGTCGCAATATTCCAAACACTGTTGATATAAATTACTACTAAAAAGACATTTGGCTGCTAGATATTTTGTTTGGTATGCTGCGAAGCATCCATCTAAGTTAGTGTTTATCTGTTGATTTTTAATACAATCAAATCATGCAATAACTCCAATGAGACTGCCTGCTATAGTAGTTCACAGGCACTTCCTGCCAAATGATCTGATTGAAATGCTTACTTAGCATATCCGGTAGATTTCTGGCTTAGAGACCACCACATCGAAGGGAACAATTTAAGTAAGATTCTGTAGAACAAATAAATAAACCACAGGCTTGGGAGACTTAACTGCAGCTACGGTCATTATCTAGCTAATAATTACCTTTGCAGAAGATATTATCTTAGTATTCTAACAAAGATGTATTTATTTTTTAATGTGTGTAGGTTTTCTTTTGAATTGGATCAGGCTTCTACTGTAACAGTTGCAATATAATAAAACCTTGTTAGCTCGCAGATTTATAAACAGATTTTTGGTGCATTACTCATAGTAAAAAGTAATCCAATACAATTTCCTTTTCTTTTTCTACACAAGAAAACAAAAGTACAGAATCAGCCAGCTCTCACCTTTACATGTTCTCATACAAGCTGGACTTTCATCTACTGTCATAGTGAATTGTTTTCCATTTTCTGTTTTCAAATCAGTTTTACACAGCTGGACAAATTGTTCTGAACCAAGTGATTGGCTCTCATGGGGAAATGTTTGCATACAATTTTACTAATAGTTTTTCACTTACAGCACAATAGCCTCAGGGTTGGAGAAAACAACCGTAACAATGATATAACACTGTCTTTGAAATATTTGCATATTGCAAATGTGTTTTAAAACCTCAGCACTCCTTTAAGGGCATTATACTTGTCAACCCTTGCAGTGTTAGACATGCAAGAGTCTGGATGATAAATATATTGTTTACAACTAATCAGCTTAGAAACATCAGAAATGAAATTTGGAGAATAAGATTGCAACACCACCAAGTCAAGCTAACACCTTCATAAAATGTGGAGATTAATGAAATCTGAAGGGTAATGAATCACTATTTGAAAGAAATCCATGAAGTTTGGAGCAATCATGGTAACGAGAAAAAAACACTGCATAATGGTGAGAATGCAACATCTAATTGCCCTCCAGAAAATCCTGTTGTGCTGTGACACTCTGATTCTAGTGCCAGTAATTTCTTTTGCATAGAGGACTTGTAGTCATCAACAATCATAACATTACTGTAATGTTTCTTATTAAAAACAATTTTTAAAAAATGCAAGAAATCTGTATGATTACTGCTGTTTAGTTTTAAACCAACTGCATGGTTGAGTTATTTTTGATTGACTTTTTTTTGCTTGCACTTTGAATCATTCTGCTCTGTCTTCCAGGTACTGTACACACATTCACTGAATACAGTATGGTTACATGATGTTAAATACATTTATACGGTGTGGATGATAATCAACTGGACTGCTCAGTGGGACAGGCTCGGTCTTAATGTAATTTATATATTTTGTAAAATGCCCAAGACCAATAGAAGACAGGTTGGCACAGTTCTAAATCAATAAAATAATAATATGTTTGATAGGGGTGGATAACAAAGTATCTCATCTTACATTTTGAAATGTCAAATTTTAAAATGCTTTATCGTTTTTCGTTAAGTATATGGAAAACAACATATCGGTATGTGGGCCCTATTCATTATTGCATTTTCACAGATAACACTAGCGTCACACTATGCATTAAAAAATTAATGACCGAAAATGATTAATTGTTGGCTAATTTCGAACCTGTGTACCTTAAGGTGTATCAAGTATAATTAATTGACATGCTCACGGCCGACAGTAGCTGAGCCTTTTATTAATTAAACTTGCGCTAATTAACTAATGTCATATGACCGATAAATAACTTCTATGAAATCAACCACATATTTGCCATCTTTTTCCAAGTGTCAATTTAAGCTGCTTTTTTCAGTTGCAAGCTTTTTTTTTTAACGGTGGCTCTCAAGTCTTGCCAGCGCTTTTGTACATCAATGACACTGCAACAAGGGCACAACAAGGGCGCATATTTTGTTATGGAATTCCAGATTGTTTTTCTTCCTACAGAGATTTTGGTCCAAATAAAACTGAACAGTGTTTTACTACCTCCTCTATCAAAACATCATTTTCATTTGACCTGAATTTTGGTTTTCTAGTTATAGTTGTTTGTGGGTCACTATCAGACTCATGCGTCTCCATCACAAACAGGTTCTTTTAGGAGTATGCTTCTTAATTAAGGCATGTGGGCTCTTTAAATAGAACTGCTCCCATGTTAATTAGCCATGGATTGGGCATTCCCACATGGTGAAAGATGATTCACGAAACAGTATTCGCTTAGGCGTTAATTTACTATTTCAATTAATGAATCACGAGTAAAGAGATTTGTGAAACACCGATAATGAGCGCTTGTTAATAATGAATAGAACCCTGTAATTCAATGTGTTAATGTAACATTATTCAGTAGGTTTCATACCACTTTGTGAAGCAAAACTGGTTAATTCAGCTCAGACAATCTGCAATGAATGAATGATTTATTGATGCAAATGCAGATGAATTAATGAACTGCAATGGGTGCTCAGGGCCCATGAAAGATAAATTTGGCCAGAGGCCTTGTTCGTGGGTGCTCGACAGCTACCTGCGCGAGGCTGGCTGGAAAAACATGAACAGTTGCATGCATCCCAGTGCCGCAGACAGGAAGTGGCTATGGGCCACCTCACCCCAAATATTGAAAAATTAACGAAAATGAAAGCTGAGACACGGCCTGTAATTCCAATTTAAGTCACACTTCTTATACAGTAGGCCGCAATTGCATCCTGACATTTTTTTTTTCTCTTGATTCCTGATTTCAATGTGCCTGTTCAGTTGTTATCAACAACCATTTTGTAGCTGAATGTGGGTGCTATGAGGCAGAACCATTTGTATTGCTGTAAAGATGGAGGCAGGGGAAGACAGGTCATTGGACACATAACATGGCAACCTTGGCCTCTCCTGATACAATTAACGTGTAGTATGGCAGTGCAAATTAAGTACTGATGCCGCAAACTAAACAGGTGGCCTGTGTCTGTGCTCTTATGATACATGTATCAACATTATATTCCAAAAACACTGCCCTGCTGTACAGGATCATCCCCACCCCTTCCTCTCCCTCAATACCCAGTATTATCAGCTGTAAAGATTCCTTGTTTTACCACTGAAGTGAATCTGACATTAATTCATCTGGCGTGAATCAGACCGGGCTTAAAGTCTATTCTGCGTTTCCTGTGTTGTTAAACATTTATCATTCTAGAATATGCAGATTGCATTGCCTCTGTCCCATCTGGTGGCTGAATGGGTGTTGATTAGACACACAAGTCAGCTCCAGAATTGTCAAAATGTTGAATTTTCTCCTGTCATAGAATACAGAAATCTGTAATGGATAATTCAAACATAACCTGCAGTTAGTTAGATGCATAACCAATTTTTTTTTTTTAACTCATATACTGCATTTTTGTCTCTCACTGAAAATTCCTGCCTTTCAACATGTTTATCAGAACGCTGTCCCATCCCCATGTTGATTTTGAGATTCTCCCAAGGAGACGAATCACAAAACACATAGCTGTTGTGTTTGGAAATTCGCTCTGGGGATCGCTGCATCAAAACTCTATTTAAATTATATACTGTAGATATCAACACCTGGCTATTCTGTAACACATATTTCAGTATGTGTATTCAAGATTATAAATGCCTAAGCAAACTGTACAAACATTATATATCATTGTTTTATTTTAAATATGGAAATCAATTCGATTTCCATCCTAACAAAAATCATGCAAGTAATATGTCTATCTAAAATTGCAAACATATGTGGTATCCTGGGATTAGATGCATTTTCTGTCTACAATAATTTCTTTTCTATTTTTTTCATATTGAGAAAGCAGACTAAATTTAAAAAAAAAAATCCAGGCGAGGGAAGCAGGTTGTTGAGAAAGATCACTACTGTATCTCTGTGAGGAGTTCAAACTTTTTTTAATACACACTTGTTAAAATCAAAGTTTTAAAAATGAAAATAAGAATACTGATAATAATAGTACTAATAAAAAACAGTCTCAAAAACATTATATAACCGCGCCTCTTTCTTGAATTACAGACTTCATCAAATTGTACACCGTGTTTCTGTATGAAGTCTCACTGCAGTACCAGTGTACAGATGGCCCCAGTCAGGGCAGTGACATTTGAATGTGCACCTACTTTGTAAATCACTCTGAGATGCATCAATAGATGCAAAGGGATTTATAAATCAGAGATTACCAGTACTTACAACAACAAAACACAACTATTGTCTTGTTACTTACAAGATTTGCAATATCAGTTCAGTGTTATCTTCAAGACACACAGTTCCTTTCCTAACATGTATCTCTCATCTCTGATTGTCATGAGCAATGGTCGAAGGCAAACTGGAGGGGCATCTTCAGCACAGACCCAGGACAGGAAAGCACCATCTAGAGATGAGAAATACAGCAAATGTATACTTGTTGCTGCTCAGTTAATCATTCGAATTATGCAGTATGGTCTTTGCACAGGATAGGAATACTGGAATACTGACAAATATGTCATGATGATTGGTTAATTTCTCATATGATAATGATCTATATAATTAAAATAATAGTTACCCTTGTGGCTGGAACAAGGTTTATCTTTTCTAATATGAAAATAAGATACAATGTATGGTTGTGTACAGTGTGATTTGCTGCAGCAGGACCTATAAAGATCAAGAGGGCCAGTCTGAGAAAATGCATGTGTTAGAATAAAATGAAAACTGTAGAGCTGTAATGCCTTCTTGGAACTCAATGTGTTTTCTTGGAATGACATCACTAGACATTGTCCTATATGGTTTATCTCATAATTAAATATGATTCTTGGGTGACTGTTTAATACATGCTTGCAAAGCTTACTCAGCAAGACACCAGACTCTATTGATTATATAGCTTTTACTGAAGGTAGTTTTATCTGAAGACATAGACACTTCCAAAAAAAAAAAAAAAAGAAAGCTGTTTTTTACATTCTTTTTAAGAAGGATCTTCTCTCCAGTGTAAACTCTCCCTTCTGTACCTCAGATGGTTATTACGCGTTTGGGAGGATGAGTCATTAAAGTAATGCATTAAAATAAAAATAAACAGCTTGATACATTTTGCATTACTGCCAGCAACTGAATGTTAGAAGTATTGTTTTTCACAGAGACAAAACCTAACTGGCAATGCACTAGAAACATCTGGACATCAAATAAACCCACACAGTACCTGTAGAAAAAAAAGCATTGATTAGTAAATTTCCTTTTTTTCTAAATCTGTATTATAAGTTCTATATTAAACCTTTTTTGTACCTCACTGTGGTCTCCTGTAAAGAATTATAACAGCATCTCTCTGACAGAGAGAGAGATGCAAAGACTGACACGTTATTCACCTTGACTGCTGTTAAGATTGTTTTTTGCAGGGTATGTCATATTTTGAACCCTGGCCATAGCAGATACAAATTAAAAAGAGAGGATGTGCCTGCAAAGATGTGTCTGAGTTGTGAAACTCTGTTATCATTGTTGGCTGCCTATAAACATGAATGGGGGTCAAAAAACAGACCAGTTCTTGTTCTGGTACTTCTCAGCGTCCATCAATAATGTAGAAAACACCTGTGTATGTGGCAGTGAAGGGTAGTGATGCATACTATGGGTCAAGTTATCATAATCACTACCAGACTTCCTTATAACTGTAATGATAAACACTGTAATATGTTGTGAAAAAATGTAATGAAAAAATGCTTTTAAAAAAATTAACTAATAAAATTAAATAAGCCAACTACAGTAACTTATTTTTCTAATAAGAGGCTTCATTTAACTTTGTCTGAGCGTCTGTTTCCATAGAGACATGAAAACGCCAGCAAGTCTCTGCAGGAACCTGCTTTCTGGTGCAGCTTTTATACTGCCACCCTGTAAATAACAATAAAATAGTTTTGTCCGCTGTCTTGTTTTGGATAATTTTATTAGTTGTTATATTAGTAAAGTTACCCAAAACAAGACAGCGGACAAAACTATTTTATTGTTATTTACAATTAGTAAGATTAAATAATAGTTTGAATCCTTTATTACCTGTTGAAAAAATACAAATTCAGTCAAGTATATCTCTCATTCATAGCAAACAACACATCCGAAGTATTTATCAGATTATTCTAATGGAGGTTCAATTTGATATACTATCTTTTAAAATGCAGGGATGGATGGAAACAAACACTCTTCCACGATGAAATAATGTTTTTGCATTTAAGTCTGAAACAGATTTATCGACTCTGAACTTAAAAATAAATAAATAAATAAATACTGTACTTTGGACTGGAGTAGTTTTTAAAAAAAAGCTTATAAAAAAAAATCTGAACACATCAAAATATAATTTAAAAAGTAGACATTTGCATGCACTACCACATTGTAATTTTATTTGCCGCAGTCACAAAACAACAGTTGAAGAAACCGAGCTGTTTCTAGATGGTAAACAACAGTGTCTCCACCGCACAGCAGGATCTGTCAGTTGAGAAAAACGGGCATGCTGATATGCAGCTTCAATCTACAACAAGAGCTGGGGAAATAACCGACAACAGAGGATTATAAAAATTAGCAGGGACCAATACTGACAATAACATGGGCTAACAGTTTCATTTCTCCATGAAGAAGCACAAGCATGCTTGTAACGTACAGTACAGTTGCAAATACAAATTAGAGTTAACAGTATCATAAAAAAATAGCTCAGCTGCTGTTGAACCTTTTTTTGCATGTTTTCATAAATATGTGCTAGATTCTAAAAAAAAATGTTAATTAAACAAGAGAAGAAATAATGAAAATAAATGTTTTGTTCATATTTTATTTGAAAGGCGCAATTGGAGTGTCACCTCACCATGGCAACACACTCACTGATCAGGAAGACTAAAGATCAACTGTTAACGTCTTTTCCCGCTGTTAAGATAAATAAAAATCTAGTCACCCACTTAAGCAATGAATGCTTCCAAGCAGCCAGACCCTGGTGGCGCTAGGTGCTGAAGAGCGAACTACCCCCAGCAGCACCTCCTCCTTAACCATCCATCCTCATAATCATTAATTTCTAGTCCTGTCTCAGCTCCGGAATTCAAAATGGAAAGGATCTGGCAGGGGTCTGTATTTCACTGTCATCAAAGTAGGACTGAATTATCATCCTAAAATGAACCATTGTAGTATTCTGGACCCGCAAATGTGATTTGCTGTGACATCACAATCAGATCAAAATTAAACAGTGAAAGCTGCTCCTAGCTGTATCCATGGCTCATACAGGACAGTGGAACGAAAATAAATAAATAAATAAATAAACTCAAACGGGTTATGCTGGCATCACGAAATACATTTCAAACCCTTATGTCGACATTACATGTCAAAGTATCCCTGGATCTCATTTTCTTTTCTCTATGTTCTCAGGCAGCTAGCGAATGCCTACATTAATGCATTCATTCATTAATGCTGTGAATACAGCAAAAGGAAGATTTCGAAGCTATGCTAACTCAAGACCTGTCACCTGTTTTTAAATACACTTAAGGTTGCATTTATATTGAAGGGGTTACAGATTTGACCGTACATCATGCTAAGCACGTCTGACAAAGTGGCGTCGGGATCGATGCAAAGCTCAATGAACTGCAGTGTCAAAATGTTCAGTCCTCAGCTGTACTAGACTTGAGCGCTGCGTACTAGTACAGCTCGGCTATAAAACGCTCAGCCCTCAGTGTCTGCCCACTAGTGTGATATGAATCTACAAACAGGAGGGTGACACCGCACTGAGGAATTGTAGTACAGGGAGCATCTTCATTTGGAAATATGCAAAGCGCTCAAAAGCAAAACTCCTCACAGCCAAATCCAAGCAGATCAGGTAAGAATCGCACTTTAATTGCTGTCCTTACTTTAAATTGTGTTTGGAAGCTACATTTTCGGTACTGGTAGTTCTATATGCTGTAGCTGAATACCTCTATGGAGTAAGCTACATATACAAGTACATTACAATACTTCATAGTGTAAGGTACGTATTTTTTTTCATTTGGAATATTTACTTTGAAAAATAAACTACTTTAAACGAATTAATTTAATTCTGATATATGTTTGTTTTGTTTTGACGTTCTTTGTTTATTTGATGGAAATCCACATTGAAATGAGTCACTTTAAAAATAACGTATTATTATTATTATTATTATTATTATTATTATTATTATTATTATTATTATTCTGTGTGGTTTTGGATTACACTATTTACCCTTGCAATATTTTTTAAAGACTGAATGTTTGACATTGTATGCGTTTTATTTTAATTATGCTTATGGTTGATTTGAACATCATTTATCCTATCTGGACAAACCACAGCTACAATATATAGTACCAGGGAATCAACCAGGAATCCACTCTCATAAAGGAGAAGTATTAAACGATAGGATTTCGACGGAACATTTCTCTACTTTTTTAAGGTTAGCTCATAGGAATAATAATAATAACAATTAAGCGTTTTTATTAGTCCTCTGAGCTAACATTTTAAGGTTAGCTCATGGAATAATAATAATAATAATAATAATAATAATAATAATAATAATAATAATAATAAATAATAATAATATCGTTGTGAAAACTTTAATAGTTGAATAAAGGTTGCAAATTAAATACGTAAACAAATAACTCTGGAGGGATTTACCATTGCTAACACCGCCTTTGCCCTAAAAAAAAAAAAAAAAAAAAAAAAAGAAAGAAGTAACGCCAAAAGCACATTATTATGTACTAATATCATATTAACCATGTCATTCCCATTTCTGTATCACGTATGATACAATGCTTAGCGACCCCTCTATATTATTATTATTTTACGTCCAGTCTCACAAGACAGTATTGTTCATATGCAGTACATTATGTGTTGTCGGACAGAAATGGAATCTTACATAAATAAGGTATCTTTTGCCATTTCAAAAATACTTGGGCATATTAAATATATGATGGAAATTAATCTTCTATTATTATTTCACCCAGGCTAATGTTCTTTAAGTGCGTGGCATTATTAAAATATGTTCTTCAATATAAGTGCCTGTTTTTAATTTAAAACAAACAAACCAATACATACATTACTATAAATGACAGTAAACATTAATGGCATATTAGTTTCATAGCCATCCTTGGATAATATGGAAACGTGGGTTTAACATCAGGGTGCTGCTGATACTGCAAGATATGGAATATGAGCTGTGTGAAGATTCTTAACTAGTTTTACCATTCATAGGTGAACCTCAATGCTTCCTATTTTTTATAGGGTGAACTTTCTATGAAAGTCCAAAAGTATTTGGTACAATTATACTGATTTTAGGGTTGCATTAGAAACTAAACAGTAAGCGTTTGATTTTCATAGTTGTATGCAGCATATTTTAGTTTCTATTTAATTGCATTTAACAATAACTGTTAAATAAAGAAATTTACCTGTAATATCTGAATCATTTTCAATGCAACTGAATGTGAACTTGGCATTTACCGGTTTCTTGGATAGATAGTCAAGTTGGAATTCAGATTTAAGAATTTTTTTTTTTTAAATCTAGATCTCTGAACTAGATCTCGGCAATGCTGAAAAACTGAAAAGAACAGGAAGGAATAACAAAACCACCGGCTCAGCTGAAAAGTGATTCTCATTGTAGACATTTACAATGCGTAATACAAAAATACAATTACTGTAGTTCACATGACACCTGAATTAATTCTGCAAATTGACAGAACTATGGACTGAGAGGCTATAGTCTGCACAGTCTGGCACCTTACTTTACATGCAGCTTTCTGGTTTCTGTTAAAATGTTCAACATATATTGGGATCTAAAAGTCCATACATTGAAATCCTAAGTTGTACGGTTAAATGTCCATGTAAAGACTGCTATCCATTTGTCTAATGTTTTTTTTTTTGTTGTTTTAGATCTGATCAACAGGAGGAAGAAGAAAGCAACATGGCTTGTTGCCAGCTTGTTACTTTTGTCTTTTCTGATTATTGCACTTGGAATTTTCACTACAACAAGAACAGAAAGTGTTAGTGTAACTGGATATGGATCTGGGATTATTGTAAGTTCTTTTCTTTTTTGTATGTTTTTTTTGTAGCCAGGCACTGCCACACAACTTGAAACAAGCTTAAAAATACTAACACCTCAAGCAAACCGTAATAACGCAAAAAAGCAAATCATCAGTCTTCTTCTCTCATATACTTAATATTTCATCTCCCTCTGTACACATCATCGATGCGACAAAGCCACTCAACAGCTTCTTCCTTGGAGGTGGTCAGCTGTCTGCAATGCATCTCCAGTTACACATTGGGCTGTCCTTCAAACCCATCTTAAAGAAACTTCATGAAGCAGGTGCTCCTGGTTTTGTTGAGCACGATTAGTAAGATCAAGAGTTGTCTTCTGCCCTCTTAGTTGTGGAGGTAGTGTGCCAGATAGTATTGACAGATACTAGTAACTGTTCCCATTGCTGAATTTAGGGCAACGTCAACTTTGTTAAAGTGGCTACTGCGCCCCCATGCTTGACCGCAGTATTCTGTCATCATGGTAATGAAATTGGCTCCTCAGGTGGTTCTTGCCAATCGTCTGATAGCACCAACGTGAGAGTTGACCTAGGCACACTGGGCTGTCTGTGAAAGGAAGTTAATTTCCATTCAGGTCAATCAATGAAGTACTAGTTTTGTTTAACCTTGGTATCACAGCAGCATTTTAATAAGTTCAAACTTATCTAAAATGGTGACTTTTCTCTTGGTATTAAATGTGTATCTAAATATTAATTGTAGCTCCTGGTTTACAGGGGCTACACATGCATGGGAAGTGGTTCTGAAACATGCATGATGTTCTTGTGAAAGGCAGTCTGGTTTTTTTTTTGATTGTTTTGTTTTCAACATACTGCTACAAATGTATTTCTATACATGCAGCCGGTCACAGCATTGGGATTTAATGAAAGACTGCAGACAGACAAATCATGGCATGTGGGAATTGTGTTGCTGAAATTCAGCATATAGATAGATCAGATCAGTTTAAACTAACCACACCAATTCACATAATCAAGTTTTCTCAATGCACTAACAATTCTGTGCAAATTATGAACCACCCTGTATATAGAATATATTGCCATTCATATGTATGTGCCTGTTTAACTCATCCCCTTTTTTTCTATTACAGTTTGCTTTTGGATCATTTTTGGGAATTCTTGGACTCTTTCTTGAAGAAAACCGCAAGCAGCTGGTAAATTGGGCACAACGTTGTAGATGTTTAGAACAGCAGAACCTTTGAGTTATGAACACCTTGGGAATTGAGGTTGTTCATAAGTCTGAAAATGATTTTTCAGTGGTTTTATTAAATGTGTAAACCAGCTATTTACAGCCTCAACTGGGTGAATAATACAAGGATACATCAAAGCAATGCAATACTCATATTGTTATGGTTCTAAAGTCTTTAAACAGCATTATAAATGGAAAAAGGCTACAATTAAGTTACCATTGAAATCATAACTGCAGCAAAAACACAGATTTAAATGTCCAGGAAAACCTGGGTTCACATAGTGCATGCCTTTAAACAAAATTCACACAGCTTGCTCAGTCATTCAGCTTCCTTTGGCTTAAAAAAAACAACAGACCTGTGCTTTGTTTAAAACTAAAATGTTTCTAGTAGAATTGCCTGTATTTGCTTTGAAATCTGCCCTCATCTCTGTCTGGATACTGGATGTTGGTACAGTAAGTCTGCCTTCTCCATGACCAACAAGTTGCTAATAGGAGTGTCTATTTGGTTGCTTTCCACACATTGGTTAGTGATTACATACTTCTGGCTGAAAACTGGGTGTTTGGTAGACCGGCCACTTAAGTTTGAGGTTCTACTGTACTACTATAGTAGATCATGAGCTTAAACGTTTAAATATATTTTACATTTTATTGGGAAACACTAATACTGAAAACAAAATCCTTTTTTTTTTAGATGTAAATGTTTGCTTTCAAGGGTTAAAGTTTGGTATCAAAGTTGGTGAATCATGTTATGCATGATAGGTACTGAAGGTGTGTCTGCAACCTTTACTGTGCATGATACAAAATCAGTAATATATTTCTGCACAATAACAGCAGTTGTGATGTTACCTTGAGAATGACTGCGCTTATCAGACTAGATTTCAATTTAACCTGGAGGACTTCATTGATTTCTGGCCTCTGTTGTGATCTTGAACCATGAAACTTGCTTCTGATGAGGCAGCCAGCAGGGATCCTATGGAAACCTACAACTTCTCCGTCACAGCCTTTCCCTATGCAGCGAGTAATATGTGTCAGCAAGCTATCAACTTGTTGGAAGAGCACACTTAAAATGTATTTTTGTACCACTTTATTTGAAGCACAAAGCAGATTTATTTTAGCTTGACTATATGTTAACTTAAAAACAAAACAGCCTGAACTATGAAGAGATGTGTACATTTGTAGGAAACTTAGCCAAATGAAAGGAAACTTCTTCATGTACAGAGCTCCATTTATTTTGCCATTAGTAAATATCTTACTATTGTTATACAGTTCTGGGAGACATAAGCATGAACCAAATAAGTTTTTAAGAGTTTTAGCAGATAAAGTGTATGCATTTCAGCTATAATTGCATGCAGGATTAGCTAGAGTAGAGGAACAATTTAATGTCCACCAAGCTCTTTCTTAAAAAAAACACATGTACTGTAATGGGCACTCCATGCCAGGAAAAGTGCCATGTCAATACAGTACAAAATATTATTAATTCTCTCTATTAAATGTAATCTTTGAATTTTCCAAGGGTTGGAGATATAATATAATCTATTATACTGAGTAAGTCTTAAGTTTTTAGTTCTAGTAACTGTGTGATAATGCAGTCAGGACTGTTCTCAGGAAATACCTGGAATATTTATACTCAGGATTTCCTGCAATGCTGGATTTGGATTTAAGATTTGAAAATTGGCAGATTGTAAAGTGCCACTGCTATACATTGCTGCAGTAAGTGCTGGATTAATATACAATTAACAACAAAAGCAGTTCCAGTATCTATATGTGATATCTGGGGGCACTGATCAATACACTGATCTGATTATATATATACCAGGGGCCAGGGTTTTCAAGATCTTGCTTTGTTTGGCAGATATTTCCATTCCTTGCCAAAATGCCCTGCTGTGCGTTATACACAAACTCAATAAACTGTTAATTTCTCTTTTTACAGTTGATAGCAGCCATCTTGTTTCTTAGTCTTGGGATAATTGCCTCATTCTTCTGTCTGGTAGTGGATGGAGTTTTCATTGTGCTGAACATTGTAAGTTAAACTAAAGTTGTGTTATACTGTATTTTATTAAACATTTACTTGTGTTACAAATCTGTAGAATTAAAACTACTATTGTGTTTCAGAGTGGCAGCCAGCATACAAAAGCTCCCATAAGCTTAGTTATTTTGTGCTCAAGGAGAAAGGCAGAAAATGTTAAGTTGATCATAAAGCATGTTTAAGTCTTTAACTGAACATTCAGGATAACAAAGTGTTTTCACTGTGGATTTACAAGCATTAGTGAATATTTTCCTGTATATGTGGATTATTGTATTTTGTGGATGCTTAAACCTTTTCGTTCCCCACCATCTGAGTATAAGATGTTGACGATACTGCTGGAAGTACAGGCATTGGGCACTGAGGTCTGAATCAAATTCACACCATAGACTTTGCTTCCAAGCTTTCAGTTCTCCTTTCCCACAAGTTTTGTAAATTTCAGATGCCATAAGCTTAAACTGGCTGCATAGACTGCTGCTTATCAGCGCCAGGCAAGGGCGGGCGGGCAGGCAGGCAGGCAGGCAGGCAAGGAGACTCTTCCAGCATGGATGTTAATTTAATATATGAAACAAAATGTTACTGATCCACATTCAATGTTCATTTCATGCAATTACTTAAAATGGGCTCTTGATGTTACGTATGCATCTGAATGTCTTATTTTCCCCTCTGAGAAACACAGTTTATATTAGCTGGGACATATGATTTGCATTGAGGACAGCTTGTTTGTAACTTTACACTTGATGTTCAGTGAGACAGCTTGTTGCCAAGGCCACACTATAAATCCATGGCTGGTTGGTATTGCAACCCTGAATCTCCAGTCTTCAAATTGCATTAATACATTTAAATGCACCTTTAATACATTTCAGACACACATCTTTCAGTTTATATCACTGTAGTATGTTCTTTGATTAATAGTGTATGTTTGTTGTGTCTTTATTGGAGACAGTTTCTTCTCCCTGTCCTCAAGTGAATGCGTTATTTTTAGCTTCTTTGTATAATGTCATGTTGTTTCACAGGACCTGAGACCTCTGCAAGCAGGAAGATGCCAGTATTACACAAGCGGACACAGCTACTTATACGAGAATTACTTTGCTTCTGTAAGTCACTATTGTCTTAAAGGGCAAATAACTTCAAATGTCATTTAAATTGTTGTTTCTATATATATGGGACAAATAACTGAAATACATGGATCTAGCAGCCATGCTTTTTCATTTGAATTTCAGTATTTGCCCTATTCCCAATGACCCCAGTGAAGAGCCAGCAAGATATCACTGGGGTGAAGTTTTTCACTCAGTTTTTCACTCATGTAACTCTTCTTTCATTTGCAAATTGTTAAGAGAAGTTTCATACCAAATTAGATTTGGTCACGCTAAATTGTAATCTTAGAGAGGTGCAGTACTGGAATTAACAGGTTTCTATTATAGCATTTACTGTAGCTCTACCCACTGCAGCGAGGAATAGAATTAACATGTGTTTGTTTGGCTGGTATCCTGGCAACTTGTATGATATTATTAAACTGATGTTGTTTTTTTTAAATCATATGGTTTGTATCATTTAACAAAGGGATGTGCTGGTTAACCATTTTAAAGGCTTGTGTAAAGAACTAAACATGATCTGTGCTCCAGTAGAATTAAGTGCACAGGAGGTAAAATCATGAAGTAAGGTGTTTTGTTTTAAATACTGTTTAGTCTGCTTGGTAACTTTAGTCCCAACTCTGAGTTATTCTACTTTTGTACAACAGACCATATTTCCTCTCAGAAAATTATTCAAATTGCATGTTAGCCTGAACACTGACAGCGGTTCCAATATGCTCTCTTTTGTGTGTGTGTGTGTTTGAATTTTCAGGTACCTTGTCAAGGGCTGACAGAATCATGCAGCCTTAAAGTACGGAGTGGCACATGCTATTGCTGTGACCTGTATGACTGTGCCAAGTAAGTACGACACCCTCTATCTTTTGTATACATTGTAGCTCTTTTATTTGGCTTGTTTTGCAACTACAAATAATAATATCTGGCTCTACACAAAAATGTGTATCACGCAGGTAAACCACAGGGTTCAGTTGCGAAATAATAATAGACACTAAACAAGACACACACAAACACAACACGGTCACAAGTCAAGAGTGAGTGCCCTTAGTGAAAGTGGTGATTTACAGGTTTATAATTGCACAATGGTGAAGTGTAGTCCGGGTTTAATTGCTGGCTCTTAAGCTACAGCTCCTGGATATTAGGAGTCAACACACGGGCAGGAATACACAAACAAAGTGTAACAAAAATAAGTACAAGAATGCAAAACAAACAAAAAATAAGTACAAAAATGCAAAACAAAACAAACAAAAAACAGTGGGAACAAAAATCTCCCTGGCACCACCTCAATATACATACTTTGATGTGATTAAAACCCCCTAAGGTATTTTCTATTTTTTATTCTCAAAACCCAGACCCCGGTTCCACACATAATGGTCAAATGGTTCTTTTATGTACTCACACTTTTTGGCAAGCACCGCCCCACAGTGCATCACTTTCTGATACATCAGGCTTGAGGCTTTGTCAGTGGTTCCCTTTTAACTCTCTGACCACCGGCCACTCAGGGAGCCACAGTCGACCAAGCTCCGCATGCCATTTGCTGTCAATACACGCAGCTGGCAGCACATCTCTGCAGTGTCTGGCTCCCTTTTATTTTAAATGAAAATCCATCAAAATAGAAAAACACACTATTTACGCATGCAGGGCCAGAGCCCTGCCACAAGAACCCATGTACTTTAACAACCAAATGTGTGAGAAATATTGAGGAAGATATAGCCCACATATTTTATATGTGAGGCATTTATAATGACCCCGTTGATATTAGTTTTCTTGTTTAATAATAATTGTTTACCAGTCCCTTGTTTGTCTTGGATTCATTTATTTTTGTAACTAGAATTATGTACAGCCACCAGACTGAAAGAGCAGGATGAAGTCATTTTTATATGAGGAAAGTATATTATACTGTATCACTTACAAATGGTTAGGCTAACACAATAATTAGAAAATTGATTAGGGGACAGCAGCCTTTTGACCTAGCAAATTGCTAAAATACTTGGCCCACAAAATCACACTTGGCCTGCTTGTCTCCTGTGCTATAATTTACTCTTATCTATAATGTTACATTCCTTTCTACTACCTACCCCCACGCCTCAACCTGCTGAATTTTGCAAATACCATGCACCAGAGATAATTCACACACCATGTCTTATAAAAGGATACATCATTAAAAATAAAGACATGTGACATGTAATTTGGGACAACATGAAGAGTTTGTAAGAATTACTCTGAGGTGCTTATGCTATATCAATTAATGATGATAATAAAGTCAAGTAACATTCTTTACTAGATAATTGATTGTAGCTGGTAAGAGGGTATGGGGCACTGAGACTTTGGTGGAGAGAGGGAGGGTTGCTTATCTGTGGAAGCCAATATCATCTGATTAAATCAAGTTGGCTTCTAAAAGCTTACCATGTTATGCCATTCCAAAGTGTTGCTAGGCATATTGGAAGTATGGCGAAACACAGGTAAAGACTGTAAAGCAGAGAAAGATACGGTGAAGCATATTAAAAACCATGGCAAAACTGTGGTAATCTATTAAAAAATAGCAAAATTACTGTGAAAAATTACCATTGCATTGTATTGCAGTGTCTTCAGTGAGCTTGGTTTAGGGTTTGTTAAATCAGAACAGTATTGCAAATTCTTGTTGCGTATTGGAAGTTTTTACATCACATGAATATTGTATGATAAGTAGACCTGGAGTGATTCAGAACCTACAGCACAAAACTATATTCATGTACCTCAAAGCCAGACATAGCAGTGGTTGTGTCAGTCTAAGAGAGGTGGCAAGCCTAGTTCCATATCAAATGTTATGTATCCACTTTATACCAGAGCAGCAAGGTAAATGGTAGTAAAGGAGTGGTGGTGCTGGAAACTGGAGCCTGAAACACAAATAATATAGAGTCCCCTTGAATATTCAAAGGCTTTTGAAAAAAAAAGATGCAGAAACTGGGATGCAAATGTATTTTAAACTAGGAGTAACATTTAATATATTTTCACAGTGGGGGATACTTGAATAATCACTATGAGTACGTGGGAGTGAGAAGCTGCCAGGAAGTCCTGTCTCTGTATGTAATGATCTGGCTGTTGACAGCACTGAACCTCACAGCTTTCTTCCTGGGGATTCTGGCTACAGCCGTGCTTGGCAGTATCAAAGATGTGGTAAGAAAGTTTGATTCTGGTGCATAATATTGTCATTGTATCATCACATAACATGTGTTTCCAAGATGTTTTCTTGGAAAATGAGCAGTTAACAAATTGATTTTTTTGTCTTTGGTGTTGTATGTTCAGCAAAGCTTTTTTGTTTAAAATAATAATCTATGATCAAAATAAAATTAAAAACAAAAAAAATAGTTTAACACAAGTAGTTGTGTTGAAATATGCTTGGCTTAAACTTTATATCATGTTGTTTTGCTTACAGTATATACCCTGTTTACATCATCTGCTCACCCACGATGTGTCACGCAGAATCGATGGAAGGAAACACTTGCTACTAATTTAAAATATATAGCTATGGCCAAAGTTACGTATTGAATACTGAATTACGTACCGCTTTGTAGTTTTCCATGTACTTAATGAAAAACTGACAAAAATTAAAAAATGTGCCATTTCGAAATCTAACATGAAATGTTGTACTGTTATCATGGCTTCCAGTAGACTTTAGCGATATCATTTAGTAGTTTCTTTGATTGCATGATGTTAAATAAAAGATCTAAATTGTGTTGATATAGTTTTTATTTATTTTTTAATCTCAATCCTAAAATTCTAGGTGATGCAAAACTTTTGGCCATAGCTGTGTATCTATTTTGACATACAAAAATATTTGGCATGATCTCCTATACTTTTTCTTTTTCTTTGATAGAAGGGGTCTGCTGTAAGACCTGAGTTAAACACTCAGCTTCTTGCTCCAACTAATTACAGTTACATTCAGCACAAGGAGCTCAGTGGTGTGTTGTCACCGACTGCTCCTCTTTTGCAACAGGACCCAGGAGCCAGTTCATTGTATCCGGTTAGTTGTTTCACACAGTAATCCTTCAGAGTGATGATAAAGTCTGGGAAAAATGAAACGCTCATCAGCAAAGCACTATTGTTATGCTAATGACAGGATAGAAAACACTTTGAAAGCCTTACCAAAGAGCAGTGCTAATGCAATCATTTTTGCGAGGCATCTTGAGTTTTAAAAGCTTGCCTTGTCTTGTTAATTGTTTCCAAAGCTGTGCTTTGCCTTTTAATGGTATGCCCTCTTCTCTCAAATGATCTTTGCAACACAATTCGTATTCATTCGCTATACCCGCGATTCCTATTTAGCCTTGCGCTTGGTCTTCTGTGCTAGTTTTGACTTATCTGACTTGCACAGTCTTTACCCATAAACCACTTAAACATCTCCAAAACCTAAGCAGGCAAAACGGTTAATATATTTAAATATTACTCAATGGTAGCAACCCGATAGACATGTATTAATATCTGTAAATGTTTTTTTTATTATTTCAACTATCCTCTGCAAAGCAGAAGAAATAATTAACAATCAAAGCTTTGGATCTTCAAAACATACTTTGAAATGTGTATATCTCGTTAATAATGTAAAAGATCTTATGGTGATAAAAAGACTAGTTTCACTGCCTCATGAATGATCTGTACATAAATTAGGACATTTGTCAAGATAGTCATAAGCCTTCCAATTGTCAAGCTCTGCATAGATATACTATGTGGTATATTTGTTAAGATGTATATTTTTTTTGGATAAGAATATAGAAAGTGATAATTGCATGGAACATTATTTAGAACTAGTGATTATTTGGTGCGATTTGTTATTGTTTTGTTTTTTGTTTTTCTTCAGAACCCATCAGTCCATCTCGCACCGCCAGCCCTCGCAGAGCTGATACCTGCCAGTCATCCAGACACCCTCAACCCCCCTCCGTTTGTATCCCATTACAATCTTCTGCCTCACAAAATAGCAGCAGGATATTCAGTGTGAGGGCGCCATAACCTCAAACGGGTTTTTTTTAAATAATGATTTATTTTGTAAGCCAGAATGTAAAATTGCTTTTTTCACATAAATCAGAAAAGTGCATTATGTATCGTGCAAGCAATAAGATTAATACATAAGATTACCTGTATGTGATTTTTTGCTTTATGCTTTATTTCTAGTTTAGTAGTGACAGTTATATCACTTGTAGTGGACTGGGTGTTCTAGTGGACTCATCGATTCGCAGTGCTGTGCAAAACCAAAATACTTCCCATTTAATACAAATTGTATTCAGGACCACTCATACCTGCTAGGGGATTTGAACATGTTCCTCTATAGAAACTGTTTCAAAATGTACTCTTGCCAATGATGATAGGACTGCTGTTTAAAATTTCTATGTAGCATCATGATATGGCTCATTCTAGTTAAGCACTTGTTTGTTATAAAACATGTACTTAGATGCATATATTCAGTTGTGAATCACAGCACCTAAGAAAGAATAAAGCAAAGTGTGTAAAAAAAAATAAAAAAAGTTTGTAAATATCTAAATAGATTTTAAAATATGTGCTGTATTCATAAATGCCAGCATGTTTTAGAATTGTGCTCTATTCTGTGCACTAGTGACAATTTAAATATTTTATGTAATCAAAGAAATTACAGATTTGGATCTATTGCAGAAGAGGTGCAGTTGGTGACTGCACACCATTGAGCTCTTTGTGCTGAATGTATCTATCAAAGAAAAAGAAAAGGTATTGCAGATCATGCCAAATATTTTTGTATTTCAAAATAAATATATAGCTATGGCTGAAAGTTTTGCATCACCTAGAATATTACGATTGAGACAAAAAAATAAAGAAATAAAACAAAAAAAAACCCACAACACTATATGAACAGAATTTAGATATTTTATTTAATATCATATAATCAAAGAAACTACTAAATGATATTGCAAAAGTCTACCGGAAGCCATAATAATAGTACAGTTTCTATCACATTTCAAAATGTCACACTTTTTAATTTTAATTTAATCAGTTTTTTGTTAAGTATATGGAAAACTACAAAGCTGTATGTAATTAAATTTGCTAACGTAACATTATTAAGCCGATTTATATTTATGTATTAATTGACTTTATGAAGCAAAATGAGTCAATTCTGTGATGCAAAATATCCATGCTTGGCAGATGATTTTCATTGCTACCAAAGCACACAGTTAACTTCCTGTTAGAGATACTAACTGTCTTATTCTCGTGTTCCATGCAATACCTTTCCTGGTTGCTTTGATAAGGCTAAATCCCACGCAAGTGTGGCATCTGCCGTGGTTAGAGCAGGGGGAATTTAGAGTTGAATAACCTTATTTCAACTGTAGTCAAATACACACAAATAAACTACACCACCCCTTATTTCTAGAGAGATTGGGTCCTCTGAATGCCAAGATATGGGTTCCATCACACAAGCCCCGTCAATTAAATGAAAGTCAGTAGTCACAAGTGCAGTTAAAAATTGCCTTACAGAGCAGTTTTACTATATTATAAAAAGAGCACCAAGTAGTCAGGGTCTGTAGAGAAGTTAAAAACTATACAGAGACAACTACACCAGGGAGAGCATGGACATTTGTTTCAATTGGTTACATATATATATATATATATATATATATATATATATATATATATATATATATATATACACACACACACACACACACACACACACCAATTCCACAACACTTCATTAAATGCTTGATAATACAATCTAAATCTAAAGACACTTCAGTAATGCTTTACAAGTTGACAATGTGCAGTATTCCTAACACCTTCAGTGAGGCTACATAATGGTGTAGTATTACTGTGTATTATAGCCATAACGCAGTTTTGTCTGTCATGCTAAAAATGTGTTTTAGTTTTATGCAAAATAAAATTAAAAAAAAAAAAAAAAAAAAACACTTTTGTTTTAGCATTCAGTAAAGTCAAACGTCTCTGTTTGGGGTGAAATCCCAGTATAATTTTAAGCTTTAATAGCTCTCCCAATAACTTTTGAGGTAGGAGATGGTAAACAGCTCAAATTTGAAATATTTTGTATAGTATTGCATCTTAACTTTTTTCATGCAAAGTACATTTACTTGTGTGGTCTGGGTAAGTTAGTACAGTGTCAGAATGAAGTAGCAACTATAGCTGCAGTGTGTACATGATCATATTCAAGTGAGCAATTTCAAAAAAAGGAAAATGTAATATGTTGTGATTTTACTAAGTGGACCTGGTTTCATCTCTTTCCATTTTATTTTTAGAATAGTAAGTGATGTTAATGGAAATTCAATGATGATCTCAAAAAAAATAAAAAAAAATAAATTGTGTTAAAAAACTGTGTTAGTTGGGTCAACTGCAGTTTAATATTGAATCCCCAATGTGTCTAACGTCTTAATGTGTAATCAATAGTGCTTTCACTTTCCAACTCCTTATTGCAGATCAGCGGGGCAGCTATGGGATTGAATACCACTGTGTTTGTTCTTTGCTGTGTCAACATCCACATGATTGCCTTGTATCTTTACTCGCATGCAGCCATGATAATACGAGTTCCCTGCAGCAGGACCCCCATCTATAAGAAATCATAACATTAAGTTAATCCTTTTCTCTGTTTTTCATAGTACCATACTTAGCAGAGGTTTTGCAAACAAAAAAAATGCAATCACCAGTCATAAAGCTAAACTGAAACCACAGGCTGCTGGGTCTGCAGTCTCATTGGCAATGACACATATGGCCAATGGGACACCACCATTTTGGTAGAAATGTTCCCGTAGGGCAACATGATGTCCCATGGTCATCCTGGTGACTGCCAGCAGATGGATGGCTTCATCTATGGGATTTTGCTTCCCAGGTTTTATTCCATTCTAAAGAAGCCTACTTCCTTTGTGTAATGCCACCTTATCTACAAGAATCCCTCATGTGTGAAGAGCACTACTGCTTTTAGTTACCTGGTAATCCCCCAAGGTAGACTGTGGTGCCTGGTTGGTCCCACACAGCCTGCAGAGCTTCAAAGTCATCAGCAACGTTCGAAATGATTTCATCGTCCAGGGATTTGAACACTAGCTGTTTGTTTGCTAGGATCAGCTGCTGAGCCTGGAACTCACCAGAACAAAGATCTGGAGGAAATCTCAGAGAACGTAGGTCCTTGCCAGCAAAAGTCAGAATGAATGCGTCGACGATTATATATATATAATAAATAAATATATATATATATATATATATATATATATATATATATATATATATATATATATATAATATATATAGCAGATATATCACATCATAAATTAAAATTAAAAAAAAAAAGTCTATTCTTCATATAGAACATACCCTGTTGCGGATTGAGAAGATTTCTGACTGCTTTTGTGCTCTGATGGACTTTAATCATTTATAGTAATAGATCCTGAGAATTTACTGATCATGTCTTAAAACAGCTGAGAGACCGATTGAAGACTGTTTTCTAAACATGAACATGTTTCATTGTCAAGGTAGTACCTTAACATGACAACACAATACCAACATTTAAAAGTTGTGACTCCCAGCTACCTGAAGTCTTCAGAAATTCAGCAACTGCCCTTCTTACTAAAATGTAACATATATTCCACACAGTTTTACAAGTTTCTTTAGTCAGCAACCTGTTCATTATGTTTAACTTTAAAAGGGTGTACAATGCTTAACACACCTCTAGGTCAATAACAAAATACCAGGAGGTCAGTTTAGCGACAGGACAAAGGTATGTAAAGTTATCATTTTGCTCTGGTATACGATAAGTACTGTATTTACACCAAAATGAACTAGGGTATAGAGATTGACATTACCTGCTGTGTATCATCCAATGCAATAGAAAATGACTAGTTGTTTCGGAAATCCAAAACGGCAAGCAAAACTCCATTGGCAGCAACAGGTCTCAAAGACAGCTCCATGGTCAGACTCCAGTTTTCAGTTTCCTCCATGCTTGAATTATCAATCAACACTGCAAACAGAATAATTACAAATACAATGTGATTCGAACTGAGCTGCTCCATGTCCAGAGAAATAGGATCCTGGCACAACACTCTTCCAGCACCTTTGGCTTTCAGAGGATTCGATGAAGCGGTTTAGAACAGGGGTATCCTGTCTGACCCAATCCCAGTTACGGAGACAGCCATCCAGAGGAGGGTTCAGCTGGAAAAGGACAACAAGCAGCTGATTGTAACCAACACAAATACACATTTCTAACACTTTGTGTTGTGTCTCTAATCACTGTGTATTTACATAGCAGTTACTTAGTAAATACATGTGGACTTATACATGATTACAGTGTTATTATGCATAGTTACAATGTACTTAATGTGTAAATCTTTTTGCACAATATATGTAAGTACACAGTTGTATCAGAAAAGGGTTAGGGTTATATCATGCAAAGGATTTACACATGAAGTACATTGTAAAACTATGCATAACAGCATTGTAATTAGGTGTAACTACAATGTACATATGCAGTAATTAGAGACACTTAATGTAAAGTGTTACCATGCATTCTTGTAATTTAGTTTTTTAATCAAAGCTGATTATTTTGCCAGAATAATGAAGGTGTTTAGAGAGCAATGCTGCTACACTATGTGGTTGTTCAAATGATATATTTCTATCATGTTGTTTAATTATAATGGATTAGGAAATACTAATTTCATTAAAATGTCATTAAATTGTGTACAGTGTCAGTGAATATATCATTAGTAAAAACAAAGTACCCTTCACTTGCTATTGCTGTAACTTACAGTCAGTTTTAGACTGCTGTTTGGAAACAAGCCCCCAATTCCAATCCTCAAGACTCCACTGCCCATAACGTCTCCGTTTTCCACTGGCTGATGAGTTTTAATAACTTCCTCTTTGATAACCGTCACAATTATAGTTGAATTTAGATTTGCAATGGAGATCTAGATGAAAAGAAGATGTTCGTTTTAATTTTGTGATGAGAGCGTGTCTGCGAGGTTACACACGCAAAGCATCAACGTACCGCACCTTAGATGGGCTGTTACTGCTTTTAAAATCCATGCATAATTAACAAATATAGACAGTGAAATTTGGAGGCACATCCAAGATATTATTGCAGCGTGGGGGAGATAAGGAGACTTGTTTAATTTTCCCCAAAACAACTCTGGATCAAACCTATAGGACAAAACACGAACCTATAGCATGCCAGCTAATCATACCCCACTCCACAGCCACAGAGGGACCTCAATTGCAACCCCCCATGGCCTCCACCCTAGGGGGTTGAGCTGTGCACTGTACAGTGTACTCAGTGTCGTCCCATTTTTCAAAGGCTAGTCACTCTTTGAGGCACTTTTTAAATTTTATTAACTGGTTACAACTAGATTACAAACATATTACCAAATGTTAATATAACTGCTAATGTTGGGTAATATGTAGTACACTATTTATAAATTAAATCATTGTGATGGGGTGTAATTGCTTTAAATGCATTTTTAAAGATGTTCCTATAGTCTTGCTTTGCAGATGAGGTCGGTTTTTGGATACCTGCTTCCATCCTCCATCACTGATGACTGGCCCTCCAGTGATAGCAGTCTGAGAATGATCATTTGGGAACTGTATCTCCAGATAACATTTCCGGAGGGCTAAAAGAAACCAGTTGCTTTCCCCTTCCTTATCTCCGAAAAATAGGATTCCCTCCGAGTCTAATGTGCGTAACTCAAACTGGGATTCAAAACTGTAGATTTTAAAAACAATACAAAGGTTAATTATTTCAGAGATATTTTTTACTTAGGAATTTTGTTTTTTTGTTTTGTTTTTAGTACATATACAGTATCAAGTGAAATTTGTTAACACAAATGAAGTGGATGAGATCTTTTTTTTTTTTTTTTTTTTTACCATAACTGTAATTATTGTTCTTAGATTTTATTTCATTGATTCAATATAAAATAAAAGATATTGAAAGAGAAGGGAATTTCAAATGGCATTTTCTTAGTTTCTGTTTCACTTTTTCCTTATTGTGCTATTAGTTTGCACAGACATAAATCAGCTAAAGTCTCTTAATATGAATAAATGCCAGCCCCTTGTCATGCAGAGAGTGTATTGCTAATCCTGCCTATGATAAACATATTGCTGGCAACTAGAACTAAACAGTAGTTTCTGAACTCAGGGTGAAGCATCTTAACAATTACTGCAATAAGAATAGTTCAGAATGATTTAAAATGTCATCAAGATTAAACAAATAAAGAAAATATAGTTTGAAGATTCTTAGTCTAAGTATATTTTTTTGTATATTAACATACTATGTATTGTTTAATATGTATGTTGTTAAATATATTTTATAATATATGGTAAGGAGACCTTAAAGTTAGACATTCGATCAATCTCAAATGAATTTCTGTAAATACATTTTTTAAAATAAATAAATGATGTATGCCATAAAGCCAGCATTGCAGCCGTTGTGTGTGCTGATGCGCTGGGGAGGCAAAATGAGCTGATCCCTGGAGCCAGCAATACACTTCAGCAATCAACACCAGACAGAAGGATATCTACATCATCAGATGGAAAACAACGCAAATGGATGGAGATGCAGATGGATCACATTAGTTTACTGCAAAGCTAAGTCTTAGTAGGTGCTTATCTTGGCGAGAGCTGAGTTCAAATCAGCATGAAGTTCAACATCTACTCTCATGTAATGGAAATCTAGATATTCTTATAAAACTGTATTGTCCAGAAGTCATTTTTAGAAACATAAAAGCAAAATAAAAAATACCTAATTATTTCAGAAAGCTTAAACTGCAAGACGGGGATTGCTCCTGAGGAGGCATTTTCAATGTACAGAAAACCGGATGGTTTAGAGTCATTGACTGCTACACATACATCCTCAGCCTATATTAAAAAATAAAACACAGTAGATAATTTTGGAAAACATGAATTATGTTATATTCAACAGAATGCCATCTACAGTTTAAAGCATAAACATATCTTCCACGGACTGGACAGAGAAGATGGTCACACTAGACTTAACACAAAATGGTATTTCACTGTAATGTGAACTGTGTAACTAAACAGACATGGCAAGTGGTAACTAAAAGCATTGAGTTCACAGCCAGAAAATAGGCAGAGCGTACCATGATGCTATTCCAGACTTCTAAGATATCAAGGTGCATATAATTTACAGCACACAAAAATAAAAAGGACAGTTACCAGATTGTTCATATTAATAAATACTGTAGTTAAGGTTTCAATCAGCAGTCAAGAAATCAATTGAAATTGGCAGCACTTTTCAGGAAAAAAAAAAAAAAACAAGTGGCTTGGATTTGCTGTTGGTTTATTGCCAGTATTAGAAGGGAATTCAGTTCACTCAAGAAAAGAATATTTGTAAAAGATTAATTAACAATGACATTACATTACAAACATTGCATTACATTACAAACTACTGTATCATTACTATACATGCATAGAAAGTGAACACAATGATGCCTGTAACACATATTGATTCATGAACCTGGACAAACTAATCATAAACAAACACAGGGATGGCTATAAGAATAAGGGATAAAGGTACGACTGTGTTTATTGAACGTTTTGAAGCTATTTTTACTGTATGAATCTGAAGTATCCCGACATATTAACTGCCATTATGATGTCAACATAATATAATGTTCCAAATCTACAAAACAAATTCCAAATCTATATTAAAAACCTCTGAATTTATATTCAATGGCCAGGAAGTTTCATTTGAGATCACTGAACATGAACATTCAAATATTCCCACGCTTTTCTAGAGTTTTATTTCAGGACACATATTCAAAGTGTTGATAGTAAAATGTGCTTGAATATTTTGCCGTTTTAGTTTTAAAGTACATTATGCAACATAGGCTTTAAATGATAAAACAGATGGAAAGCATAAATAAGAAAGAAGAAAATATTTCATATTATGGAACTATAACCTACTGCTAACAACAATTTAAAGTGCTTTACCTTCACAGTATCTGTTTCTTTTTTTGTTTGTAAAGTCACAGCTTCTGTTACCTGTTCACGGTGCACCAAAAGAATTAACAGAAAACCAGATCTGAATAAAACCTTCATTTTCTCTTCTCCTTGTTATTCCTACAACAGTAACAACAACAGCAAGAAGAAAACTAATTATATATTTGTGTATAAACTTTATACACACACACACACACATACAGTGGTTTGCAGAAGAATTCATCCCCTTGCAAAGTTTTCACATTTTGTTGGCACCTGAGCATACTCCACGATGCTTTCAAATTAGACTGTAGAATCTACACAAACTACTCCACATTGATCAAGTTAAAAAATGCATATAGAATATAAATAAATAAGATTTACAGAGAAAAAAGATTAATCTCAGTTGCATAAGTATTCAACCGGTTTGTTACTGCAGCCCTAAATCAGCTCAGGTGTAAATGATTTGTTTAAAAGGTCACAAAATTAGTGAAATGATTTCAGCCTGTGTGTACTCAAAGTGGTTTAACTTGTAGATACTTTCCCTCAGGTATATAAAGACTTTTAAGCTACAACTCACATAGTGATCCAACAAAGAAATCATGAAGACCAAGGAGCTTTCGAAACAGGGATAAAGTGGTAAAGAGGCACAGAGAAGGGTAGAAGAAAATTTCAAAGGCGCTGATTATCCCTCTCAGCACAGTGAAGTCCATAATTAAGACGTGGAAGATGCATCATACCACCCAGACACTACCCAGATCAGGTCACCCTCCCACACTGAGCAGCCGGGCAAGCTGGAAACTGGTTCGGGATGTCACTCTGAAGCCAACAATGACCTTGAGAGACCTACAAAGTTCTGTTTCTGAGTTGGGAGTCCGTGTTCACACATCAACAATAAGCCGGTCCCTACACAAAGCTGGCCTGTATGGACGGTTGGCAAGAAAGCCATTTCTCAAAAAGACTCATTTTAAAGCATGTATGGAGTTTGTGAAAAAGCATGTATATGATACTGCAGACATATGGAAAAAGGTTTTGTGGTCAGACGAGACAAAAATTGAACTTTTCGGTCTAAATTCCAAGCGTTACATCTGATGCAAGTCCAACACTGCACATCACCCACAACTTCATCGACATGACAGCACCTCGAGGTAGTCTCAAAAGTCACAGTCGCGGGCCTCTTCCTATCCTAATTTCCAAGTCCGGACCCTCACAGCCAGCTTCTAAATCCGGGCTAGCAGCTCGCTCCTCTATCCTAAGTCCGGGCTCTCTCCGCCCGCTAGTATCCCTCTAACAGCTCGTTTTTGCTTCCTCCGCTCTATCCTTATAGCCCCAGCTCATACCCCGTGAATTATAGTTAAAAAATAACAAAAAAACAAGCTAGAATTTTGTTCTTTCCTTAGACACAAAGAAGCATCTAAGAAACAAACTTTCAGACCCTATATTTTGTAAATAAATAAGTGTATATAAGTAACTTGAACTAGATAAACACCATGCACATTATTCTAAAATGTTAAATTTGTTCATGGAGTCAAAAAGCAACTTGAGGTTTTTGGATGTCTCCATTGCATTCTGTAAACCGGAGATCTTTTGTTCTTCACAGAGGAATTTCAAACTGTTTGATAGCTTTTAACATTTCATTACATTTGTGGCCATTTGCTATCGGAAGGTGTCTCGAATACAAAAAGTTAGGCAGACAAAGACAAGCCTACAGATGACCATGGAGAAACATCTTTACCCTGTAAACAGTCAGAGCCATGTTCAAAAAATGCATTTACCACAGTACTAAAAGGGAAATAAAAAAATCAAACAAACTTTTTAAACATCTTTTTAAACATCTTGCCATTCCCCTTGTACATGTTTGTTTTCTGAGAGTCTTTAGTGCTTTGTTAGGTCATAAAACTGAAACTAATTGGCTTGTTAGGGCTGTGTGAAACCAAGTTCTTTCTAGTTACGTAAGGCATCTAGTGAAAACCACTAACACCTATTTTCTTGG
Source organism: Polyodon spathula (assembly GCF_017654505.1). NCBI lineage: Eukaryota > Metazoa > Chordata > Actinopteri > Acipenseriformes > Polyodontidae > Polyodon > Polyodon spathula. Next base: position 32,125,827 of record NC_054547.1, on the reverse strand, counting down.
AAAACAAACAAACAGACAAAAAAAGATACAAATCTACATGGAGGTTATTTGCTCAGAACACTACTTTGTAAATCAAGATCTTGTGAACATCTATAAGCCTTCATAGCATGTTGATGTTTACACATGAATCTGGGCACTCACTACAACATAGTGGTTTGGGGGAAATATTCAACTCAGGTAATGAAAAATGTGAACGTGAAACCATATTTATTTTAAAGCTTTTGCGTTAACTCAATGCAAACAAGTACCCAAGTGTTTATTGTAAGATCTATTCTCTGTAAGCCCTGATTACCCCTCCTAAGAAGTTGAATGCACATATTTTTCTGATTGCAATCCTCACAAGCTTTTTGCTGTTCTTGCAGTAGACTTCAGACAAGTGTGGGTGGTGCATAAATATTAAAATTATTAAAGCACACATTGCATTTAGATCCAGTGGTTAGGCAGTCCAACAGATAAGAGAATCATGGTGTGATCTGTAAATGTAATACATTCAGATTTTTTTTTATAGCTGTTCTAAAAAATGCCAGGATAAACGGATCTGGAAAGAGGCATGAGTTCCAATGGTGTCTGTCAAGCTGATCCTGTTGTGTTAAAGTAGTCTCACTGGGAAGTGGGAAGGGCATGTACACACTATTAAAACACATTACTAGCCAATCAGAATGCTCCATTGCTGTCTATCAGGTCAACATATATTTAAGGGCTCTGGACTATGCAAGCTTTTGACAAATGTGTTCGCTAAGGCCAACAAAAGAACACCAACGTTCAGGAACATTTGCAATCATAGATGTAGTTGAACAAGGCCCTGTTTATGGAGTTTGCAGTTTATCTACAGTATTACCAATCTGAACAAACATCATCAATATTCTGTCACTACAGCAACCATGTGGACTACAACAAAAGACAGCAACTGGGTAGGAGTTGCAACTTGTTCAAATATCACTTATTTGGATATTATGGCGTAATCTTTATTCAAATGGTATAATGTACAAAAGCAATGAATGTTGAAATCATCCAAAATATGCCTGGAGACCAGTCAAGGAGAAGTTATCTGTCTCAATGAACATTACCCCACATCACAAAGGCATCAGACAATTCAGAAAAAAGGATCAAGACTGAATTGCAGAGTTTTTCCAGATCAGGTCAGGGCCCGAGTGCAGCTAGTGCTATTGTCTTTCTTGAGCATTAAATTCACAGGAAAAACAAACAGACTTGTGCAGAGTGAGGGTGGCATATTCCATTCAGTAAAACAGGGCTCACACCATCCTGCTATTGGATTTATGCAATCCAGTCATGCAGTTTATCACAATATCCAGCTCAACATTAAATTATCTACCCTCAGCAATTTAGAATTCAGGAAGTAAACACTTTGACTTTTTTGGACAGAGATTCCAGAGACTTTGTACTAAAGATGTAATTCCCAGCCCTGATGTTTTCATTAATTTGGATCGCAGTTCCTCATCCCTGAAACATCGATTGGTTTTGATGGGACAGAGATAACTTGAACTTTGTTTCTTTTATTAACATTTAATCATTATAACCAGTCATTTGTTTAAAAGCATCTAAATGCAACTAAAAGAGAATTGAGAGAAATGCATTCTGTTGGAAATATTTTATTATTAATTATTTCTGAATTGCAGACATAAAAGGCAGTATTTAATTTTAGTTTATTTAAAACACATTTTAAATAACAAAAAAAAAATACAGACAAAATATGTAGTTATAAAAATCAACTACATTAAGACATGATTCACTGTACATTAATCCAAACAATATGTAGGTTAATTTGCATAATTATTGAAATGTTTAAAAGGACTTGTACCGATCACATTTGAAAGTACAGAATAGTAAAATCATTGTTCATTGAACTTTTTCTAAACAGAACACAAGAGATTTGTTCTGGAAACCTATATTTTCTAGCATTGCAGTTCCTACAGAACCAGTTTTCTCTAAACCATTCATCATGTACACTGGTAGTCTGAGAAAACTGATCTTGTTACACATCCAATACATTTGAAAACATGGCACAAAAGTTTGTGGTTTTTGTCAGAAATTTTGTTTTTTTATACTCTTACCTGAAACCAATTAGTTCAATGTACTGTGTGGACTCCACACACTTTTTAGCATCTTTGTGGTAAATGACATAACAAGAAACCACGTTGCAATATGTTGCAAGTTACAATTTATTCTTTTCAGTTATCTCACAATCCCACAGCTCACCACTAAGACTTTCTGAAACAGTGAGAAGTTGTTTCTGCAGTCTAAATAATGTCAACTATACAGTATGAAACATGCCACTTGTCTATTGAATCAGACAGTTGTTATTCTGCATAATCTCATTCAAGGTCACATTAACAAAATGTTAGAATCAGTGTACCAACAACAGTACCAAAAGCACTACAAATCTCACAGTTTCACACTGAAGGTGTAAACTGTCAGCATGATGATCGCATTGAAATTTCATACTGATTTTACAAAAAGGTCCTCAAAAAATAAGCAGTGCAACTATGCTTAGCCAAGTAAAGAGAAATGGAGTAGAAATTCTTATCTACCGTTTTAAACAACACAACACAAAAACTTGATATTGTCTTTATAATACTTCTGAATCATGAGCTAAACCTTATTTACTTGGTGTATCTGGTTTAACATTTCTAAGTATAAAAACAACATGGGCGTACCAGAATGCTACCTTCCATTGCTTGAGATACAGTATGGCCGTTTCTGTTTCTCAGTCAGCTGATTTATGTTTTTTAAAAGCAGTCTGATTGTGCGATTGTTCCTACTATTTCACTGCAGACAAACACCATTGCCCCACACTGCTTTATGGTATATGTAGCTGCAACAAGATGGTCTTATGTATGTACCATATTCTAAACTTGCCTTTTAAGCACAATATTGATAAATGAGAGAAAAAACAAACCAAAAAAAAAAACAGTATTTCACAAATAATATTTACAGCAGTACAACTGAAAGATACTGAAAAACAAATCACCAATGTTGTAGTTGCGGGCAAGGCATACTGCTGCCAGTTAGAAACCCAACAGGATATTCCAGATTACTGGACTCTACTGCATGCTTCTGTTGCTCTCAGGTGTACCCAGTTTAAAAGGTAAAATATTAGTGTAACATGCTAATTAATACTTGTGTGACCAACACTTCTGCCACAATTTAAAAACAAACCAAAAAAAAAAAAAAAAAAAAAAATCCCAAAACAATATGCATTGGTCAAAATCTGAAATAAAATGAACAGTCCATGTATACAAAAGTCACAAGCCTGAAAACTACTTGCAGTACAACAACAGGTGGAATGTTCAATAAGGTACCCAGTCTGGACAGAGGAATGCTAAATGTATGGAGACCAGGAATTGGGCCACTAAAATGTGCTTTAAACTTTTAACTGCTCATCACCCGTCTAGGTTTTGAAAGGTGGCAGCCTTAGAAAAAAGCAATGACTTCTTAATACGAGGGTTCCAATAGAGATCAAGCTAAGGCGGGTTTTTAAAAACAAAAGACTTGTATGAAAAAGCTGAAATTACCTTCCTTTTCAAAATGTTTATTTTTTTATTTCAAGTTTATTAGGTGAAAAATCTCTTTGGTGTTAGAAATTTGTTATAACAAAAATCAACAGGATACAAATATGTTTGTACATATGTATATATAGTTTAAAAACATTGATCATTTAAACTGATCAAAATGTAATAAATGGATACTAAAAGTATCTAAATAATTGTATCTGGAATATTCCAAATTTGTAAAGTGCTTGTATGTGATTTCTTTCAGGATATAATTTACATGCAAATGAAAACATTAATAAAAAAACAAATAAGGCAGATTAGTTAGTTACTTTCCATCAAAACTGTGTGCGCTAAAAGCATGCATACACACTGGAGTTTCAACACCACACATGCTGTTCATTCAAAGCTATAATATTCCCTTTTTGAACATTTTAATAAGATATTACCATTAAAAAAGTAAAATAAAAAAGCGGCTTCATAATTGTAGAATTACTGGCACATTTAAATTATAATAAGAAATGAACGGATATAAATTATATTAGCAGCAATTGCAAAGTTGCTTATTCTTATTTTTAAATGGAGTTATTCTCTGGCATTCTGTACAAAATTACACACACACACACACACACACACACACACACACACAAATTCACTAATTGTACTTGTTCCAGATATTTGTATTGCATTAACAGAAATGGATGTGTGTTCTTCTGAGTGGCACCTGCAGTTTCAGTGCAATTCCAGTGTTTAGTATCTCAATGAAGCAATGCGTGGCATTTACAAATTGTAGAATTCCAGTTCTCTAAATGCTTTTCCATGCTGTCTTCATTGATGTTGCGATGCCTTTCCTACAATTGGGTTGTCCCTAAAGTAAACACATGTAATACACATAGCATTAGTGGCTTAAAAAAAGCATCATGAAATATTCAAAGTTATTATTCATAGTCTACATGTATTTTCAAATTTAAAAAAAGGACAATAGTTACGAAAGCCACTGAATTAGTCTGGTGACTCTACATACTTTTGTACTTTACATGATTTGTAAGACCGATCTCGACCCAAATAGGAACGAGAGATGTTGCAGGAGTTTGTCCTTTTTATGGCATTGTGTCTAACATACTGGACAAATCAATGAAGTGGTTCAGATGGTGTATTACATTTTTATTTTATGGTGAGTTTTATTTCAGAACAAGTTTTGGACAAATTGTGATTATTTTTATTGTTTCGGTTTTGAGGCATTGAGGTACAGATAGTGACTCTGCCTGCACACTTACTCGCTGCCGTATTTAGTGCTGGTTGATCTTTTCTTTTGGAAAGTCTCATGATGTTCTAGAAGCTTTTCCGTAACTTCGCGGATGTGTTTAATCGTGTTGAAAGTTTCCCTTGAATCCTCGATTGTAAAATGGGAATAATCGTCTTGCTCCTTTTGAGGGCCTTGGTACACCGCTATACTTGCACAGGCCTCTGCAAAGGGAAAGTTATTCTTTAAGATATTTTGTGTGATGATACTACTTACTCACACAAAAAACATGATGATACAAGACCATTTCTAATAGCAGTGATAACAAAAACATACACTGCACCAGACGCCCTACAAATATAATGCACCGTTTTTGTCAATATTTACTTTACATTTTGATTCAGAACAGGCAATGATTGCTAATGATTAATTAGGCCCCCATATTAACAGTAAAACCTATGCCTTCGATTACCAGTTTCAATAGTCAAATACATGAAAATTTCCACGTAATCTGAAATGTCTATGAATGATATAGTGATAATGAACACTTTTTTTTTTCATTATTCATGCTTGCCTTCCAACTTCTGTAGTTTTAAACTGTTTGATGTGAATAATGAATAGATCCTCTCCGTTTCTCGGTCACAATCAATATCAAGCTGGATATTTGCCGGCATGGTCCTGCAAATATAACAGAAATAAGAATTTAACATGAGTCGTTTCAAATTCAACTGCCTTGATCTGGCACAGACTTTACACTATGCTTTATCTGCGCTGGACTTAAATTGTCAAAGCTTCATAATCAGTGTAGAGTATAAACACAAATGAAAATGATTTGAAGGAGTACTGTACTCACGCGGTACATGGCTTACAGCCAGCATGCGACTCAGAAGTGGCCTTGCAGCACAGCCAGCTTCCATAGAGATAGGCTGAGGTGTGGTAAGAACTCAGTCTGCCCTGGTTACAGCGACTGACCCGGCTGAGAATCTCCACCCACTCGCTGGCCTCCACACAGTTATTTGCTTGAACGTAAAGCAGTTTCTCAGTATAAATTACCTGGAACATCTGAAAGTGATAAAGTGCATGGCTATCATTGCTATTGCATAGATCTAGATAATTACAGAATACAGTAAAAAAAAAAGCCAATATATTGAAGCCTTTGGTCTTTATCATATGGAAAACAAAAAATTCATATCACCACAATATGGCAGCCATATAAGATCAAAGTGAATAGCATATGGTTAGACTTTGCAGACAGGTTTTCTGACATATAGACAGTTGAAGAATGCTAACCAGGCAGATGTATGGTTTCAGATGAAAATTCGAATGCACTAGTATATATTAGCCTACTTACAAATAACCATCCCAAAGGGACTCGCCACCAGGTAGCTGGTGTCATCCTCCAATCAGCTACGATGTAAATGAAGAGCTCTCTTTTTTAAAATTTAGTTTGGAACCTAGCTTCCAAAAGAAGTGTATGTTGAAAAGATAAACGCAGTGAACACCATGACGCCAACTTGGCAACAACAAGGAAGGAAAGGGAAAGCCGAATCGAATCTGTCTTTGGCAGAAATGAAAAACGTCAACATGTTCAGTTTGTATTTTGCATTCTTTTTCCTTTCAAGTGCAGCAGGGGGCTGGCACAGAATTGTAACCAGCTCAATATCCCCTCAACAAAGTGGACTCTGAAATAGCTTAATGAAAACCTTCAGTACATGTGGACATGTACATGTGTGGATCAAAAGATAAACCAGGAAACCAAGCACCATCTCAATCCTAATGTTCTGTGAACAGCACTGCATTCACACTGAAAAACAATCAGTGAACATGAGCCTGGGGTTCTTACTTACATTTTTTCTATTAAATGCACACTCGTCAACACTCTCCACTGCCAGAATGTTTTTGATGGGAATTATGCACAATGCTTCTTTGCCTGTTATAAGAAAAAAAAAAAAAAAAAAAAAAAAAAAAAACAACACTTTGGTATTTCTGTAGTTTTTAATTTACTATATTTGTTCCTTACAGGTCTCTTTCACAGGGGTCCAGCAGGAAGGGTTACAATAATACAATCAAACCTGGCAACCATATAAAAATGACTTGTGAGGAGAGAAGTTAGAGCAACAAGGCAACAGGTGAGTGCAGTGCCGAGCAGGTATAATACACACAGACAATTACTTTCAGGTGCAGGGGTGTATATTGATAATAATAACAACAAATGTCCAGAGCCCTAAGGCAAACACCTGTAAATAATAAATGCTTGAGTGATACAGCAGCGTGTATCACTTGTAACTGTAATCCCCGGGTTTGACCTGCAACCAAAAGTCCAGCTTTTACAAACACCCACACTAAACACAAACACAAGACAGTGAGTGAAATTAGTTAGTTAATTAGCTAGTGGTGATCACAGTACTCCATGAAATGCTGGTGTGAAAAGTGATGTCTGGGTTAATGCTGCCTTGTACTACAGTTATGGATTGTGTTACGGACAGTGTACAAAGACAAACAGTTACAGCCGACACTTTACAAACACTCACGGTTCTCAGCAATACATTTACGCCTTTTAGGTTAACCCCAACCATTTACAAAGGAGCAGATTACTTTGCTACGCCCCTATTTTATACCCTCACTCATGACCCCTTGGTTAAGGAGCGCATCCGCTTCTCCAATCCACGGATGCTACGCCATTTCCCGTTCGGGTCATTGAGTTTGGGTACCGTAGCTTAGTCCCTTTTCTAGTCGGCCGACTTCCACCTACCCACTGGAATAAAGTGCCATTCCTTTTAGTCCAAGGTACTCTGCTCCCTTTATCTTGTACCCTCTCAGGTTGGGAGGGAGATCTAACACCAAACGTCATTTGATCTCTGTCACACTCTTTATAGGCCAGAAAGAGAGCTAAAGGATTTAATTCAAGATGAAGGCAAATCATAATACTGTAAACTTGAGAGATCTGGGTTTTGGACCCATATATTCATACTGTATTCCTTTGAATTTAAGACGCCCTTGAACTTAAGACGTAGCCCAAATTCACCACCCTCAATTTGAGGAAAGATAAAACATTAAATAAATAATCACTTACAAAGACAAAACCTCAATTAGGCTGTTGTAACGTACACAACTGACACAAAACAGTGTTGTTGTAGATTAACCACGGAGCTTGCTTATTGTGCTAAGTACTGTATAAAAGATGCACCTCTGTCATACACATAGCACCACTCACTTACAGCATCATATATCCTGGCAAAATCAAGCACGACACAACACTCCACGGCATGAGGCAACATGCAACCCAGCAAACACAACAGCACTGAACTGTGATATTTCTTGGTATGTTGAAAAATACGGACTATACTGTAATTTTTTGAGAAGCAAAAAAAGGTTAAAAAAAAGCTCGTCTTAATTCGAAGGAACACACACGTCAGAATTCCTCAACACTTTTCTAAAACACTGAAGCAATCCAGGTATACAAGAAAGGCAATGCTTTAAATAAAACCTCTGGCTCAAATCGGCTGTAAGAACTTGGTGTGCAAAATAACTTCTACAGTGATGTCATAACTAAGTGCAAAGACTACATGCAACACCCAGGGGCATATTATCTTCTTTGTCCACTGAATGTAGCACCAATTCTTTGTTTTACAAGAACTACAGTACTGCATGTCTAGAGAAGTGGTTCATTTTATGTGAATGACAAAAGATTCCAGTTTATTAATACAAAATGTAACACAGTAACACTGTTCTATTAAATGTTTCTGAATCCCCATCTGGCGTAAATGGCTTGCAGTGTGTGGAGTCACAACGGAAGTAATCTTGACAACTATTTCCAGCAGGTAAAAAAAAAGTGACTACACATTGGTCAATCTAGAAAAAGAAAAAAAAGTAACACAGAAAAACAAACACTGTATGGTTGAATACAGTATATAAACACTTTTCTAAAGCCCAATTCGCACAGTAAAATAAATATAAAAATCGCCATGTGAACATGTGATTTCTGAATTTAGTCCCATGCAAACTGTTTATTTCTTTTTATCTCAGGGGGTCCTCTGATTATTTATAGGACATCGACACCGTCTCTAAAATTTTAAACTTAGGTGCCCTGTGTCTTTTCACTCCTGTGCGAATCGATCAGGTCAGTGTTAAGTATATAACATTTCCAGGGTATTCGCCACAAAGCAAAACCAGCCTTTGCAATAAACCATAATATAATATTAAAAGTGGCATGATCTGCCGTGAGAGTCTACAGTTCAGTAAAACACAATGGATTAGGCATAACCAAATTGGGGATGGGCGAAAATACAAAACATAATTGCCGACTCTTTAAGGTACAACAAAATGAGTTATTTAAACCCGTTTCATGGTTTACAAATCATGCACATTGATTTCATTTTTAATTTACCGACTTTCGTTGACGAAAACTAATCCGCATCTGAGAGGTTAATAAACGTCTTCTGCTTTTAATCAACTCTGAGGAAACCTGTTTTTTGTCCCGTGCAAATCATGCTTAAGAGACTGGTCAGCATTGCTGAGAGGAGGATCAAATATGCATGAAAGGTCTTAACACTACACTAACACTACAGCAACCGTGGGTTGGTTTTATCAGGTCACCTTTTCTACAGATTTCGTATGTCTAATAAAAATGTGGGCGTATTTAGGCCACCACCTTGTGATTAAGGTAAATGTAAATGAAATTACTGATAACGTAGACAATAGAGGAATTTAGTCAAAATAAAAAACAAAGACTGGCCATGGAAAGGGCCTTGCCGTCCTCCTATTCAGAAATGGGTTACTCTTAACAGTTCACAGCAGAAATGTTGTTCACAGTTGAAATGCTACCTCCTCTGCACAGAATGTGAGGAGTCTGAATTACCCTATGACTTTTTGCTAAATGCATAGATTCCTCCCCCAAGGGTCATATTAAGGGCACAATTGTACAGTTATGAGAGACTGCAGAAAACTTAAGAAAACAATGGCTTTGCATTTCTTTATCAGAACGTTTCTGCTGCACATGAAGGTTATACAGTAATTAAAGGTGTGGACATTTGTTCTAGTGTGAAGGTTTTTATGCTAACATACTGTTTATATCCAAGAGGCTTTGGCAGAATATAGTTTACTGAATTAAAATAACCACACATCTTTCAATTCATTCATAATCTTTTCCAAACAGAGCATCAACTACCTAGCCTCCCTTCTTGACCAACTCTTGAAACTGACGAGTTTGATAAATGTATTCACATTCTTGTGACTTGTTTTATTAGTTGTGCTTATACTTTAAATATTATAGAAACTACCCTGTTCAAGTACAAAACCCAATGTTTACATTCTGGCATATCTTCCAGATAATTAACTGATGTTACAGTAATTATAGGTTTATTACATCTTTTGAAAAGGCTTTTTTTTTTCTTTCTAGGTCCTCTAAAATAAAGGGTTTTACACAGTTTCTGCAAGCAAGAATAAATTAACAAGATCTTGCCATGTCTAAAAAAATAAATAATTTAAAAATAAAATCCAAAATATGGATTGTAGTGGAACCTGAAAGCGTAGTCAATCAGACTGCAGAGACATTATCACTGATCCGAAACCGCTTCATTATCTGAACCTTCATCATTGATGATGGAAGCAGTTGTGTGAATCACTCAGTGCACAGTGCAACTACAGGCAGTTTTTTTCTACTCACGTGAGCCGTAACATTTCCCTCCAGGTATAATTTGTGCATGGTTATTAAAAAACGAAAATTAATGGTGAAAATTTGACTTTCAACTAAAATTGGGGTGGGGTGATCGTTCAAACCGGGGCAGAATCCGGTACTTGTTTGCCATATAGGAAAATGCAGGACCTACAAAGTGAACAATGACGTATAAGGCAACAACATTTTTTTTGTCTTCTATGGAGTTAAATATTTAGCAAATTAACTGAACTCCATGTTTGCAAACAGCCACAAATACATCTACTGATTTAATGATGGTGATGATAGGCCACTGCCAATTTGAAAAATTATATGCATGTGTTCAAACAGACTTGTGCTCAGTCTAGAATTATTTATCCTGTAAGATTCATAGTTGCTTTGAAAATGTTGATAATTCTGGCACTATCTGACAGTAATTTAGCATTTAGAATTACAGTACAGCAGCTTCTTTCTAGGTTTGTAATTTTAACGTCTGTCTTATTTTCCCTTTCAAAGCAGTACGAATTATACTGTAGATGAAGCAATCGTGTAGCACTATGTCATTATCTCTGAAATTGGAGAGAGTCCCAGGAAAGCAACAGCCCCAAACAATGTCCAAAGGTGTTCTTTCATTGCCTTCACAGGAATGATAATCTCTTGGGGCTCATGCGAACCAAGTTTCGTGCTGTCCATACATAATAGCTAAAAATGGTTTCCAACAGTACAACTCTCATAAAACAAACTTGTTAAAAGCTTCATTTTTCACACATTATAACAGAGACTGATAATACAATATGTATAGTATCTCCAATTAAACTATAGTAAATATTGCTTTACATAAAACATTAGCGTAGAAGTGATAAATTGGTTTGAAAATCACAGACGTGTTCCTGCCATGACTTATGCCTTATGTTGTGAGGCTGTATAGTTTGGTCCAGTAATGATTATACAGCATGTGCTGTGGTCATGTGTTTGATGGTGCGAATGAGTAAATAAATGAAACATGCATGTCAGTGACACTCCTCCTCCACCACACATGTAAACACAAACTTAGAGCAACATGAAAAAGCAGATCAGCATGACCTACAGCCACAATACGCACATGTGAAATAGAAGTGTGACATACAGAGAATTAAGCAACAGAACCCTTGAAAAGGGCTATACCGTCTGGTAATGCCTCTCTCGTGTCGTTAAATGCCCCGAACAGAAGGCAAGGTTGCTATTAGTAAATGGATATGTTAAAAAAAATAATAAAAAAATAAATCAAAATCAATAAAAAATAAAATAAAATTTAAAGTTTGTTTTTTTCATGATTTTATGCAGCACTAGTTTTTGTTGCTAATGAACAAACTTTTTCGTCACTATTCCAGAAGTAATGCGGTTTGCTCAGAATTCCGCCTGTGATCTGGAAGCCTTCACTCAGGCTTCATTACCCCAGCGGTGGATTATGTCATGTTGTGGGTATTTCCAATAGCCTAAATAATACCTCATTCCTAAAAAATATCTTCTACTTACATGGAGCTGTTCTTCAATTCAGGTACCTGGTATAGAAAAGCGAACATGGTTTGTGAACTGTTTGAAAAAAACATGTTCAGTGCAGGTTTGTGCATTTGTTTAAGTTTCACTATTTAAGTTAGTGTTAAATCCTAAAATGCACTAGCAAAAGAAAAATAATTAAAATAGTAATTAAAAATAGATAGTTGTCTGTGTGTTAATACTGATTGTGCTGTTTATGAACAAGTTACTGAACAAAGTTTATTCAAAGCCTTCTTCCCGGCTTTGTTAGAGAAGAGAGCACCGTCCTGTGCTGTCACTGTGATATGCTGAAATAAAGCTGTTGTTTGATTTCCTCAAATCGTCATTCAAGCTGGAGACTAGTTGCTATTGTGGTTACTGTACTGTTGCTGACAGCAAACACTATTCTCGATTATTTTATTTTTTTGAAACTTTATTTGCTACACTACATTTAAATAGGTAGGTTGAACGCATAGGACAGCGAGGAGCAAACTTAGTCTTCACTAGTGTACAAGAACTGAGATTTTCTTTCATAAAGTAGAAAAAAGGTAAAATACGCAAATACAGCGTTTACATATTTTCAGGCAGATTGATTTGGAACAGTGAGATAGTTAGAAAGATAACATCCAAGGTCATTTACCAGAGATTATAATCAAGTTAATGAATATCTCCGATCCATTGTCTAATCTCCATTAAAACTCTGGCAGTTTATGACATAATCAATAACCTGAGCTAAAGAAGGTCTTTAACAAGTTTTGTCACATTTGGACAAACATTTCTCTAAAATACATGCAAAACAGAAAGACAGTCGGACTGACAGATAAACAGCCTCCATACACCCTGACATTGAGACACAGTTGTCAAATTTTACCACAATTAACAAGGAGTTTTCAAGAGTAGACCAACCAAGCCCATTCGGAATAAACTGGTCACTTGTGTATGGAATGTCTAAACTAAATTTCACAGATGAACAGCTCTCTAGGGGTCCCTATATATAAACAGCTCGCTATATATACTCAACTGTAAGTGTGTATGCATTATGTACAGGCATGTGTGTCTACAGGCGCCCCCCTGTGGCTCTAGTTATTATTAAACATGATTAATAATGCATACCTATACCGTTTTTGCTGTTTCTTTAACTATTAAATGATTAATTTACATTACTGTAATGAAACAAGTTCACAGAAGGAATACCTGATATAATTAAAATGAAATGCACCATTTACTTGTGGGATTGCATTTCCAAGAAATTTATGTCAAGCAGTTTGTTATGAACATCAGCAGCATTACTGAGTTCAAATCCATCAATCTAAAAATAATAATTACTCTGCCTTGCTATTGCTTGGGACATTCAAATACCGTAAATCCATAAAAAATTTGCGACTAAAATATTTGGTGAATCACACCCATAAAACCTATTTTGCTCGAGAAATTTTGGCGACCTGTTGCAATATACAAAGTACGTATTGTTAGTGGAATTTGATATTCATACCAAAATAGTTTGGGTTCCCCCCCATAAACGAAAAACACATAATAAAAGGCTTGCAAATATTTATGGTTTTACAGTAAGTGAAAAGCAAGTTTCATACATGGCATCCAGAATCCCTAAATCCCAAGACATACCTGGTTGCTTGTGATAGGAGAGCTCTCTGTTGGTCAAACGGAGCCAGCGCTTCTTAAAGTTTTTTTTGCCAAGTCGTCTCCTTCCCTGAGCTCTTTTATGTACTTCACTGTTTTTTAAAAAAAAAAAAAAAAAAAAAAAAAACAGGATTTCATTTTTTTGGTTTACAAGAAAAACATTACTTTTCATTGTCTTTGTCCCAGTTGGTTCAGATATTTTTATTCATGTTCACTAGAAGAAATATTGTTTCTCTTAAAAGTATCAAACATTCATTCATAATTTATTACAGTCACAGGAAATCTGTTTAAAACCAAACATTTACCAAGTTTGGAACAGAAATAGCCTTTTTTTTTTTAATAAAACATTGGCTTTTAAATCAGATTCATATTGCCAAATTTGAGGAAGACTGTGAAGACTGTGAACAGACCAATAATGCGGTCAAGCTTTCCTATTTGAACCCACTAGGGGGCAATAATTCATTCATGAAATACCAGTAAACAAGAGAAGAGTTTAATGCTGCTGCAGAGAAGTTATAATCTATCCAAATGACCCTTTACAGTGTTAGGTCTTTATACCGTTGCACCAAAACTGGAAAACCTACTCTATTACTGACATCTTGGTAAGTTTTAGAATAATGTACAGTACAGGGAGCAGTAACAGTAACACTTTATATTGTGTGGCATAAATTTATATTAAATAAATATGTAATTGCATATTAAATTCATGTTAAATTCATATTTAATAGATACATTTACATTCAATTATTCCTAATTACTTTCCCCATTAACATTTAAGTCAGATTAACTGTATTTTCAATTAAAAACATGTAAACAATGGGAAATTATTACATGTTTAAGGGTAACAAAACATAATATAAATGGACGTGCTATGCAATTACATTTTCAGTCGACATTTGGTTAGAATTTAGCAAGAAACCAGCCATTGCATATTCATGAAATATTAATTTAATACACAATTGCATATCTATGTAATAGCTGTATAAAGCATTACCATAGTAACTATGTTGGAATAATAATGCATATGTTAATATCGCAAGAGGTTAAAACAAGGTCACTGTGTAATGGTTCATTTTCACTGGCCAATATCGATAATGGAACTTAATTGAGATTAACAATAACAAAGTGTTTTGTCTAAAAACATTATAAGTTCTCAATATGTAAGCCATATAAGGTCACAGGTCATAGTGAAAGGTACCATTAGAATTTGCCTGGTAAGTTTCTAGTAGTGGCAGTGGCACAAGGACAGACTGACTGGCAGTATTTAGAAATGCAACTGTTTAAATCATTAAATTAGACTGACATACAGATATATACACTCGATACTGGACTATTAATGGATCATGGATAATAAAACAAAATAAATAATAATAAAAAATAAACAAACATACCCTTCTTTAAGAATCAAAGACTCTTCTACTCCACTGGACTCTTTACTTCCTGTTGAGGAAATTTCATCTAAAAACTATGGAAACAATTGAAAAAACAGGAATTAAAACATAAACAATGGCCAGTCTACTGTAGATTACAATATAATGTGCTAATCTCCGGTATGAAAAAAAAAATTGAGTGTGTACCGTAACTACCTATGTTAACTCTTTGAGGAAGATACAAATATAAAAATTGATTCGAGACCATGATTTGAAATACCATATTACTTTGAATTAATGCCACAGCGTTTATTAAAATTGCTAAAAAAAAAAAACCCAGCTGCAGCACTTACTCAAGGGTACCGCTTATTCAAGTACTAAGGTTTTCAACAGGCGACATTTTTTATTCGTTTTTATGGTATTTGAGGGAGCTGTATATTGAGGTTTACTGAAAACCTTGGCTTTAATTAAAATAAATAAATAAATAAAACTAATATTTATTAAATTTACTTATTTAAACTATCAACATTAAATTTATGTTCAAAATGCCATGTTTAATTATCAATCTGATAAAAAAAAAAAAAAGTGGGGAAAAACGGATTTGGACATTTTTGAAAAACTGAAATTTGCTATTCCCCAGAATGGAAACTCTATATATGGTATCACTTAGTGATAATCAAGAGTATCGAGACTATTATATTGACAGAAATTAGTAAGAACATACCCTTTTAACTTCTTCTATACATTTTTCTTCTTGGAAGGATTTGAAGAAATCATACATATAGGTCTCCTTAAAACTTGACTGAAAAATTAGGGAACAACATCTGTTATTATTGCTTGCATGTGGTTTCCTTTATTAAAAGATGATCTTATAAATAGCTTGTTTTTAAATAAAAATACAAGCCTTTTTATTCCTCTTGACGTATACTGTATATGAATATAAGTTTTTATGTAAGGCCCCAGGATAGCATGAGAAATTACATATTTTTAATATCAGAAACATAGCAAACAATCAGAAATAACCAAACACTGCAGACAACATAGCAAAAAGAGAAAATTAGATAATCATAGACATACCAGTTTGTTTTTAGATAAACTGCCCCAACTTCCTAATGTTTGAATAGTTTTGGAAATGAGCGTTAATGTTCGAGACATCTGTGCATCCTGAAAAACATGAAGATGCAATTAGCCTTGGCATTCTCATACTGTACATTTCAAAACATGTAACGCTTTCTGACAACTCACAGGATGGAAGCGGACACACGTTTCAATGCATTCTTTGTTATTACTGTACTGTTTTACCTAACATGAGTAGAGAAGCGAGTAAGCAAAACAAATTCTTTAGTTTCACTCTCAATAAAATTGGTAAACGAAAACCTTGTCAGAATCAGCTTAAATCAGCATCCAAGTCAAATGGGGAAGTCTCCACTAGAGAACTGCGGCTATTTCTTGTTTTATCAATATACATTACATATTAAATCAACTAAGCACACAGGGATGATATGCCAGAACCACCTGTTTAGACTGCATGTGTAGATCTCTTGATCTCTCTACCTCTCCTACTATGCACTGGACTTGCCCGACCTAAGCACCACGTTCTGGACCCTCAGCTAATGGCAAGGCGTTCCATCTCAACGGTACTGATTGACCTTGAGCCAGTACTGCTCCCAAGCCTACTCCTGATGCGTCCACTTGAAGTAGGAAATATTTCTGGAAGTCAGGGCTTTTTAGTACTGGTTTGGAGGTCATACAGGTCTCCAATTTGTTAAAAGCCTGGTCACAATCTGGAATCCACTGAAGTGCTTTCTTCTCCCACTTCCTGGTAAGGTCAGGGAGTGGGACAGCTGTGGTCGCAAAATAAGGAATAAAGGCGGTACCAACCGACTAATCCCAAAAAGGACTCTACCTGTTTCTTTGCTTTTGGTTGTGGACAGGTTTGTACAGCTTCCAGCTTGTCCATTTGGAGGACGAATCACTTCACCCCCAATGAGCCCAGATGCTTTGTTTCTTGCCCAGGTATATTTGGAAGGATTGACAGTTAACCTCCCCTGCAGACTCTCTGGAGCACTGATCTCACATGATTCAAATGGTCGTCCCAGCTAGTGCTGCTGCCTCGAGTCCTGTGCTAGGCTTGTGCTCCTTTACCCAGAGACCTACTTCCGGCTGTAGCACTCGCACATACAGCTCCAGAACAATGACCTCTGCGATGTCCTCTTTGGTGTGTCGTTCTGGATGCATCCATCGCTGATAGAGGGATTTTAGCCGCACGTAGGCTTCTCGTGGTGACTCCCCTGGAGGTGTTGTCTCTTCAGTGATGTCGTATTTCCATATTATCACATTCTTGATGTTGTCATAAGAGTCCACTGAAGCTTCATCCATTGCAACATATGCCTTGACTGCTTTCCCCATAAGAAGGGATACAAGGCATTACATTTTCATTATTTTCAGACAGATGGATTGTTAGAAAGCAAGCATGGTGTACCAAAAGCTAATTTATATTTTGTTTTCCATTGTTAAAATATATGCATGCTTAGTAAAATCGGAACGTGCATCTTTCCATTCAAATGCGCATTTACATATCCAAACAGCTCTTGTTTGACGGGAGGGGAGAGAACAAAAGTAGTGTTTGCAGAATGAGAGGTTAGAAAAACAGAGGGACTTAGCTGGGTCATGCTAAAACAGGGTTAGAAGAAATGTGCATGATCTTCTAATTGATATTGGGCTTGAAATATTAACTTAAATCTGTGGCGGAGTGTGAGTGCTCCGTCACAATTATCTTTGCACTACTAATGTGTAATTTTAGATATAACTTGTTGCAATCCGAACTTCTTCTTCTTCTTCTTCTTCTTCTTCTTCTTCTTCTTCTTCTTAGCAGATGCCTTTACCCAGGGTGACTTACAGTTGTATACAAAAAATACATAAAGAATTACAGTACTGTAAGTCACCTTTGGCAAAGGCATCCGTCAAATAAATACAAAAATAATAATACTAGTACAATACTGTCGTATATTCATTGATTGATGTATGCCCTGTAACACAACAAAACAAAATGAAACTCTTTACTCTCTACTTACTGGATGATGAGATCGGAGATGGAAACTGTGAGGAGATAACACAGCCACTGCATAGAACCGCAGAAACACAAAGCTGCTCACTGCAGAGTACTTCACATGGGGGTCATCTGTATGGAAAAGAAAAATATCCATTAATGCATTTTACACAACATAAAAAACACTTTTCAGTTCACAGTGTGCAAGTAAAAACCTGACACATTATGTAAATTGTTATAAATAGCTATGCATATTAATATCACAAATGTATTATACATAATATATGACTTTGGCACCACCATGTGGTAAAATTTCAGGATCTATAATTTAGTAAAGTCCAGACCACGTAGCTATTGTTTCCATTACTGGCTGTTACCTCCAGTATCCGTTTCCCAAATACCTGAATACCTTTATGAAAATAGAGGTGTAACAGCATAACAGATCGTAGATGAAATTCTTTCTTCATTATTGAAAAAGAACACAGTTAAAAACTAAGCTCTTGTCCTCTTATGTATCATTGTCTCAAAACTTGATGGGGGAGCTGAAGGGTGAACCCTATCTTAAGAGAGATTCCACTGTCAGTTTTTCAGATCATTTGATTCCTTTTGGATATTTTGAGTGAATGTTTTGTTGTTTTTTTTGGTAATCATTCAGTTGGTTTACTAGTTTAATATCTGTTGGAACACCCATGTTTAAACATTTATTTTTCAATAAAAATACACAAATGTAATTCAACCCCCCCCACCTTACCCCAGACACACGTTAATAAGAATGTTAGTTACATTTAGCCCTGGCAACTGCTGCTTATGGAGTTGCCATAACACTGAAAATATGATGTTCCCATTTGATGTGGTTTATGAAACATAAGCAGTTTAAATAGCAGCATCCGGTTTACAACACCCCTCAAGAGGATGCTTGCTAATAAGCCAGGCAAACTGATGAAGGCGCTTGTGGTAACGTTTGTCTACTTGACCAGGTTTCTAATAATAAGCCAACTTACCAGGAAAGCGTTTTGTTGCCATTTGTCTCAAAGCATTAAACACGTCGCACATCAGGGTAGGGCAGGTCATACTTGAATGCACAATGGAATTGAAGACTTTCTGCACGTACTGATGCAGATTCTCCTGTAATTTTAGGCAATGCTGTAATAAATTTACTCTTGACTACAGCTTTCAAATTTATCTAATTCTAACCATTTAAGGTGCAGGATTTTTTTGGCCATTCTTTAGCAATCTTTCATAAAGATTATATACATATATATATTATAACAATCAAGCTTAGTGAATGCAGACCACTGCCTCATTGGCAGTTTAGTTTTTTTGATAATGGTGGTAGTTTACCTTATTTACTTCTACGTTGTCCCCTTCTTTCAGCTTTATAGGATCGATTTCACATGGTTTGTTAGATTCACAGATCTGAAATAAAAAAAATGAGTAATCATAAAAAATAAGACGATGACACTATGTTACAATCTTAAAATGATTTCCAAGACATGCATGACCATTAATGAATGCTCATGGCAAGCATTTTAAAACTGTCAAACAAAAATATGAGTCACTCATGCGGTGTTCAACTGGCACATGAAACATTTGTTTCTAAAATAGGGTGATCGCTACACGCAAGGATTTTTATGGGAGAAAGGTTCCACTCAGTATCTTTAAAATGAAATACAAACATTTTAAAATCAACATGTAGATTTTGTGTGTCAAGTGGATTTTAATCATGGTTTTCTGTTATGAGACTGAATTGTAGTATGGCACTCAACATAAAATAAATTTATAACTAGCAGATTTTTTTAAGGATTTACTATAAAAAAAGTTATATGGGAACTTCACCTCATCTAAAACAGGCTTCAAAGTTACAATCAGGTATCGTTTCCCAACAATCTTCATCATATCATCCAAGCAACGAGTTGCCAGGGAGTTTCCTCTGAAAATTGTATTGGCCTCTCTGGAAAACCAAAATAATTGTAGAGAGTTATTTCTAAAACTTTTCAGGTGAATTCAGAATACATATTGAGAAATGTGGTTTCTAATAAAATCTGTAATTTGCTATAGATTATTGTGAATGAATCGGCGACAAATATTAGTTAAATAAATTATATTAGAGGACACATTAACACGGAAACCTGATACTGGCAGCGTGACAATGCAAGATAGATGTGAATTATATGATGTGTCCTTGCCAAGTTACAGAAACCAACAACAGAGGGGAAATAAATCATCTGGATTGAAACAGAGTTGGAATCTACACAGTATTAAGATCCGTGTACCAGAAAATAGTTGTATAAGTCGATTTTCTAGGCATTTTTGTGGGGTCCTGTGAGAGACTGGCTTCAGTCGTGACATCAAACCAGAAGAAAACACACAGCACTGCGAGTGATATGGTGAATGCGCTTGCTTTCACTCGTTTATTGCATAAAGATTTAAAAGAAATAAAAGATTTAAACAAAAACAGCACACGGCACTTGATGGAAAATAAACAGACAAACAAAACTGACTAACACTTAAACAGTGGACTAACAGACAAACAAACACGGTGAGTCAAAACAGTTCTATTTACTTTCTTTTACTTTACTTTGTTTAACTCTCCTTCTCCACTCACCAAACACACAAACTTGAGCGAGTGAAAACATACTGCTTTTATGCAGCTGTACCGAGACTCGACTGCTAATCAATGATTCAACTGGAGTCTCGGTACAACTGCACGTGAATTAATTTTAGTGCAATTTCCCGTGCTCACATATTACATTTTACCTGCACGTGAAGTGCTGTCCTATCCTCGTGCATAAATACAAATATACATTTTAAATCCCTCGTGTTACACAGACCCATTTATATCCCGTGTACCAATGACTATACACCAACATAACACACCACAAGCAACATATAACACACAAATACACACAGGGATGAGGAACATTGCCACACGCTCTTAAAAAGGGAGAAGTGAGGTAGCGCCGGTGTGTGTAATATTAAATTACTGTACTGGTATCACAGTGGGATTGTTACAGCCACAACTATGGCTCACACAAACTTAACAGTCAACAACCTGATTTATGTTTTCAGGATCTACCGCATTCAGGTCATGTTGCTAGGCAAAAACACAAAACCACTGTTCTAATTAAAAGTTTTAATTTGCTACTCTCAATACCATTAGTATAGGTATGGTATGGTTCTGATTAACAAAACAAAATGAATGTATTTGTACAGCATGCCATAACTCTGCCAGTGTCACACATGTAGGTTGGCATTGATCACAGTACTAAGCAGCGCTTTAGCAAGAGGGTTGCCCAGGAGTAAATAAGCAGTGTCAGGGCTTGTGGTAGGTGTGTTAGATATGTTTAGTAACATCAAGATTTACCTGCCTTTGTCACAGGCCCTTCTCCTACAGAATAAAAAAGTTCCTACACTCTAGAAATACAAGTCACTTACTGTGTCTGCTCAAGCTCCAGCTCAGCTATAGCAGTTACAAAAGGAACCAGTTTATTGTAATGCAATAGCAGCCGTACAACAGGCAGCACCGCCTCGTATCGCTCTCGGCAGATGTCGCACAAAATGTGAGCAGCGGAGGCAGAGATAGGCTGAACAAAGACAAAAGAAAAGGGAGGTTATGAAGACAGACTTTTCAAAACACAGGGTTTCTGACGAGTATGCTCAAGTGGGCTGCGAGTTCTGAATGGTTCTGGTGGTGAAGGTGGTAATGTGGAACAGATGGGCTGAACAGATGTGACATGTTGTTATTAATCTCACCTGTGTAGAAAAGGGGAGGGGGCGCCTCCTGGGCAGGGAGGTAGACAGGTGGGCTGCTTGGCTTATTATTGGAATAACTTGCTAGGTGACAGCGGGAGAAATGGCTGCAATAGTTTGCAGCTTATCTCTCCTACCAGCCCTACACAAAAAAGCAGAACCATCCAGGAGATTAGGGATATAAATGGGAAAACAATAAGCTAAATAAATGGGATTATCTACAAATTTGTATGAAGCACACTCTGACCACAGTATGTGAGGATGGGGGGGGTGTTATAATGCCCTTCTGCATTGTACAGCTACCTGCATGGAACTCTGTTTTATTCCTGTCTTTCTACACTCGTGGGTGCACAAATTCACCAGTATGTAAATATGTACCTGTAGAGCAGAGAACAGGGATACAAAGCAACAGACTCATTGTTTTGCATCAAAAGGCACTACTTTTTCAAGAATGTAATATATAAGTGATAACCAGTTAAAAGTACCTTAACATCTGGTGATTTGAGCAGCAGATCTCTCAGAGAAATGTAGTAGTTCGACGGAAGGACATGGTCTTCTGTGTAGGTTAGATTTACTCGCAGGGAGCCCAAGTCATCGGTTTTTGAGGTCTTGTTGCCATTGTCTTTCGGCTGTAACAAATACCTAAGCAACATGAATAAAAACAAAGTTTAAATAATGTCAATGTATTTGTCATTTAAACCAAGCAGTAAACTAAATCAAATCTACATGAACGCCAGTCTCAAACATTCAGTATGAGACAGAAGTTTACTGGATTTTTAAAAAATGTTCTGCATGTTAAATGTGAGAGTTTGGCTTTTTTTTTTTCCCCACCCAAAACAAATTCAAATCTGTACTCTACTAAACAGTAAACTACAGTGCAGTTTAACTGTACTGTAGATCATGCAGTTGTTTTTTGTATATGCACGCCTACACATTAAACCACATGACCTTTATTCAAAGTATACAAGACTACTAGCTCTTACATTTATACTGTGTAAAAGCTACTGATATTTCCTGTATATTCTTAACTGTAAGCATAGAAAAAGGGATTTCTTTTCTAACCTTTTTCTCCTGCAGTACACAACTGACAATAGCTTTAATGTAGTGGCCAGCCACTTTTTAAAATGCAAAAAATACCTGGCCATTTTTATTGTTTTGCACCTACCAATACCACAACAGCTCTGAATCCCCTTGAAGTGGACTTGGAAAATATTTGCGGCTATAATTTGTCTTTATCATTGTGTTCTCACAGGAAGCGTCAAATAGCAAAACCCATTATCTTTGTGTCTATCTCAACATGTTCGAACTATTCAGAAAACACAGCTGAAGCAGCCACTGACGTCAGCATGGCAATACTTGATGCCAGATAACTCATGGAATTCACCAGCATATAATGCTATAAAGGAGTTGAAGTCTGCGCACCACAAAGGTAACAATCTGACAAGGCAGCTATCACAGGTTACATCAATCAGCAGTTTAAACACACTTTTCTCTCTGTCTGGATTACAGCTGTTCACATTCTTTTAAATCCCTTTCTTAGACACTGACTGGCACAAAACAAAAAAGAGAATGACCTGACCAGCCTATAATGCACAGTTCTTGGTGCATTCATAAAACAAGTGTGTATTACCCAGTAATGTGGGACACTTTAGCATGTCATAATATGCTACACACACCTGTGGCTCAGTCAGTCATAAACTGCAACCAGAGTTGGTGGTGATTTTCTGCAAATGTTGATATTTAAGGAACACCAGAGACTCTTGATGGAGGTGATGGATAATGAAGCAACTGTGTTGAGGGGTGAGCTGGTTCCTTGGGAACTCAGAATCATGTCCCTTGTGAAGCTTTTCCATGATTGTTGATAAACAGTTGTACACAACGCTCGCACTGCTTATAAAGGTCTACTGGATTATGTGACATGCCACTTGTCTACATACATTTGCAAACCCTTTATGGGCCAGTCAGCGTAACTATTTTACGGTTTTAAAAAACAGAAAGCAATGTGATAAGGATCCAGCAATAATTTACAGTTAATTCATATTTGAAAAAAAAGGGGGGGACGGGACCACACTAAATAAAACAGGCAATACTTAATTGTAAAATGAGAAAAGCCCTAAAAAATAAAATCAGAACAAGTGTTTATTACTAGTCCCCCGAATTTAACCTGAATACTCAATAAATCTGAACTGACATCTGTTAATTATTCAAACAGTCCAGTAGAGGGCTGTCTTAGCAGTTCTCTTTTCTGTTTTCTGTTGTATTTTTGTAGTTTTGCTAAACTGCCCAAATGGCTGATTTTTGTAGCCTTTGATGATCTTACAAATCTACAAATAAGCAACTCGGACAGTAATCTCTGGGACTGTGCTACTGTTTTATTTACTTATTTGAATTAAACCGTCTCAGTTTAATTGTAGGTACTGTTCGACTGTTGTAACCCTTACCAAGCCTGATGAGATGAATCATTTCTTAAAACCTTCACCGATACCTTGGTCTCTCCCAGAAAAACATCCTGTGCAAGGTTCCCATTGTTCCACAGGTCCACCCTAGAAAGAAAACAGCAACTCACTGACAGAAATGATATAACCCCACCAAGTCAACCCACCAAAAATATTAAGCCAAAACCAAGTAATAATGCATCATTCATAAAGAAAATCATTGTCAAGGAATTGTTAACTCCAAAAAACACAATACATTAAACACAATGCCCATCTTTTAAAATGGGTTTGTAATTGTAAATCAAAAATTTTTTTTCAAAAAACAAACACCCAAACCCACGCATACAGTGGCACCAAAAAATATTCAGGCAGTTACTGTAAATGTCAATCGCTGTAGTTCTATATATTACAGTAAGGTTTAAATCTGTAAAAAAATAGTTACTCGTAAATCCAAGAATAGTACCTAACTAATAAAAAATGGCCACTATTAATACAGTAATTATCGTACAACTGATCATTATTTTGACTAAAACTTTATAACAATGTACATGGCCTATGTACTCAGTGTGCACATTTAAGAATAGTGTGTTCATTGACTATACTATTACACACTGTAAATGCCAGTATTATAGGTAAATATGTTCTTTCTTTTTGAACCCACAACATTTGGTAGAGCAGAACCCTTTGTTCCAACTTGCAAATACATAAATAAATACAAATTAAATAATGAATGAGCAATTTCTTTGTATCTCGTACAGACATGGTCTTTAATTTGCAGTCGTACCATTTTTAAGACCTACATTTCAACTGCTAACCACCTGTAAACTACAGTCAGGCGCAACTGTCTTTTTTTTCCCCATAAAGGTAAACCTTCGGTGGAAATAGAGTGCTTCCGCAGTCTGGAAATCAGCTGTAATGTCATGGTCACAAACACACAAGCACAGCTGTTTATACAGAGAAAGTATTATTTTGTTTAATCTCTCAGCCTGCTCACCATGCTGTAACCTGGATTTAACAGCAACCCTCATACAATACATTTCTGCATATTTTAGATAAATGCAAAGTAATGTTAAAATATGCTACTGTTTCATTCTGACATTTTGTTTTGATTTTATTTCAAAACACACATGCATCTCATTTGCATTTATTAGCCAATATTTTTTAATGAAACTGAATCCAAACACATTAAAACACATACATTTACACACACACACACACACACACACACACACACACACACATGCATATTCTTCCTACTAAATAACCTACCTCTTACCTCACTTAAATATCAGTTTGCAAACTGAGACAGTTAGAAGAATAACAATTAGTGCCAGTCCTTTTGGAACCTATAATATACTATAAAACAGTAAGCTATATATATATATATATATATATATATATATATATATATATATATATTCCCTTTTTTCTTATTTTTATCAGTCATGTGAAATGCAATACGAGTGAAGTCCTGCTGATGCAAAAGTAAGGAAAAAGACTTAAGGACACTGCTAGAAAAAATAAAAGTAATATGAAACTACTGAATATTGTCAAAGGCATGTCATTTATAATCCAGTTTTAGAAAAGCTGTGCTGAATCTCTTAAGAAACATACATGAAGTGATGCTTTACCTACCTTGCCTATATACAGAAGGATGCAAGGCAAGCACATAATTTGCTTTCATACTGTACATCGCAAATACTGCAGGAATTATGTACAGATGTTGTACTGAATTGATGGATTAAAATGTACAAATAAAATCCATGAAAGTACGCTGAATAGCAGCCAACCTCACGTCTATTCCTAGGAGCTAAAAACCACACACTTAGTTTGTCAAGTAAACTCACTTAATTTCAAGCTTTTCAATGTCCTCTTCTTCAACCTGGAATTGTGACTTTTTTGTGTAGCTGCTGGACCTTGTCACCTATAGGAACAAGAAGAACTTTAAAACACATTTCACTTTTCAATATGTACAGTAGTGCATGTCTATTAAAAGGGATTACAAACATGAATATATTCTGAGCCACACTTACTGGTTCTACAATGACCAACATTTACTGCCAGTATATACAGAATTCAGTAGCAAATAGAAATGCATTAATTATCCATTTTAAAATCGCAATTGATCAACCACTCAATATCAGAATGACAAGTCTTTCAGATCAACGGTTTCTAAAGCACTGAAAAGCAGTATTATTTCCACAGTGACTCATTTTTGTACACATTTTTGTAGCACAGTTTCTTACTATAAATAACACAGAGGACATAGGAAAAACCCATGCAAGGTAAGCTGTGGCAGACTGTACAGAGTACAGCCAAAGACAACTTTTAATATCCCATACCAAGCAGCTCAGACATCTCACGTCCGCGGCTGATAAAGAAAAAAAACAATTCAGTACCAACTACTTCAAAAGCAGGACTGGAGAAAATAAATGACAATTTACTGCAGATTTAACTCAGGGAAAGCAGCAGCTGCGGCCAACAGTTGTGCATTACCCTATATAATTAACTAGTCTTGCTTCATAAAGTCGAATGAAACCTGCTGAATAATGTCATGTAAACATATGAATTACTTTCTGTTTTGTAGTTTTCAATATTCAATGAAAAACTGACAAATTGAAAAAGGTGACATTTCAAAATCTAACATGATATACTGTACTACTATTATGGCTTCCAGAAGACTCTTGTGATATAATTTTGTGGTTTCTTTAATTATATGATGTTAAAATTAACGTCTCAATTCTAACATTCTAGGTGATGCAAAACTTTTGTCCACAGCTGTAGATTCTCAGACGAGCTCTTATCCCCACAGTAATAGTGTGATAAAAGACCTCTCCTGAAAAGCTAGATATGCAATTACAGTTAGTAATGATAATGCTCCTTTACCATTTATACAAACAAAAGAAACAGCGTTTACCTCAAAATAAAACGTTTCATCAAACTGCGGGCTACTTGTTTTCTTTTTCACCTTGGTTTTCTTCTGATCCGACCTATTGCAACGGATTTCATTTTTAAAAATTAAGTCTGTTTCACTCCTGCTCAATACTAGATGAGACATACAAGCTCAGAAATGTTTGTTAAAACACAACAGAAACTACACAAGATATTGGCTGATAAATTGTTTAAATTAAAACATACTACATTCAAGGTTGTACTTAGTTTCCATTAAAAGGAACATTTCGCATTGTCTAACTAACACATCAATTCCTGGTCACAGAATAAATGTTTGAGACATTCTGCAATATCAATAAAGACATTGACATTTTCAGAAAAAAATGCTTACAAAACAGAGTAGCTGTGGAGTTCTGCGAAGCTTTGCATTCATACTTTACCCCTCCCTCCATAAATAAAGATCAACCTCTACTTGTTATGCTAATACTGTGCCACACATTTGTGGAGTCTATGTAAATAAACTTGCTTTCCCCTGCAGATGAGAGAATCATTCAAGAAATCAAGATCTAAACATATTTAAACCCAACAGACAGCATATGCAATGTTTTTTTTTTTTTTTTTTTTTTTTTTTAAAAAAACAGAGATTAGAATTATTAAACAACATTTTACCTAGAAGGTCCAACAAGAGACACAGTTGCGTACGGGTCACAGCTTTGGCCATTTATCAGTGGCAAGCCTTGGCACTCAATTATTCTGCAATAAGGACAAATTAAACAATAGTTAGTTAATCTGCACCTGTACTGTATAATATATGTTTTATATAATATGAGGTGGAGACACAGAATCCAATAAGGAAAGACTGCATCGAGTGCTTTAAAACAAAAACAGAACTCCCACAGTTGAGTATCAGGTGCCTCTTATATGGTGTGTGTGTGAGAGATTATATAAACTGTGAAAACTGGAATTAAACGTACCATATTTATGATTAAGAAGAGTAAAACCATGAGAGATGAACAAAAAACAAAACCAAAAAAACCCAAAAGAAAAACACTGTTTGAAGAAGTAAGGAAAGGAGAAGTTACAAACAGGAAGTTCACGCATGGCAAGCATCGTTACGCTGGCAGTCAAGAGTCTTTTTGTTTTCTGTCTTTGTAAAAGAGACTTTGGTTTATAGTCGAACACGCTCATTTACATGTGTCTTCAGCATTAAAAAAAATGTGAGGGTTTGCTATCGCTCTAGAGATTGCAGGGTGTTTTTTCAGAATGACGCCAAACCAAAACCACTGCGGTCTGCAGGCTGGGGAGGTACATCTTCGTGTTCGCACATTAGATGTGCAGATGGTATCATTTCCTTTTGACTTGACCAACAATATGAGTGTGAATGAAAAAGGAAACAGATCCACAAGTTGTTAAAAAAGAAATATATATATATATATATATATATATATATATATATATATATATATATATATATATATATATATTATATTCATAAAAGGGCTGCCTGTGTTCAGAATTTCGGTCTGATGTTAACATATTAACAGCTATACTGTCCAATATATACAATCATTTTATGACTGATATTTTAACTATTAGGAGATTTGTTTAAAACTATACTTGAAAACATGAGAGTTCTACCCAACTGAACCAGACAGAGAAGAAGCTAAATATCAGAACTTGAGGACCAAGCTAAGAAAATAATAAACATCTAATAAGTCTCCTTGGTGTATTCCCGTCTGTAAAAATAATTCTGATCCTACTGTAATTATGATGTAAACCAGATCTGTTTGATAGATCCACTGTCATTTATACCTGCAGAAAAGACACCAGTTTGTTTTATTTATGCACAACAGAATATTTTCACAGATTCAACTTCATGCTTCATATTATGATTAAGGCCCTGTGAAAATCGCGGCAGTATCACGGGTAAAGTATCGTATTTCACAGAATGTGCATAGAACTATTTTATTAATCATGTATACAGGTTATTTATTTATTTATTTATTTAAACATCAAATACAGAGATAAATGCACTGACATCAAAATCAACGTAAAAGTTATTCAAGCACTTTACAATAGCTTGTGAAACAGTGTAATTAACAGCCTGTAGGTAAAGTGTATCTGCAAGGACAGCTTTCAGTTCTGGTACGTCACACGGAAGTTCACCATTTAGGTCTTGCAAAACAAATACAATGTGTAACCCATACTGATCTTGTGCATCAGTCGACTCACCAGTGACCACTGACAAGCAACCAGACTGGTTTACCAATTCCATAATCTCCTGCTTGTGAAACTCGGCAACTATAGGTAAGTATTTATGTCTCAGCTGGGGTATGAAGGAATCGCTCCACCATTTGCTACACTCAGTCTGAAGAATTTACGTAATTTTTGGTTGTCCAATTTTTCAAGAGGGATATTTGTGCAAATCGCGATTTACACAGGGCCTTAATTATGATGTGTTTTATGCGATTCAGAAGTAAAAAGCTTAATTGAAAAATATGGTCTTACTTAAAAGCCTTTCATTATTTACACAAATAAATCAAAGTTAAGCCCTTTACTTAAAGCTTCTTAAAAAGAATAGCATCTTTCCAAACAGATTACTTTGACAGGCATGACGCCTTGCATGGGCTGAGACCCGGGACAGGCATGTGGCAGCAGGGACAACAGCTGGAGAATTTCAGCTTTGAAAATTTGCAGTTATAGAGCTGGACAAATCTGGGCAAACTTTACAATGATCATCTTAAAAATGAAGTTTCACAATGGAAACAGATAGAGCAACATAACCAACTTCTAACTCTACAGACCTAACCACTTCCTAGTTTAATTTGCAATCTAAGCATATTTAGACATTTCTTAGAATCCACGTTTCCACATGTGCAGTCTGACTAACATATTTAACGACTTAGGTAGATGGGGTAAATTAAATTAAACTAAATTAAGACCTTAACTCTATTAAGACATACTGATTTGCTCGTTTTGAAATACTGGAATGTATATTTTCTTTTGGTTAGGTGAAGTTGAAATACAGGCATTCCTTCTTAATAAATTTTGCTCCTGATAACACCGTGTAACAAATTTTTTATTTTTTTTTGTTCCTGGGTAGTAAGTGTTATTTCCTAATTGCTTATGCCTCAAAAGTATAGAAAATGGCTATTATTCCCCACAAACTTTGCTTTTGTGACCAGGACAGTGATATTTCAAAATATCACTATTTCCAATGGGAAAACGGGCAAATGTGTGTCTTTTCGTTCACATAAAGTCAGAAAAAAACAACATATGAATCCAAATTAACATGTATTTATACTAAAGTAACACAAAAATGACTACAAAAGATTTAGAAGTGAGCAGTTTTTCAAGATCTACGATTATACTGTAAATACAGTATAATCGTAAATCTCGAAAAACTACTCACTTCTAAATCTTTTGTAGTAATTTTTGTATTACTTTAGTATAAATACATGTTAATTTGGATTCATATGTTGTTACATAGTGTAATACATGAACAAGGTGAGATTTTGTATTTATTTTCCATTGAAAGCATGTGAAACTACTTGACTTACCGCACTACAAGCTGCTGACACACAGATCCATTATCCGTAATAAGTTCGTTGAGTTTCATCTCAATGTGAACTTTGCCCTGCAATAACAAATGTTTTATTTAAATACCTAGCCAAATTTAAGTTTGCAAATGATCTTTAACCATTATGTCCTTCGATTTACTTTCTCAAATGTACTGTACTTGCTTGAGTATCATATGAACATATGATATGCAATATGAGGTTTCATCTGTTATACAGTTAGTTCATTATAATTAACATATAGTATTGCCTATGTACTACTGTATGTATCCTACACATACATACATTGTATTATTATTTAATCTATTAGTCAAAATGGCACAGTACTTGAAAAATCTTATCTGAGGCAAAAATAGATTTTCTTTTAAAGAATACCAAAAAAGAAAATAGGATGTGGGGACAGTGCTTTTCAAACGCTACAAAAAAAGTATGCTATTTAGTTATGCTGAAAAGAGTTAAGCATTTATTTAAAATGTACTGCACATCAAAGAATAACAAAATACAGCATACAACGTAACATACTTTTAAAATTTGGATCTCAAAAAACAGTGTCATTGCTTTAACCAAACACATCTCTGACACTCCCCCTAAAGGAAACCACTCCACTCCCCCTTCCCCTATTATTGTTCATAAAAGCATACTATACCTGTACTTCAGAGTTCGGATCCACAGATTGCAAACTAAACCAGTGTTCTTTCCCGCTGTATTTACTGAGATCTTCCTTTCTAATTGCAACTTTGCCTAGAAGTATAAAACAAACTAGTAAACAAACCAAAAAACATATTGACCCCTGAGGGCTATGCAGTAATGTACAAAGGGGTAAATGGATCACTTACCTACTGGCAAATCCCTTTGCATAAATCCCTTAGCATACACGTAAAAGGATAAATACTGAAAAGTTCTTGGGATCTCAAAGTAGAAGTCTTCTCCATAGAAGGGGCTAAAAAAAAAAAAAAAAAAAAAAAAACAGTGACCTGTTATTTTGTCTTTCAGCCAATGTGTAATGAACAAGGATTGGAACTCCTTCACATAGGTTTAAAAAAACAATAAAATGGTCAGATTATAAGAGACTGGGACACCAACATTGCAACAGATAGGATTGTGTACAGTACAAATCACATTGTACTTGTAACAGAACCAACCAGGATCTCTAGCCTACTGTACTTTCAAGCTACCCTCTACAGTTACTAAGAGGTCAATTACAAACTCTGTAATTACTGTATAGAACTCTATATTACAGCTTCAACTACAGCATCCTGTGTGCTGTGGTGTTCTTAAAAGTGTGTCGCTAATCCACAATCTCAAAACTGTGCCCAAGAGCGTCCTAACCATGCTGCATTTCTACTGGTTTCCTACATATTGTACTGCATATCTAAAACTCTGAAGTGTAACATACAGGCAACATGGATATGCATCCCCAGTGGGGGTAATACATTGACTCCTGAAATACAAATAAAAAGCAAAACTATAGTGCACAGCACAAGAAATGCCAAAATACTGTACATCGAGCAGGTTTGTTTTCAGACAGCGCCTATACCTGTTCACTGGTCTTTAGGGTTAGACTGGAAACACGTTAGGACATTTTAGTTTACCAATAATATTTTAAGATATGCAATTTCAATTCTATGAAAACATTTGTCAAGATCAATACATAACACCTGTTCAAATAATGTTCAATAACTCAATAATTTGAATCGCAATCTTACAGCCTAAAAAGGATTAAAACTTAATTTTTAAAGTTATGCCAAGTACAGCTATGGTTAAAAGTTTTGCATCACCAATAATAATAATAATAATAATAATAATAATAACAATAACAATAACAATAATAATAATGTAATTAAAAATAAAAATAAAATATGATTTAAATTTTATTTAACATCAAGTAATCAAATAAATCTACAAAAGGATATTGCAAAAGTATACCGGAAGCCAGAATAGTGGTACAGTATGTCACATTAGATTTTGAAAGGTCACATTTTTCAATCTGTTAGTTTTTCGTTAAGTAGCGGTATATGGAAAACATCAAAGCGGTATGCAATTCAATATGTTAACGTTACATTATTCAGCAGGTTTCAATCGACTTGGTTAATTCTATATGTTGATGCAAAAGCTTTGGCCATAGCTGTAGACTTTATTTACAGTAGTAAAGGCGAAACAGTACTGTACTTCGACCATAGCTGTACAGTACAAATTCAGTTCAATGGCTCAGCAGCAGCATGAAGACAAAACACCTACCAAATGTGTTCTCTGTATGAAAAAAAAAAAAAAAGAAGCATGCCTATACAAGTCTTTGGTTATCAGAAGGTAAATTACATAGAATCGAGGGATCAGATACAAGCACTACAGTATACATTTATACCAAACCCGCAATTAGTTTACTACTTATTTCTCTATTTTAGAAAAGACAATAGAGTAAAAGAAATTAAACAGAGGAGATGGCTATTATTCTACACACTAGGGTAAAAAAAAAAAAAAAAAAAAAAAGTGCAAAACTATGTGCGAAAACATGAAACCCATTTTAAAAGAGACTAACAAATATGCAAATAACAAAATGGGTCAAGACACACTGAAGGTCAGGGTTTGTGGCCTACAAAAGATTTTTAGTAACACTGCAATGAGCCAGCTATTTGTTACCCCAAACCATAGCCTACTTGAGAGCAGAAACGTGTTTGCTGTTCTTATCAAAAACAGCGTCTGCCAACACATTAGGTACAAGGAGTTTATTTTTACAGCTTTTAACTGTTTGAGCTTACACATTCTCATCTCCAAATTCCAAGAAACCATGTCATAGTTCTACTACACTAGTCAGACAAGCACTCTAACTAGAAACGGGGGAAGCATCAACTGTGTAGGTGGATATGCTTCCTCTAAACCACTGTGAAATCTCTGCTATTAATATTTTAAAAAGGCAAACACTCCAAAAAAACCACCTAATTAAAACGTGGTGGAATGTATACTACTACATACTACGCAAGGACTGTAGACTTATGAATGTGTGAATATACTGTACAGTACAAGTGTTAAATGCAGTTTCTACACAACCCTTGTAATGTAGCTGCTAAACCACTAGACAAATGAGCAGTTCATAAAGAAACCACAACATACTTAAGTTAAAAATCTGATTTTATTGCCAATTATTTCAAAAGTATACATTGTAAATTGTTTTGCTGACAAGGTTAAATAATAGTGCTGAATTTCAGTATCTGCACTCAAAAAAACAACAAAAAACACCTAGTTCCTGTAATCCTAGCACAGGATATCTTGTACAGTACTTGTCAATGTGTGGTTTGCAGAGTTTTGATTTTCTCTAAAAAAGCAGTTACCTAAAAGGAAAATCCTTGAAATACGTCACTATTTATTCATGAATTTATTGTGTGGTGGTCTTGTGTTTCTCTGGCCATGACATTAGCCATTACATTTACAGTACCAGCAAGGGCGATACCATTTGTTAAGACACTGAAGTGCAAGAAACAGAACATACAAAAGTATTGTATTGAAATTTTACATGTTAAATGATGCTTATGTTTAAAAATAAAGTAGTACATATTTGTGTATGTATCCTGCATGTATCTACATACATCAACGTTACAGGTACTTGTATAATTATTAAATATAGGTGGAGCTGCAGCAAACAATTAAAGAGGAAGTGATGTTATCCAAAATCATCATGTTTTTTTTTTTCAACTTAAGAGCTTTACCTTCTAAACGAGGTTTGTAGATCAACATAAAAAAGTTACAGTGGGGAGATCATTAAACAAGAGAAATAACAGAACAAGGAACAGGAAAGATTCTGAATGGGAATCCACTCAATTCAAGAAGCTAAATTCCCTGCTTACTATTCCACTGTATATTGCCATCATTAAGGAATATATGACATACAGACATACAGACGGATGGCTCAATAAAGTGCTGTATTTCCATGCCCTCAAGAACATGTGCTTAATACTTTACTTAGCAAGTTCTATCATAAATGGAAGTTTGGTTCTCTGCAGTAAAAATGCAACGTCATGCAGACAACCAGTAGCCTCTATACACCTGCGCTATACATGGACAGGTATACCTTGCATCATATTTTTTGCAGTTATAAACTCATGCATCCCTTTTCATTTCAATTTCTTTGAAGATCTTTCAAGCTGCCTATTCCTTTGTCTGGAATGCATGCATGTTTCAGAACATTACTTTAATAGAAGTACACAACATTTTTTATGTAGATTTTAATGGTGGGTGGTCACTATAACCAATACAGAATACGAACATAGAGAAGTAGCACCCGTCCATCAAATGTCTTGAATTCTTTCTTAACAAATATGAGACTTGGATTTATTAGTTTTGTCTGATGCAACTTAGCCAGCAGTGTAAAATCCCACTGTCAAGTTAAAGCCCACAATACTAAGGTCTGTCTGTGATAATGGCACTCACAGAGTTAATTGTGGGGACAGTTATATAGCATTTTGGGTGAAATTATGAAACCTGAAGAATGACTTACAAACTAAGTGTTAACTCAGAAAATAATCCCAAAGCTATAATGTGCATCATGGTGCCTGTACTGCTCATTAATTTGCAAAAGACACATTTAAGAATCAATGAACTGTATCACAGTATCCTGAAAGCTCTCCGTATTGAATACATTATTAAGAATATACAATGAGGGCAGCAATTAGTTTGCCACAAAACGGACATCAAAAACATGTTGCTGAATATTTAATGGTTGTCCTGACTGATTTAAATGCTGGGTGACAGAGACAAAGCTAAATAACTTATGGATATAAAATATTACCTTAAACTTTTTTCAAAAACCTTGGTGCGAAAAACCTCCTCTTGGTCCAGGCTTACTGTACAGAAACAACCTCTCATCTTGTTTGGTCCGGTGTATGGAAGCAAGTTCTTTGCTTCACCTGTTAATTAAAAAAAAGAAAAAAAAAAAAGTGTAGGTTTATTCAACTGTGTTCATTTATCTTCAAATCCAGGTTATACAGTCTGTTAATAAAATATAAAAGTCCAGGTATTTACTTAATACAAATTAACAGCAAACAAAAACATCTAGTGCACTTGTACTGTATTACAAATTTGACGTGTCAAAAGTATCAACTTCCTCCAAACTAGGATACAAAGTCAGAGCAAGAACCCCAAATACAATCACAGACCATCATAAATTTGTAACGCTGTTTCTTGGTTTAAAAAAAAAGGGGGGGGGGGGGGAGCGGGGGGAAGTACATGCACCGAAGGCAGCAAACAGGTGTGAAAATAAAATAATTGTATTAAGAAACCCCCCCCCCTCCTCACATATTACTAATACCAATACATGGTTTGCTATTTCCAAAACAATTTCTGAATACTAGAAATTCCTTCTATTGAGTGGGTGGGTCCCATATTGCCTTTTGGAATCTGACTTTCTGGTAGTTTTAGTTTACAGCAGTTTGCGTTCAAGGTTATAAAGAATTGTAACTGTGTCCAATTTCAATCTGCTTGTTGTATAGCATGATCATAAACCACGATGGCTACAGTGTATGAATAAAGTTAGCAGTTTGATTTGGACAGACAGAGAAATAATGGTGAGTTCACTTGTTTGTTTTTTTTTGTAAATTTTGTTTGGAACTGCATGAAAGCATATTTGATTTACTATAATGAACACTGCACAAAAATGCATTTCATCTAAAAACTAAATTAACTCTACTTCCCTAAACATTTGCCCACTGTTCACAGAATCACGTCATGCAGTACAGACTGAATACAACTGCAGACCACTGGATACCTTGGATAATAATCTAGCTCATCAGACTCTGGGCATCTGCCGATGACAGCCTTCCCTTGTAAACAGGAGCGTCTTCTGTTCCGATAATGTGCCAACTGCAGTAGCTGTGTGCCAGTATTCAGCCACATCCCCTGACCCTAGCGAGAGCCCGTTGGGGTCTTTTTGACACCGTTGGTGTCTTTTTCTAACTACGGCGATACTGTACAGCCATTTGCTTTTGTTTGATAAAAGCATAGGTATTTATCAATTAATTGCTAAATGTGAGTCAACACTGTATTGCTGCATTCACTGCCAAAGTAATTCAATAAAGCTTTATCAGGCAGCTGATGTGCATTGATTTGGTTACCTTTTGAATCACTGAATTACAGATACAATATCAGTTAAATATTGAGGACCTTGTTTCTGAGTGAGAGTGTTTTGTGATAAGCATTTCTGTTATTTAAACTGCTCACTGCACACAGAACACATACTGTTAAAAAGCTTTCAGTTACTTTGTTCCTTGGTCATGAAATAATCTTGTTAAATTGTTTTCGCTGCTATCGCTGAAAATCAATAGCTACATAAAATAATGTTTGTGCCTTCTCATTAAAAGCATTTTACAACTAGCTTTAACCTACTGTGAAAGTTGTACTGGTGTGTTTTTGAGATTTTAATCGTAACGCAGTAATATAACCAAAATAATGTTCTCTTCAACCAAACATTCTCCCAAGTCCGTTATCATTTTTCTGCATATCATTTACTGTAACTTTAATTTTAATTTTTACTCAGAAAATGCTAGTTTAACCTACAGTACCTCCATATTAATAAGATATACTGCACAGGAGCTTAGTCTTGCTATGCTGCCAATGTGGAAACAGCTTGATTGATTAATACAAACCAAATAAAAAAGTGTAGAACAGATAAATTATCACAAGCAAGCATTGCATCTAATTGTACCGGCCGTCTGACATCTCTTTCACCACAGCATGGGATCATCAATTGCCTTCAGGTACTAGAATACAAGGGATGGTGAAACAGTGATAGTTTGCAAATTGATTCTCAATATCTGTTTACTCAGGCTGCTTCCCAGCCCTCATATTTATCTATCTGTGTAGCTGATCGTAGTTGTTATTGGCCCTTGGGTAATAAAACCTTCTCTTGCTCATTGATGGAAAACAACAGGGAGATCAGCATGATTCTCTAACAGGTTAAAAACCCACAACCATTTTCAATGTAATGATAAAGTAGGATTCATGGGTGACAGTTCGCAACATTCAACCACACTTAATCGATAGGGAACCAGACCATGTTTGTGTACATTTCCTTAGAGTAGCTTCAAAACAGAACTTACAATCTCTTTATGTTCACCCAGCCGCTCTCGTGAAGTCTGTGTCACTTTGTGGGCTACAGTAAGCAGAGACACTCCTGCTTATAATTGCAGGTGGATTCAGAAGTGACCTGGAAACCCTGCTGTAGCTCACAAAACAGAACTGTTTAATAACCGTTCACCAATACTGATTCAAATGTGAATATTATCCCTACACTTTCATTTTAGCAGATTAAAAAAATAACAACAAATTTTGTTCTGAAAAATAAAACCTGTGTGGTTAATTGCTTTGAAAGTCTATTCCCTTTGACACAATTACCTTTTTTCTGTCATATCTTTCTCTTTATTCAAGTCCTCATTTAAATTCAATACTGTGCTATAAACTTGCACGCTCACTTTATATTTCACTTTGGGTTTTTTCACATCTTATCACTTACTACCAGTGTTTCATTAACTCATGTTTAGTTTTAGTGAACTGCACTGTACAGTATAGCCACCCAATTGCAGTTCAAGCAGATCAGAAACAAGCAGGAAGAATGACATGGTCACTTCTCTTTTGCATCGAGCTACACTGCTGTGTTAATGAAGGGAAAGGTTTAAGTGATTTTTATTACCATTAACTTAAGTCTTCTTGAGAGAAAAAAGCTAAACTGTTTCCCGTTTTATTTTCTGTACAATGTTTTTTATTATCTACTGCATACAGTAGATAATCAAGAACAAATAACAAGAAACAGATACACACAGGAGGTTGAACTGCGCACAGGAGATTTAAAGGAATTATGAGTCCATCTGTAATAAAAGCGAAATATTTTCTTTCCATTACATTTGGATTCTTTAACGTCTTGACATGCATCCAGTAAATAACTATTAGAACAAAACAAAACATTGCACACGTACAAAAAAAAAAAAAAAAGTGTAAATGTACAAGTACCAAGTTACACATATGGATCAGCCAAGTACTGTAAATATGGATCTACTACTAAAGGGTTACTAAAACAAAAACATTTCTCAATTTCTCATAAGTCATTATTTTCTAAATGAAAAACAACAACAGCTGGTTATGTTGCAAACTTTAAATCACCAATTTGGTTTGTTAATTCAAGGACCACTATGCACTGCACAGTACAGCTTTGCTATTTCTGGTTTAGATTTGTAACATTACCAGTTTGTTTTTTTTCTGTTTAGAAAAAGTTACACTTCTGCTGAGTGAATCTCTCCCTATACAGTATATCCACTCGGTTCGTCATTTACAATTCTTGGCTAAAGCTAGGCTGCAGTATGCTTATGTTTAATTTCACAAATACACCCCCTCAGATTTACTAAAGGAAATGTTCAACTCAATTCTGATACACATCACTGTCATTTAATGACATCTCTGTATGATTGCCACAACCTGGATGTCCATTGGCACCACTGCACATCGTTTAAACCTCAAGCTGTGATTGCTGAAACAGTCATATGTAGCAACTGGCAATGTATATAAAACAAAACAAAGAAAAAAATCTAGCCAGAAGAAATCAAACGGTTTGCACTTTGCACTCTGATAGATGACTCTGATAAATGATCTATACTGTATGGGTTTTCAAAGCCATATGCAGATTGTCTTGAAAAGTCAACTTCATTCAGTTGTTTATCTATAAGAAATAGATCCACCCCATCAGTAAACAATAACCAAATCTGCACACAACCACATTAGCCAGGATGCTCCTGGTATGCCACTATCTATATTCCAGGTCTTTTATCCCTGAATACACACAACACTGAGCCTAATTCTAATACATATCTATCTGGCTATGGATGGAACGTTTTCTTACTGCAACATTATCATAATTTGTGTCTCCATTATTTACAGGAAAATGATTACCTACAGTGGTGTTATAGACCATACAGTATTTCTGACAAGCAGTGTTAAAACACAAGAAACACAAGCCCCACTGTTCCTCTCTTCCCACTCAACCTTCTTAGGGGAGGGGGTACTTTAATGTACTCTCCCCTCTGGTTTTACTTCAAATATACAGTGCACAAAATAAAAAACCAAATAAATAAATAAATAAATAAAATAAACGATTGTGTGCAAGAAAGGGACAACTGCAGTGGAGTAACTAGGGATGAAGCCTGAATTTACGGGGTTTAGAACAAGATTTTTGTGATTGTCTTGAACATTATGGCCAATACTCGATTACTGATAATGCCATTATAATGTAACCCAAGACTATTAATTATGTTGACGACAGTATTTTACAGTACTTTGTACTGTACTTTAAACCAACCACCATTCAACATACTTCTCTGAATTACATGGACACAAAATTTGAAGACCCTAATTATTATATTGTATAGTAAACATCAAGTTTTACATACTTCCTTTACCTGTAAAGAGAATGCATTTGTTGTTGTTGTTTGACACTGTTATTGAATATTGAGAGCTGTACCAGGAAGCCACAACATCCTGCCTCAGTCTAAAAAGTACAGTAGGTGCACATATATTGCAAATGCAAGCATGAAATGATAAATGCAGATACTAGCCTTACCTATCTTGCTAAGGTGCCTGGTTAATTCATTCTTCAATCTTCAGTTTTAGAAACAGAAATGTCCTTACCGCAACTTTCAGTATCGAGTAAAAAAATGAGCCAATTTCCTGACAACAGTTTCGCAAGATTCGTTCAACAAAATCAGAATAATATGTTTTTTTTTAGACAAAAACAATATTAGACACACTAAAATGAACATTCGTTATAATAAAATATGCTATCATTACATATGCTTAACTGGCTGTGAGAAACACGGACACTCAAAGTAGCTGCTACCGGTACAGCAGTAAAACTTAAACGATAAGATACTCTAAACATGTCAATGCCAGCCAGCAAGACCTGACCTTTTTTAAATCAGAAAAAGTAAACCATGCAAACCTAAATATACCTGAAGCCACGGGATATTAATTAATGAATCACAATACTACGATTAACTTGTTTTATTAAGTTGGTCTGGCCGGGTTGTGTCTTGTCTCTTTAAATCGGGCTTAGTGGAGTGGTGTTGCCTAGTTTTTCCCCCAGCAGTGCACAATGCGGGGCAACTTCGCTCATGCCACGCCCGTCTTTCTGGCTTTCCGTTTAAAATGTACTCGGAGTATTAAAAAACAAAACAAAACAAAAAAAAAACAAGCTGTTAGTTATACAGTACTTACAAATTTTCCCCCTGAGGCTCTGTAAAGTCCGAAGCGCCGGATCATCTTCTTCCGCCATGGTGCAACTAAACTGTGTGATTTACTGTACATTCACTAGGTCGACTTAATATCCGTTTATGAATGCAAGACGATAAGCTCCTCCCTCTACCAGTCGTCACTGAGTCCTTATTGGTTGAACGCAGCATAAGCGCATTCCACAGAACGAAAGTCTTAAGAGTTTACGCAGAAAGTGGTAAAGTAGAGAGTTTATGCAAAACAGGGCAACGTTTGGTAAAAAGGAAGTGGATGTTATCGACTGACCAATAATACTATTCAACTGAAGAATTGAACAAGCAGTGGAGTTTAAGGCTGTCTGACTCTAAAGTTGGAATGCATTTTAAAGGTAAGCTAAACAGGGTTATTTGTTAATATTCATCATTCCAGTGTTTCACACATGTGGTGTGAAATGTGTTCATTTGTTATTGCCGAGGAAGCAGAGAACTGAAGAAATCATCAGGCAGGAATTGGAAGCGCCTTTTACATGTAGGACTACTGATTAATGGGAACCCCTGATTCGTATATATAAAAGCTGCATCTCCCTGTTGGAATTCATTTTTGTAGGAAGTCACTGTGGCCTCTAGAACTAATTCAGCATATGTGTATATGCTTGTCAACTATTCGCACTTTGTCCTGATGAAGCGTTTTATTATTTTTTAAACTTTTAAATGATCAAGATAGCATATAAAAAAGAGTAGGATGATAGAGTAAAATATGCACAAATAACAATCTGTGGACATTTCCCCAACCACCAGAAATTAGGGCAGGTCGGTCTTTGTTAATT
The DNA here is from genome assembly GCF_017654505.1 of Polyodon spathula. Taxonomy (NCBI): domain Eukaryota; kingdom Metazoa; phylum Chordata; class Actinopteri; order Acipenseriformes; family Polyodontidae; genus Polyodon; species Polyodon spathula. The sequence continues at coordinate 32,084,130 of NC_054547.1, read as the reverse complement.
ATTTCCAAGGACACATACAAGGGTTATCATTTATGTCATGTATTTTGTGGTGTTTGCCGATAACAAGGTCTGAAAGAAATGTGGTTCTGAAAGAAATCTCCAGGTTGTGGAAGCTACGTGCATCTGCGAGGGTGACAATTGAAGAAACCACATCAGAAGAGGTTTCAACACAAGAGGCTGTGTGTATATGTGATACACAAAGGAACTATGTTATGAAAGCACAGTATGTAGGGTGCAGGGCAAAACACACAGAAACATCTACAGTACTACTGTTAATAGGATGTGGGGCCAGTATTGGGAGCCAGGACTGCACTAGGGCTACTGCTTCGAGGCATAGATGACAATTTCTTAATTAATACCAACTCGGATACATCCAGAGAAACTAGGGCTGGATAAAGTCTTGTGAAACAACAGTGGACTGCATAGCTATTGGATATAATAGAATTAGATTGGCTTTACACGAATCCTTGCACAGAGCCCATTAGCAGACAATTTACAATGGATATCGCAAGTTTCATTACTCCATGTCTCAGGACATTAAAGGGTCACAGGGTCAATCTGACAAAATCAGATTTTGTTCAGATTAAATATGATTAGGATAATGTTATTTTAGCACTCAAATATTGGCTTAAAGTGTGCAGGATATACTAAGTTGACAGTTAAACAAAGACAGAGATTGTAGTTCATTGCGGTCAAATTGCTCATAACCATCAAACATTAATTGTGCTATTGGAACAAAATCTGAATAGTGCAGCTGTTTGTGTAAACAGGCGTACAGTTCAATGTTATGCCTACTGTTGGGGCACAAGAGTTTGGATAAAAGTGTACTTATTCTATTTACTGAATTTATATATTTACTTTCATTTATAAAGATAATTGGCATAAAACACAAAGTGAGGCTTTGGACCTACCATAGCTCAAGTGCTGCTGCATAAATGCCCATCTTTATAACTAGGAAGCACTTTACAGTATATTGCATATCACCATCATCTTTACACTCCAGTTTATTTATAACATACTACTGCTATATTTTGTTACATATTACCCGATATTTTTGCTATTGGAGCTGTGTTGCATTACCCCTCAAATAAGTAAGCTGTAAATATTATTTATTTGTTGTCATTTATTTTTATTAATGTAAAGGCACCTTTTCTTCATATTATTATTATTATTATTATTATTATTATTATTATTATTATTTAAAATGTGTTTTTTTTTTTTTATTTAAAAACGATATAAATATAGCCTGAGCACTGTTCACCACATTGTGTTCCAATAGGATTTTGAAGAGTGATGCAACTCATTGTGGTATTTATTTATTTATTTTTAACCTTTCAACAAACGTTCTCTAAACCCACTAATCCAATTTTGTATATCATGCTGGGATGAGCCGGGCTTCGTGATGACGCAGGATTTTACTGAAACCATTATTGCAGCTTTCATACTTTACCAAATGGTGACCCCTTGTTTTGGTAGACTGACAGTATACAGCCAGCACACCTTTCCAGAGAGCTGAATCACTACACCCATAAAAAGTTTATCTTTTAGCTGCCAGTTGAAATTGTAGTGTAGAAGTACTATATTGCACATTTATCCATACTTAGATCCCTTGCTTCCTAAATATCCCTGTACCATGTATAATACATAATCAGCCCATTTTCAAATTCATGCAAAAAATAATGAGCAATCTGTCCTACGATGTTATTCATTTACTACCATTGCAGAATGACTGTGTGAGCCATTAGTTAACATTACTGGAATGACTTTTCACTGAACGTTTCCGTAATACGCCATACATAAAGTGGAGAGCTAAAATTGGCAGCAGATGCTGTATCTTTAAAGACGTGTACAGATATTTTGAAACTTAAGAACCACCATTAGAATTAAGGTAATAGGCAACAAAAACATAATGCTAAAGTACATGCAATCTTTTATTTACCCCAAAAACTTGTTAGGTTGTCTTCATTTTCATGAATATTAAGAAGGTTCATCACACAATAAAGGGTTTGATAACAAGTCATTTTGGAAATGACGTTTACTTCTGTCCAGTTAACATCACTGGGGCTGTATTCCTAAATGTTACTGTGTATTAATAGCAATGTGATCAATTCTGACAACGTCTGTAACTGTGAATGACTTGGAAATGTATATTTTAGCAGCTTGACATTTTTTTGTAGCTTGTTGAGAAAGTTGTTGGATAATATAACAAAAAAAAAAAGATAGATGTTGAAAAATTGGCTGGTGTAACATACTGTAATACCCTTTTCTGCCACACTTTAAAGAAAGGACCCATACAGAAGACGTTGACTGTTGACAACCATTATTCCTAATAATGTGCAGCTAACAATACCCAGTAGATTACAGACAAATAAATATAATAGAAAACATCTAAAAAGCAGGATACAGTTACCAGAATCCACACAAAGCTAAATACAACATTACAAAAATAAAACCAACATTTTAAAAAATATATGAAAAATTACCAAATGTTTATTTGCAGTGTGAAGAAAAATATTTTTGTTTTGTTTTTTTTACTAAAGATGTACAGGACATTTAAGAGCTTCAGGTTTGTTTTCTACACTTGCTTCACTGTTGCTAAGAAACAGGAAATTATTACACATCTGTATGCTTGTATCTTTAGCTATTTTATTTACACACGTGTGCTCAGGCATAATCATTACCTCCAGTCTGTACTTCTATGTTAGTACACCTTTGGTCAATACTCAGTTTGAATTGTCTCCTGTTGGTATCTGTTCAGAGGACCAGTAGTCTGGTTGGACAAGGGGTTCCTCTTTACATGGAGACTTGTATTCTGTCTTTGGAAAGTCTGCATGTGTGCTACATGTCTGCATCTTACTCGTCATGTTTAACGGGGCAAACTGCTCTGAGTAAACATGAGGGTTCTGGTAGGCATTGACCGATTGGACGCTGTACTCATCATATGCTTTTCCAGTCATGTCATTATTGGTTTGGTTCAGCTGGTCCCAAGGCTCAGCCAATTGACCACGAAGTTGATCATTTAAGGTAGCTGGGCAGGTGTTCCATATGCTTTGTAAGGGTACTTGTGTCTGAGGCAAGCCTTCCTCTAGAGATAATGTCAGTGTCTTAAGATCTGGTGTTCTGAATTCTTTAAAGCCCCTGTTGTTGCTAACTCCTCTTTCCTGTTCCAGTTTGGGTTCTCTGACTGTGTCTGCGTCACTGTGTTGTGGCGCAGTAAGTTTGGATTCATTTGCTGCAATGCCACAGTGGCTTCCTGCTTGCTCTTGTTCCTCCTCTTCTCTTTTAATGAAATGCTTCTTCTGGTGCATTCCAAGGGCTGCTGAGGATTTGCAAACTTTAGGACAGTAGGAGCAGCTGTAGCCTTTAGTGTGCTTTTCTAGATGCTTCTTCTCATGGCTCTTCTTGGTAGCCAAGTACAAGAAGCGCTGCGGGCAGAAAGAGCATCGGTAGCATTTCTCTGTGTTATGACTCCTCAAACTGTTGTTGAAACAGGAGCCATCTTCAACACAGTTCTTACAGACAAATTCTTTTTTGTCTAAAGGGAAGGCATGGTTTTCATAAGGAATTTCGTGGGGAGAAAATTGCTTTCCGCAAGTTTTACAGAGGTAAGACTTCTCTTTAGCATGGCAGCTCATCTTGTGTACCTCTAATGCAGATAAGCTTGAAAACACATTTTGGCACATGACACAGGAATAAGGCTCTTTGTACGCACCCTTTTTAAGGTGTTTTCTCAATTTCGCTGGGTTACAAATGGCTGTGTCATGCAAACTGTAACTTGTGTCAATGTAGCCATCAAGGCAGTCTTGATCTTTTGCATTTGATCTCAGATGTCTAGCAGGGATCTGAAGATTCTTGCATTTTCTCCTGTGTTTGGACCTCAGTTTCTTTGCTCCTCTGGTTTTCTTTTTAGATTTGTAAGAGTAATAAGGGCGCCACAGTTTGTCAGCTGTGTCGCGATCAGTCACATCATCATACGTTTCATTCTCTATGACTGAAGTTGTATCTGTTCTTGCACGTAAACTAGCATTTCTGTCATTCCCTTCTGTTCCTGTCACACTGCTCTGGTCCTCACCTGCCAAACTACTCCACTTTCTTTTCCTTTGGAAGAGTTTCGATCCTTTAATACGCCTTCTCACCATAGCCTCATCGCCAATTTTTACTGTTATCTGGCAAAGAGGTTGAACTTGACTATCAAAAGAAGGACCTGGGCATGCTGGCTTGGCAATGTATGTTTCTGTTTTGCTGCCTGGGTAGAGGATATTTGTAATTCTATTAGATGCATCACCAAATCCTTCTGGCTGGACCATCTCATCTGCTCTTGTCTCTGTTATTTGCATACCTGACAGTTTGTCTTGCTTGAAGTATGTCCTCATATGACCTTTGTCATCGTTAGCAGGTTCTGAAAAGCTGCTACCAGTCATTTCTAAGAATGGCACATCACTGCATTCTTTGTCATCATTAACTCCCATTTCATTCCCATGCACTATTACAGACGAGACTCTGTTGGTCTGCATTATAACAGAGGGTCCAGGGAATCCATAACTTACAGACGAACCTGTGCTGCTGGTGTTAGCCGGACATGGGGTTGAAAGGTTGTTGGTGTTCTGCGTTGTTGTGCTCAGTGCTGTCTGTGGGCACCCTCCAGCTTCAGAAGATAGCGTATGACTTGGATTACTTGGTTGGTTCAAGTTAACGCAAGGTGCTACTGATGCAACAATGTTTGGAGTGGCCATGAAGGTCAATGGCATAGAAAATAATGGCTGCCCCATACAAACCGCATCTGGACTATTCTGAGCACCGATAATGCTATTTTCAAAGTTGACTGATGGGGTGGTTAACGAGTTCTGAGGCCTTGGTGGTAAAGGAACTTGAAAAGGCGGATCATTGGATTCTGCATTTTCAGCGAGGGTCTGGCTGTATGTTTTGTATTGTTTTTTTCTAAATGTCGTGGGCAGAAGTCTGTAGAGTTTAAAAGGATACAGGTTGCTTTTAAAACCACCGTGCGCTGACTTTTTGTTCACAGCCAGCCTCGGGTCGATGCCGTGAAAAGATTTCTGATGGTTTTTCAAAATGTAGTATGTCATAAAAGTCTCTAAACAGAAAATACACTGGTATCTCCTTTCACCCGTGTGCCAGATCTCATGCTTGGTACGATATTCAGCCAAAGCAAAAACTTTATTGCAGTAATGGCATGGGTAGGCCCTCTGCCATGAATGGACATTTGCATGTCTCCTAAGACTTGACAGCGTGACATAAGCACGTTTACACACGCTGCACACATGCATCCTTTGTCCGTCAACCACTTTCTCACCATTATCTGGTAAACTGGTAAACACTGGTGAACTGTCTTCATCTATGTGATTACCAGAGCAGTTGCCTGATTTGTCTTCTGTACGTGCATGCTGCACACTGCCGTCTGTACTGGAAGTATTGTCTACGTTAGCGATACTGAGTTGAGGCTCACAGCTTTCATTCTCAGTTGCGTCAAGCTGTGCCTTACAGCATGTTTGTTCATGATTACGTAGCCTTTTTAGGTGCGTGAATTTCTTATGGCAAAATTTGCATGCCAAATGACTGACAAAATGTTTTTTGTGTACCTGCGTATGGATGTTCAGCTGTGCTTTGTTGCTGAAGGTCTCAGAGCAGTATTCACATCTGTAAGTGGCTACATGTGGTTCTGCGGCCACAGCAGAAATGACTGATTCTGATCCAGTGCTATTGTGTGTTATCATCTGTGGGACGTTTCCATTACTAGTGACTTCAGCTGTCTCGTTGTGATGACTTATTGGAATGGGTGTAAGGTTCAGTGTGGCATGTGCTTTATTGGTGTACTGTACCCCTGCAACTTTACCCAGACTACTGCTCAGAATATGACGTTTCTTCAGTGGATTGCATCGCTGGTTCATCAGGTGATTAGTAGGTACTTCAGTGGGGGGACTGTCTTTTCTGACCTCGTTAACAGGTGTCTCACAATGCTCTGTTGTTTTAAGGACCTGATCTACAGTGGAAGACACAGCATAAGAATGTTCTGATAAGGCACAGGTCTGCTTGCCCTTTGCTGCTGCTGCATTGAGAGTGGGGCATATAATCTGGAATTGTTCAGTTTCCTGCATCCTTTTAGCACTGGCTCTCAAGTCAAGTGGAGAAAACGGGTCATTGTTGGGTCCTGCTTCAAAAATGGAAAATGCATTGGTGATTCTTGGACCATTCAAACAGAGAGACTCTTCAGTTCTTTGGTCACTGGTGCCACAGTTGGTTGTATTTTTCAGCAAGGGAGACCTAATTGTCTGCACAGAGCAAACGGCATCTGCAGGCGGGACTGAATCAGATGAGCCACGGCTATTCTCTGCTTCAAAGGATTGTTTCCCCTGATGACTCCAGTCCCTTAGGTTTTCCAGAAAGGGAATTCCTAATTTTTTACCTGCAGCTATAAGAGCTTTTACATCTTCAGTTCCTGTGATCTCCACTTTAGCACTGTAAATAAAGTGAAGTATCCCTGCAAATACATCAGACCCAATGTCTGGCAGCTGCAAGACTTGACCTGAAACCCACACCTCTTGGGTGGAAAATGCATGCTTAAAGTAAAGGCTAGATGCTGCTAACACGTTCTTATGGGCCTTGAACTTGATGTCTTCCACAACAACGGTGACATCGCAGAACAGCGCCTGAGTGCGTTGATCATTTAAGCAGCGGAGAATAGCCTGGGAATGGGTGCTATCCATAAGATCTCCTGTATCTGGAGACATGACTGTCATCTAGAAGAACAAAAAGAAGGTTCATTAACTCAGATTACAGGATATCACATTATATAGTATCATATTACAGATAAGAGCAGTTATAAGTACAATAAAATCAGTAGCAAATAAGGTAATTGATAATTGGTAGCCCTGGTCCTGCACATGATGCTTTTACTTTTAACCCATGCTTTTTCTGTGTGGTTGGAGACACATGTATCTGTGTATCATACACCCGTACATATTTACTACAGTATTAAATATGTGTAATTTTCCTGTTGTCCACTGGGTGGTAGCAGTGCTTTAATGTCACTGCCAATGTAACAACAAAAACAATGTGCCTGATTCTCAGTACTATTTCTTGTCATTGATTTTAGAGACATGTTTGATTTATTTGATTGCATTCTGCAGTGGGTCAGATGCTTACAGTTCTGAAATAAGGCCTGTGAATTTCGACTGGAATAAAACAAAAACATTACAGTCTTGTCCCTCATCACCTCAGAATGCACACTTCACGGTCTGTCATTCTACCCATTCGCAGTGAATTATTTAAGAGATGTGTTCACTAATGTAATTCACTGATGTCAGCTAAGTAGAAGACTACACTAGAGATCAAAATTAAGCATAACACAACAGAAGTGTATATATGAGACTGTATATGGAACTTGTTATGACATTATTTTTGATGTCATTTTAAAAGCATCATGAAGACACATTTTCAAAATTCTATTGAATAAATACTGTTTGAATTTTGTTAAGTAAGAATTATAACAATCGGCAGTATGTTGATGGTAAATCTCATTAGTGCCACATTTGAGAGATTTACCATGTGTCACTTGGACTGGGTTGAAAGCCATTTTAATCAGTCCATTTTGTTTGTGGGCCTGCAGTAATTGGTCTGATAGAGAAAGACCACTGCATGTTTGGTAATAATGGACAACAGGAAAAAAAAAAAAACATGCAAGCAGAATGGAGGGCTATCAATGAAATATTAGAAGATGAAATCGTTCAGAAATACAAGTTATAAAGAAACGTAAAGAATATTTCTTTGTGTATCATCTAGTTTAAAAATAAGTCAATGAGATACAAGTGATTTAAATATATCCTAAACACAACATCCAACCCAGCCTACTGACAGCTGCTCTAAAAATAACGAGCTTACAGAGTTTAGAAGCCGCGGTCACAACCGAGCAACTAGAATCTTCCACAGTATGACCAGCCACAAGTCTAACTACTTGGTGTTGGAGAAAAACAGTGTCAGGTTAGATTTGACTGGGTTATATTGAAGCGGCTCATAAGGGAACATGTTTATGACCTGAATAAATAATATACAGTCTTATAGATTATGTGTTGAAGTGAAAATACAAGCGTAGATAGAGGAGTGTTTCTGCCTGGTACAGGAGAGTAGAGATATCAGATGGCTAATGGATTAGCTATGGGTGGTGTATGGAGGGAATGCTGGGCGGACAATATATATATTTTTCTGTTCAACTGAAGCAGATCAAATCTTGCATCTTAGAACCAACGTTTTCTTACTACTTGGCCCTACACATTCTGTGATGATAATTCTGTGCACGTCAAGCAACAAAGCAATCATAGAGTGAGGAGCTTTGAATGACATTTTAATCAATATATCAGATTTCCATCCGAGCTTGCTTTGAGCATACCTGGAGAATTCTTGCTGCCTGGCATCAAACAGAAATAAAATAAATTAAGATGAAACTAGTTAGAGATGAATTAGGCAATTAATTGTATAAGTTCTGGGGGTGCCTGTGCTCCCCCGTCCCCCAAAAAATACAAACAAAAATCAACAGAAAACGAGGCCAAATGCTAAAATATCTCGCCTCAGTTTTAATATCACAGCAAATGTATGTAGGTGTTTAATGCATATCTGCTTGACACAGAATTCAAAACTAAATTGCAGGCAGAGTATGAATAATACAAGAGGTAAATACAGTAATAAAAGTCTATTTATGAGGTTTTACAGGTGTCATTTATTTTTTATTGTAATCACAAAATAAACATTTTAGAATAGATGCTTAATTATTCAGCCAAAACATTTCTAGGTTTATTTGTTTTATTTATTTATTTATTTATTTATTTATTAATTAATGTAAAGTCGAGTCACAGGAAATTGTTTTGTGCTGCCCTTATAAAGGTGACAAGCAATTGCCAATTGAAAATATTAAGCAACAGCCCTCATATAATGAAGCTTATTTCAGATGTCTTATTTAAAGTTTCATTTTAATGTACATCGGTAAACAAAGACTTTTAAATTGGCTTATATATTTAACATCATCCTGTAAACATACAAAGCAATAATTACGACAGCCGCCTAATATAACCAATTACTCCTGACTCGTTAGTTAGGGAATGATTTGCTTAAAATTTGTACCAATGAAGTGATGTCTTGATAAGCGAGTGCGGCTTGTTCAAGCTGTCTTAGCAGCTTTCGGTGAAAAAGATGCTGGAATGCTTCTGCGTTCCAAGTGTATTCCTGCCAAGTAGAAAACTGCAATACACATGACCTATTTCCTCTAAAATCAACTGCAATGTTTGTTGTTCAGCCTTTTAAAAGAACGCGTATTTGCGTTTCATTTCAATTTCAATTCCCTGCATCCTTTAATCAAGTCATTAAGTAACTCACCACTCTCCTATCGTTATGTGTTTCACTAGCTGAAGCAGTGGGTCAACAGCATCTGTGTCAGAGGATGACTTTGCATTTCCTTGTGATGCATCAAAACTAAAAAAAGCATCACTGTTTCCGTCCCACGTCAACACAGCAATTCAGAAATTCTTCTGTTCCGCTTAATGTTCTTCTGCACAAAATGGGTCAATCATCTGTCCTTCAGTGCACAATCTAATGTGCTTTATAATGGTCGACAGTACTGCAAAACTGGTCGAAAAACATGTTGCATAGATATACAGCACACTACTCCAGCTTCAGAAGTGCTCAGCTCTTCAATCTATCAGAAAATATCTCAAGGGCCTGCAGAGATCTGTCCCACTTTTGTTTTCCAGATTATTTATCATATAAAGCGCATTAATGCTTGTCCTCAAAGTTATCCCTAGGACAGACAGTAATTTAAAATAATTGCAAAGTAAAATACAATTAGCAAAAATAGAGAGGAATAGAGCAGATGGATAATCATCATTGCCGAATCCTTTCTGTCTAATCACATTAACCTATGATAATCTTAAAGTCTGTCCTCTGTACCTGTTCCTTTTATATGCTGTTACCATAGCTGATAATTGTTCTATGATGCCATATTCTTTTTTTTTGTTTTCTATTAACCATTTTTTTAATGCATTAATTGATGGCTCCTGCCTGCAAACACTGTGTTCTGCGGTATGAAGCTAATTCTGCTGAGCCACTGAACCATTCTCGGGAAAGATTTTGCATCAGCTTGTTAAAATAAAAGATGTTACTGATTTAGGAAATGACTCCACACTAGGTTCCTGCCTACACAGAATATCTTTTGAATTTACTGTGCTTGTCAGTTTTTATGAGAAAGCTTACGCCACCTTCAATGCTGTTTATAAAGCATGCAAACTGATTTGCACCTGTTTATTTTTAAGTGTACTGCAATCAAATCAATAACCTTTAATATAAATGTAGTACAAATAGTTAAAAAAAAGTGATTGTTAAAATGCACAAGTGATTGTATAATGGTTTTGCATTGGCAATGATGACTAATTTTCTGTTAACTGTTCTGTGGCTGTGACCCTGCCATTTCTCGCACGTACAGCAGCCATTTTAAAGTCAGCTGCAGCAGTTGCTGCAAAGGTAAAATGGCTGCTGTCAAACTATATGTTTAACATTTTGTATCATTATATTGTTCATTATTATAATACTGTTATTCATTTAATGTTTAAATAAAAAAGGAGATAAAGCAGAAATGCAAAAATTATAGGCGTAGAGCATTTGATTAAAAAAAGAAATATTGCTGTGCACTATTTGAACCAAAATGAAATACAGAAAGCAGACACTTATTTAGTTTTAAACTAAACTCTTCACTCCGTTTTTTTTTTTATTTGGCAAAGCATTTTGTATTTTGTGTTCATGAATTTCAAGGGTTTGGGCAATTTATAAATCAACCAAACAGGAATGTAAGCTGTAATATAAATGTAATATGCAAACCTATTCTGATAATATTTATATATCGTCCACACTTTCCATGCAATTCAATTGACAGTGTGGTGCCATGTTCTCCCGGAGGTCTTCATTTGTTTCTACCATATGTGCAGACTGAATTGTACATAGCAGCTGGAACCGCAGAAATGTAAACCGCTTTGTACTTTTCATTTAGATTCGTCTTTGTTGTTTTATTGGGGTTTTTTGTTGTTGTTTTGTTTCTGAAACAGGGTGATAATGAAACCAAATGCGGCAGCTTCTCACTGTGGAGAAAATAACTCTGCTGCTTTATCCCCTCGGGTTCAAACAGGATGTGGTTGCCAAGGAAACATGCTGTGGCGCAGTATTAACTGGGATCCAACTGGATTCCAAGCAACTGCATTAACTGTCTAGGGATTTATGCAAATGCATTATAAATAATATCCATTTTATCTATTGCAAAATCTATACCCGTGATAATATGGGAAACATGCAGCTGACAATTCTTTAGTATATGTATTGCTTCATCAGTAATCATATTTCTAATATGGTACAGAATTTACAACTGGGGAAAGTACATTGGAAATTATTACTGGCAGTGAAAGCACCTACAGTTTGACACAATTCTGGTATGCTGACATCTCAATATCCTGCTTTTATATTTTATCAGAATTCTAACCTTTTACCTTTTTTGCAGTTTAAAGTGTATTTTTGCCGCCCCCCAACCCCTCCTCAACGTGCCACTTAAAATGTAAAATAAAAGGTGGTTTATTGCAAAATTTAATTATTCGTCATTTAAAAGTATACAACCTGCCACGCCCAAAATACATGTTGCCATCTGATCACGTACAAAAATCTCCTTTCATAAACCAACTTATTTAATGGCACTAAAATTTCATCATATCATTGTGAATACGCGTGAACATTTTTAAACAAATCTAAAAACTAAAAATCATTCTGTGTTAGCTTTTTATATTGGTTCCTTTTTTTTGTACACTTATATAAAAAGTACAAAAGGTTGAATCACAGATTTTTTTTCAACATATTTTTGTAAAGCTGTATAACATGCACAACATACCTGGAAACATCAGTGAAATTGATGGAGCAGGACATTAGCGTAAAAAGACACCATGCTGTAGCACTCTTCTATTATTTGTAATCTATACAATTCGGAAGCACCAAAAAACTGACGAATAGAAAGCGAAAGCAGCAATGTGTTTTAGGTTTTCTTTTTGTTAGTTGTTTATATATATATATATATATAATATATATATATATATATATATATATATATATATATAAGACTGCGTTCCAGAGAATTCAGCACATCAGAAGCACGGAGGCACAGTCAGCATTTCCCATCTCCAAAGCTTTCAGAAGTCTCCCTTGCAAAGCTTTTTTTTCTTTTCTTCACTGGCTTAAAAGCCTAAAGCTGACCACTGCAAAGGGTACTTGTCACACTTGTTGAAAATCAACCCGTTGGTATCAGTGCCAAAAATATTAGTCCCAAGTTCCAAAGCCTATTGCAGAGCAAGCACCGCATTATTGCAACCTGCATTACAAACCTGAAGCATTTTAAAGCTGAAGAGGAAACTTTTTATTTAGCATGTGCAGACTGAGTAACATAAATGCATTTCTGAGCACAGAACCTGGCTTAAAATGTATGTAAAATTGGGCTACATGTCATGCCTTGGATGAACAGCAACCAGAAATCTGACTACAAACTACTATATTTCAGCTCCTTCCAGGCGACCATAAATATCTTCCAGTACAGCAAAGCATTAGCCAGACGAGGAGCTACTGTACAGCAAGACCTGGCACAAGCACAACATTTAAATACTCGCATCCATAACATCAGAAGTGGCAAAGTAAAATCAATACAGAACATGCAGAGACGAGATGCAGTGTTAATCCTGCCTGCCTGCCATTTTAAGCTTGCTGGAGTACAGCTCAGATAGAACCACACTGCAGCAGAGAGCTCAGCCAAGGGAGAAGGTAAGGGACATCTCACCTTAAAGGCAGTTGCTGATTAATGTAAACAGTGACATTTCATTAACTGGTGATGCAAAATTAGCCCAGTGGCTAAAAGGAGGAGAGCAAACCCGAATTCAACTGAGATTGGGTAGCTGGCACATCCCTTGCAGATGCTTTCTGAACAGCACTAACTTACCGTGGCATGCACTTGTATTTGCACGCTGACAAGGAATCCTATTTACAGTATAAACATATATATATATTTTTTTTTTCATACCCTTGACAGCTGCATTAGTAGGTAAGCAGCGGCATTCTTAGTCATGAAAATATGAATGCTGAGCTGCACAGAGTAGCAGCGAGCTTCTGTTATTTTCCATTCTGCATCACCTAAAGTATCTTTTAGCTCAAGCAAACACTCTGCACACAGACAGCCTTGTCACATGAGCGCCTGTTTGTGCTTGAGCTGAAACCCATTAACCACAAATGCAGCTACTAAAACTATTTCTGGAGGATGGCTCTTCATTGCATTTTAATAAGCCTCAGTAGTTACCTCAGCGGATCCCAGATTCTATTAAAGCAATTGAAAGTAAACAAGGCCCCGTTTGCCAATGCTCACTTTCATATACAGGTGCCAGACGATGGATGCAAAATAACAAAATAAAAAGTATATAAAAAACAAAACATTTTGAAATTATACTGACCTAAATAAAGAAGCAAGCAGCAGATTTCAAATTTCATACGCAGGACCGCAGCCAGGAAACTGTAACACTTGTAAGAGAAAGAACAGCAAAGCTGAGCCAAGGGGTGTTGTACCAGTAGAATATAATACAAAAATAAAACTCCTACGATACTGCTCGCTGCAACAAAGACAAGTTGTTGCACAGGTTAGCTTCATACTGTATTGCCATTTTCCTAGTGCTACATGCCTTGTCTTGCTGACATCATCAGGTCCAGCGTTTTTTTTTTTTTTTTTCTGCTTTTACAGAGACACAACTGCCAGCCTACAGCTATCTTAAAACGCATGCACACATTTCTGCAGCCAACATGCATGAGGTAATATCAGACACTGATGATTTTAAACCAGGATAATGATTTAATTAAGATATCTCAAATAAAGCAACAGTTGTGTTTTATTTTATTTTGAGTATTGTATTTTGCAGTAACCCTTTTTATGTTTCTAAAAACAACTATGAATACAGTAGTGGTCTCTTCCTTAAAAAAAAACAGCCTAGACTGGTTTTACACATAAAGATCCCAGCAGAATCCATTCTCCAAATCGTATGTTCATTTGTAGGTTGGCTGCTTCCTGGTATCCACAGAGATTATCTATATTAGGGAAATATTTAAGGCTATTTCTTGCAGTGAATAGAAACAGCAAATATAAATTTGCTATGCTGATTTAATGTTCACTGTTCATGCAAGACTGTATTAGAGTAGGTTATGTAGCATCTAACGCTTAATAGAAACTAGCAGTAACAGCTCTGAACTACACCATCGTTTTCTGTTCTAATAAATTGTCCTTTCAATCCTTGAAATTTCCTGTTGTGTATTATAATTTTGTATTATTCCTGTTATATTTGTAAATGTTTTCTTATGTTCTTGTTGTAATTTTTTCTTTTATGTGAGCAAATGACATTGTTGCCAGAGTTAAAAAAAAAATAGACATTAGAAAAAATGTAGGATTAGGCTGATAAATATGGACTTTCTGGAAGTGAAACAACGAATACTAATTATAAAGACTACATTTTAATGTACAGTAAATGATTTCAAATTTTAGAAGCTCTGCCTGTTCAACAGTGTCTGAACAGTCGTTTATTTATTTTTAATTTTTTTGAGGGATGCCGGTCTCTTGTTTATATATAGTAAGCATGCTACCAAGGATTTGAGGGTTTGTATTAATCTGTGGAAGTGAGATCAATTTACTACACCGTAGCTGTAGAAAGGCCTGAGCAGTTTAAGAAGGCTGCTTTTCTATTTGGACATTTCATTCTCAACTTGGGCTTTTATTTATGTTAAAATTATGTAAATAAAATTATAAAGACATAAGTGATACATGCTAGTCCGTATTCTGTATGTTTTGATTCTAAAGTAGATACATTCTGCTGTGTATTTTATATAAGAAGATTAATGGTTGGGTATTTACAGAAACATTTATGTCCTTCAGCAGAGAACAACTACAATTAAATTCAAACATCCCAGTTTCACACAGCTAATGGTGTCCTATGAATATGTATTGTAATTTTGTAAGTCTAGACTATAACTTAATTGTGAGCAAAAATAGGTACAATTAATATTAATACCAATCAATTTTCACAACCGTAACAAAGCAGAAAACCATAAAAGTAGCTATTGAAAGACGTAGCAGATATATAGAGGTAGACATTCTAATATTAAAAATACATAATGCTATCAACAAATGTAATCTACCATTATATATAATATATATATATATATATATATATATATATATATACATCAGTCGTCGTGCATAACAAGCATGATATATCAGTTCAATTTGGGGATAACTGCTTGGAGTTACTAATGGTCCAGTTTATTTACTTTAGTAAATGCTTAGGAAAGCAGGGTTTATTAGAATTTATTATATTGTGTTGTGGGAACAACATTTTACTGTGGTGGTAGTCAAAAACATTATGTGCAACCTATATTTCACAGACCTCAATTAGTACAAATCTTGAAATACCGTAACATTAGGGGTTCCAAGTTAGCGCTAAACTGATACCAGCGATCATGATCTAACCTTTAGCTTGCATTCCAGCTTTTAAAGTAGACATGATTGTCTGTACCCAGGAGCGTTTGGGCTAATGCCGAGTCATTACTTATAAATTTTCCCTTAGTACTAATACTCATTTAACCACTCAGCACTTTAGGTTAAACTAGTAAAATGTAACCAGGCAAGGGATTATACAATGCAAAAAAAGCAACTCTGCAACTCCTGAATGTGTCTGACTTTTTCACAGCAGTGTGTGTGTGTGTCTGTGTGCGAGTGTATATGATGGAAATTATGTTTAATTGTTTAATTCAGTGATGGAGGTGTGATTGTCAATTACCCCTAGTCACACCCTATAAAAGGATCAAAGGAATTAATGTTTTGTGAGGGTAGTGTAGGACAGGAAGGAGCGGAGAAGGCGCGTGCTGTGTGTGTGTGTGCTGTGCTCGTGTGTTGTACTGGGTGTGTTTAGGAGTATTTTTGTTCAAACTGTTATTTTGTTCTTGTGATTTGTGTTTATTAAGTGCGCAGAAAGCGCTGAACTACAGTTTCTGTGTTTGGTTGCTATTTCGCCAGTCAGGTTACCGCTATGTATATAGTACCCTACCCTAAATGTGTGCATTAACTGGGTATTTAACTTGAAAAAGAATTAGAAACAAAATGAATAGTTGTAGTAGTGCACTAAACAAGCTTATTAGCAAAAGTCTGGTATTTCATTCATACAGCCCAAGCTCCACTAAATTATAAAAAAAGGAAAACAATGCTAGCTAATACACTGCATGCTTGTGTGGCAGACAGGATCACATCTGAGCCGATCTGTGTGTAGGATCTGTAAAGATGAAGATCACTGAGCAGCAAGTTTGACATTTTTGCTTCTGAAGTTTTTTTGGTCTTTCAGGAGATGATAGCTATCAATTTCCTTAGGCCCAATAAGCATCTTCATTGTGTTTTTGAAACAGAACACTGACTTGTACACCACTTTGTACTTGAATTTAATAATAATAATAATAATAATAATAATAATAATAATAATAATAATAATAATGAAACAGTTCCTGAATAAATCACTGTATTGTTATTTTAGTAGGTATATCACTGTCCCTAATTACTGGCACTGGTTACGAGCTATTTAATTTAAGGTTATTTCATTTTATTGATAAACAGATCAAATAGAACTTGGTAGTCAAGTTATGATTAGACAAAAGTACAACATAATTTCAAAACATGACAACTTAAGATGATAAAATGTTTATTGAACGACAAGACTAAACTAAATCTTAAGCATGCATAGCAGTTACAAGAGTCAGCCAGCTAACCATATTAATATAATTTACCTTGGCTTTTAGAGATTTACTCAACTTCTAAAATTATCGTAGCCACGCAATACCATTGCTACAGTGTATCCCTACAGTATGTGCACCATTCTTTTTAAGAAATGAAGTGGAGCTAGGGACAGGTTCGGAAATTGTTTTGTCCCCATTTTAAAACATTAATAGTATTTTTTTTTTTTTTTTTATTGGAGCCGGAGTAAATCAGCGGCCTTACTCTTTCTAAGCCTAGCCTACTGTACTGTATATGGACAGCAGCAATGGCTGCTACACCCAAGCATCCTACATATTTGGCACATACCGGGGAATTTTGAAAAGATGTAATATCCTAAGGATGTACGCATGTATGGTGAGGTCATACGAATCCCTTTTAATCCAGATTAAGGAGCAGGGATTCAACTAATCTGTTTATAGCTTGTTACATCATGGCTTGTATACCCCAGTGGCACCACAGTTACGCCAATTTCAATGCCTTGCACGCAAAATCGGACTGAACCCCTGCCAACTAAATAATCCCACTTGATACACCTGCTCTCCAAGTGCCCCATATAAAGATATTTCCTTTAAATATTCTCAGCTATAATGCACTGTAGCTACACGAATCAATGTTTATATATCTAAAAGGGATAAACATCTGGAAGGATTTCGAAACTAATTTGTTTCATAATGCTGTATATAGTAACACTGTATAGGAGCATATAAATTACTGTCCCTAACAACTTGAGAGATGTTGCTTACGGTTGTCCTGCCCTGTGTTGAGAATGTGAGGCCAGACGTCTGTGCTGTCCATCAGCCAAGAGCCGTTCTTCAGCCCTGCTGTGCGCTGTGTAGCTGTGGAGAGGAAAGCACCAACACGGTAAAAGCAAGCAGTGGTTTTGGCATCCTGAACTCAAAGTGGAGGCCACTCCCAAACAGATCACTACAAACAGATCAAACTCATTAATAAGAGGTTATTGGTTTAAAAAAAAAAATTCTAACTGTAGTCCCAATATTCTCCTCGGGTGGAAGCATATGCAGTTAGCCAGGATGTCCTCATGAACGTTGAGGGCATTTGCAGACAGAAGAACATGCAGCATCACAATTCCTTTGTGATGTTGGTAACTGTTACATGTTTCTACAAATCTGGAGTTTTCTGTTTTTAGCTTTCTTTTTTTATTAATCTTTACCTCTAAACCGACAGACCAGACTGGTTTTACTCCCACACAATGCACCAGTAAGATCTGTAGGCTGGATAGACACCTTTGTCCTTGTAGGGATGACATAGGGTTTGTCCTTGACAGTCAGACTGGACAGCTGGAAGCCTTTTATTTATTTTTTAAAACTAAAATAAGTAACTAGACCTGTGTCGCTTGACATACTACACTGTAGGCATAAAGCTCCACATCCCATATTTCCTTTCTTTTAATTTTAGCTACTGCAATATATTTTATTTATACTGACTTTTGTGATTAGTATTATATTGTAAACTGCTGTATTAGTCTAGGTTTTAACCCCTCAGAGCCTCAGCATACTGACTGGTGCGCACACATGTGGTACCTGTGATTTCCTTTTCCAAATGTTGCTAAACTGGTGTGAGTCTTTATATTGGCTATTAACCACACTGATACTGTAATCCAATGCAAAACCTTCATAACACCATAAATTTTATATAGCGTAATACAAATATTGTAATCAATCCCAAGGTAAAAAAAGGCATTTGAAATTGTGAACTACATTTTTTTTTTTTTTATTATTATCTTTTTTGAAAGTATTTATACTATTGCTGTTTGTTAATAATGGCAGTGATTGTTGCAGACAGGGTTCTGATTTTGTTTTAAATAATTTTCTGTCGTAGCTGGGTTTGTTAAGGGCAAGGGCCTCCAATCCTGGTCCTGGAGGGCTGGTGTCCCTCCTGGTTTTTGTTCCAACTGTACACTACATTAATTAATTGGACCAATTAAGCTTCTAATAAGCATTAATAGCTCCAATTAACTAATTTAGGGTACATCTGGAACAAAAACCAGGAGGGCCACCAGCCCTCCAGGACCACAATTGGAGACCCCTGGTAAGAGGGTTCAGAATGCTTGTAGCTCATTTGTTGATATTTTGACATGGCAGTTGCAAATAGACCCAAGAAATATCATTTGTAATTCAAATGGTACACAAGTGATTTGCTTTTAACACTGTATTTTATATTATATAATGAGGACTTTAGATAGAAAAGTCTGAATCTTGTAATTCCGAGAGATTTCTAAATGTCAGATTTTTTTTTTTCTCATCAAACACTGCCCACCACTCGTCACATCACAGGTTTTGCAGTTTGTGCACATTGTTAATGTCTAATGGTTTCAGTACTTAAATGCAGTTCACTTCACAGAGGACAGGGGCAAATATCTGTTTTTAAATAGCTTGTTTACCAGTAGCTGTCACTTTGTTTTCACGTTGTGGTAGATTAGGGGTTCAGAACTGCTGACACTATGTGTGAAGTGGCAGAAGCTATATTGCTTTACTTACCAGGTGTTATTTCTAGCTAATACTTCAGTTTTAAAGCAAGTTTTTAGAAAAAATGTTATTACCC
Source organism: Polyodon spathula (assembly GCF_017654505.1). NCBI lineage: Eukaryota > Metazoa > Chordata > Actinopteri > Acipenseriformes > Polyodontidae > Polyodon > Polyodon spathula. The sequence goes on along the minus strand of NC_054547.1, from coordinate 32,064,695 downwards.
CAAGCTTGCAATTATATGGGCACAGTTTATTGTCATGAATACAATAACAAAACCGAAGATATTAAATGATTGTGAGCCCTTCTTGAAACCTTAGCTTCCATTTTATGTCAAGACTGTGTGGACAGACAATTTAAGAGGCCAGATCCTAGAAATATATAAAATCACAAATAAATCTAATATAACCTTTTTTATTTTAACACAAAAAGTCCTGACTTCTGCTGCTGCCTTTTTACAATGATCTCACAAATGTGTTACTGAAAGGTCTTCATAACTAAACCACAGCACCCACATACAGTTACCTGGCTGTGTTCATGATGCATTATTACACTGAGGACTGCAATGTACTTAGACATGCTTATGTTAAATGAATATGCAGGGTTGAAAATGATAAATTATTGGCCCAAAATGTGCAGCAGCCACCTGCAGCAGTCCAGCCACTCGCTAAAATGGACACGACACTCAGCTGCACAAGAAGGGCACATCGCTCAAATACATTTGAAAAGAAATTCAGTTAGCTGTTTTTAGAGCTGTATTTGAATTGAGAGAAAAAAAAAAAAAAACCTGAGATGATTTCCAGATAGTGAAATTGAATAGGTCAAAGTCATGGTCATTAAACAGATTCCTCAGTGGTGGTTATTTCTGTACATCTAAGTTTCAGGTTAATACAACAACCAAATCAATGGCTCCAGACTGCTCCCCTGGAAACATCCAAACCCTTTTTTTGGATTGGTGGTTGCATTTATATTTCTGCCTCTGCTACCTTTAATCTTGTGCAGCTGAGCGTCTATTTTGGTGAGTGGCTGTTTATTAGACTGCTGCAGGTGGCGTTATAATTTTGTAGCACATTGTAGCTTAGGCAATACTGAAAACATATGTCAAGAGATGTTTATTGCTGGCTGCAAGTACATGGGGTGAAAAGCTTCTGGAAATCTGCCGTTTTAAAAGTGGACTGCCTCCTTTCCAGATTCCAGAAGAATGACATCCAGCTCGAAAAGGACTGCACTATTAATTACAATATGCAGAAAGGTTTGAATTCTGATGCAACAGAATTATTTCTTAATGTTGATCCATCTCTAGGTTGTCACCTGTTAGCAACTGGGGAGGTGATGGTGCAAGCAAAATAAAATGCATGGCAAAGAAAACGTGTTATGCAGTACGGTTTATATATCACTACGTAATATGTAATATAACATTCTTACATTCTGTATTTTAAATGATTTACCTTGTTCAGTTCCTGTGGTTTGACCTTTTCGCAGATTGTGAGGCTCGCTTTCTCATCCTTGTTCCTTAGTCAGGTCTGACAGGGCCTGGCACCCACACAATGTCAGCTGTCATCATTGCGTCACAGGATTTGCCTGGAACTCTGAGCATGGAATCAGCCAACAACATCAAGTGGCCTGCAGAGGCAGTGACACAGAGCAGGAACAAACAAACAGAAAAAAAAAAAAAAAACCTCTTCCCTTCCATTCCCAACATGCTGGAGTGGGTGCGTGGAATATATTTGCTTTGTATATTCATGAAGACTGGTAGAATACATTGTACAATGTTACCAATGTTCATTCAAATTTAAAAGGAACTGGTCTGTTTTCAAGGGCTGCTGTAATTAGTTCACTCAATCACATGTTTTTTTTTTTTTTTTTAATTTTTTTTAGTGTTTTAATCTGCAGCAATATGTTGCATGGTACGTAGTTCAAGTGCCTGTGTTCAGAGAAAATGATATGTGTTTTGTGAACCCTGACCTTATAGAAAATACTGCCATTTACTGTGGTATTCTGTAGTGTGTTTCTGTAAAATTCAGGAATGGTAGTAGCATGGATTATACTACAGTTCTTTGCTGTAAAAAGGTGATTATAGTATCTATCAATATTGACCAGTATATTAAATACATTATTCTAGAGTAAATGTAATAATTTGCTTGATGCAAGTAAAATGCCGAGGCATCCATCGCATGGCAGTTTCTCCTTGTACTTTAAGACATTTGATGTGGTCTGCCAACATGTAACTTCGTTGGTTCTCTCGGTTTAACTCGAGATAGTCATCATGATTTTTAGTTTTTTCGATGACTGTCATTGTGGCATATTCAATTCCTTCATAATAAAAACTGACAAAAACGGAAGATAGTTTAAGATGTCTTTGACCTTCTCCGATGCGACGAGCAAAATGAAGCTGTATGTTGAACCATGCGTTTCTAACTAACCTCCGAGCGGTGTTTGGGTTGAGGGTTTCAGTTTTTTTTTAGCTTCTCCGGGGGCCTGTTTCTCTATACACATAGGAATGCGTATCTGCCATATACGATATCGTAAGCTGAAAAAAGTTGCGTTTCCATATACCAACACTCACATTACCATTCGTAATCTATCACCACCAAATTTGTCATCGTATAAATACGGAAGGTCATTCTCACCTAGTTTTCTTGCGTTCTTGCGTATGGTTGCTAAACAAATGGCGTCTGTTATGCATGCGGTATATCTATGACACAGAGCGAGAGAATTACAGGCTTACAACATCAGCGCACATCAATTACAGTAACAGACAGGTGCGTAAAATTTTTGGCAAGCTGTCTAATGAGGAAATAACTGCAAAGTACCATTTAAAGAGGGAGGACATCCAGAAACTTTTTACCTTACTTGAGCCGCATGTAAGAAGACAAACAACGAGACATCATGCCCAGTCTACAGAAGGGCAAGTGTTAGTTACACAATGCTTTCTTGCCAGTGATTCCTTCCAGAATGTATTGGGCGATACGTTGGCACTGAGCAAGGCATCAATATGTCGTTCCATTGCATTACTACTGCTCTGACAAATCAAGCTTCCGACTGTTACTTGGCCCAATGTACGGGAATTGCAGTCAATCAAGGAAGGTTTTCCTTCCTTCTGCAGTTTCCCCAATGTGTTTGGAGCTGTGGATGGCACGCATATTTTAAATAAAAGCAAAAGTGTGGATGAATATCATTGTGTGTGTCGGAAAGGGTACCACTCTGTGAATGTGCAGATTATATGCGACAGCGATCTCATTATATGACATGCCGCTGCTAAATGGCTGGGCTGTGCATATGATGCATTTATATTGTAGCAATCCGTGCATCTGTTTTGTGTACTGTATTTCCACTTCGTCTAAGTTTTTTTTTTTTTAATTACTGCCACGAATACATTGTTAGCTGTGTTAACTTTTCTATTGCGCGGTGGATCATTCAAAAAGCGATTTGATACCGGCTCGCAGACTGATAAAGCTGGAAATGCTGTACTGCTCTCCATCTTTATGTCTTATGGAAGCATACCATTCCCTAAAGAGACTGTTCAGTTCTTCCTGAGAAAGTAAATGAAAGGTAACAGATTTATCATTTTTTCTTGAAGCCAGTTTTGCATGATGTTTACAGCCCATTTGAAAGCTTTTGTTGTGGTTTTTGATTTCCGTTTTGTTCAAGTTCCGGTTGATTTAGTTCTCTTATTCCACTGTGCCGTTTTTCTTTTCAAGTTAATTTGTCAGATTCGGGAAATTGATGTTTATACTATTCGTCAAAAGTTTTTTCCATTTAAAAAGATCAAAATTTGATTGCGGGTCTGTCATTTTTCTTTTAAAATTTACAGATATTAAACGTTATGGAATAATGGCGCATGAATTGAAATTCAAAGATTTTGATGATGCGTCTGCGTTGAAAGGTTGTGTGTGATTAACGTATGGATGATAGAAAGCAGCTAATTAATCATAAAGCAGGATTTTTCATGGTATGTGGTGTAATACTCTAGCAAGAGGATCAGGGGTTAAACTGGCCCACAAACCACAATACAACAAAGCTATGCCCCACTTCCTCCCACAGTGCAGTGTAAAATAAGAGTACATGCTCTTCTGCGTTTTCCAAGGACTCCCATCTTTCATTTGTAGAGCTGGGCAACTGTACGAAATCAACCCACCCTGAACCAACCCTAACCTTAAGCAACTCCTGCCTTAAAACCTAACCTCAAGCCCAATACATAACCCTAAACCTTACCTTAACCTTCCTTGTGGATATTCCTTTGTGCTGCGTGCGGGTGGGCAGAAAAAATAAAAAGAAAGAAAAAAAACAGGAACTTCACTATGATCACTGTGATAATCCTATGGTATTCCTGTGATAATACCAAAAATAGTTTTCTTTGTTCTGTTTTTTGGTGTTTTAATAAATCTAATTAATACAAAAATATGTATGTGTCCTTTTTTTTTTTTTTTTTTTTTTTTTTTTTTACATATTTCTCATAGTGTTTGTATTGGTTGAGATTTTTACGCTTTTTTGAGATTTACTCTACAAATATTATTTAATTATTTATTCACTTATTATTGAACATACAAACCTGTATTTGTGGCAATAATAATTGACACATGTTATATGACCGAGGCATAACTTTGTGTTTTGTATCTGACAATAGAAACCAGGTTATAACTACATACAAATATGACAGGATGGATGTACCACAAAGGTACATTAGAATAAATACCTCATGCATATTACAACAGCAATATGTACAACAGGTTCAGTAGCATAAGAGATTAAATACATGAAAAGTACCACAGGGCAACACCTACATAAATAGCATGGCAAGACAGGAACAGTACCACAAGAATGGTACAACAGGAATGGCTTCAAACAGAACTGAATAATACCACAGGAATGACCTGTGGTAATGCCTGTGGTGAAATGTCCCGAAATATCACAGGAAACTGAAAATGGTAATGTGTAGTATTTTTCCTGTAGTAATACCACAGGATATTTGCATAAGGGCTGTTTGTAGTGTGATAGACATGCGGGCAGTAATAGGCATGTAGGCCTGTTAATGAAACGTACATTCAGTGCGTCATAGAAACTTAAAATGGATGTGTTTTCAGTGGTCTTTTTATTTCTAATAACCCTAAAAGAACCGATTTTGCCAAGTAACAAAAACCGATATGCAGTGCTGCGCTATGCAGATAACTGCAGGCCACTTTCTGTACAGACGGCTCTATCTTAATTCCAGTGAAGTTGGCACTTGCTCGTCATATGAAAGGGATATGGTGCGTGGTGTAATACTCTGCAGAAACCTCATCTACTGTATCAGGATCAGGGGTTAAACTGGCCCACAAACCACAATATAACAAAGCATTGCCCCACTTCATCTCACAGTGCAGGACGTGCTGTTCAATGTGTTAACAATAAACTTGTAACTTGATATTTTCAATAAAAATAAATAAATAAAAAGAGGGGGATTGCCACAGATGAATAATGGATCAGTCTTGTAAGGGAGTTGGTTGGTTTCGCTTGGCCCTCAGCGAATGAAAGTCACCTAAAAACATGACGCAACACTGCAATTGGCACTGGGGACTTGAGAAGTTAAAAAGAGGCCTGGAATGAAGATTTGAAGATTGAACAGCTCCTCACCTCCAAAAAGTGGATCCATCAGTGGCAGGCTTAAGGTGCCTTAAGTTTTGAAAGCTGTACCCTTCTTGTCTCTAACATGTATGACAAAAATACAAATACATTCAAATAAATACATACTTTAAAATATATACTGTAACTGTATTGTGACTTGGAATGATATATTCAGAAACTTCTAAGTAAAGAGTAAGATGGAGGAATAAAAAAGAATGTTTGATAAGAAAAGGGCACAAATAACTGACTAAATAACTGACTGCTCACAAACTAGACATTATATATGCAGGTTGAGTAGTCATAAAAAAAAAAAAAAAACTGCATTTTCTGTGCTGGGAATCTAATTGGCCTCTTTCAAATAGACTTGCAGGGTTTTGTTTTCAGTTGGGTAAAATGTTCCTGTGCTTGACAATGTTGTGAAAGCATCCCCTTTTCATGGTCCAGTTGAAACTCTTCTGAAACAACTACAAATGTTAAAAGCATAAACACATCTACTTTTATTCATAGACAAATCAGTACAACACAATGCAAGTCTGTCACGTTTGTTCATTTGTATATGTAACAGTGTCATGTCATTTTCTTGTACACATCAGAATTTGGTACATTGCTGCAGTAGGAAATCCCAGTTTACATGCAGTTAATATGACATTGCCATATTCTGATATTACTTTTTACTCGTCAGAATTTGATTCATACACCAAAAGGGAATGTAATATGAATGCTGGGCTATGGCTATGCCCAGCACAGTGTAACATTCAAAACCATGTTTTGATACCCATATCAAAATCTGACAGCCTGTATATACTGACATTAAATCAGTAATTCAGACAGCCCATTGATGCTAAATTCATGTGTTGTTGCACTGTGCAAGTTAAACCCTTAGCACTAAATCCAGATAGTGGCACATAGAGGTTCATCTTGAATTAAGTGCTTACTGTTCAGCTAATCCTGCGTATCAGACCATGCTCTAATGAAACTCCACTAATGAAATAAAATAAATGCATAGTTACTATGCATTTATTGCATAGTAAACACTAGCCCATAAAAACTCTAACAGAGTGATTTATACCTTCACATAACACATAACATTCTTAAAAATTAAAAACACCAAACCAAATAAGTTAAACCTCCTGCAGATCGTCTGGCTTTGCAAAACTTTTAGATGTTGGTAAATTATAGATGCACTTGCTTACAGTCCTCTAGGTAGGCTTTTGAAGTGTGGTAGTTCCACCATCTGTTTCAAAATAGTACTACAACAAATTATGTAACTGGTTTTAAACATGCTTTTAATATTGGTTTGTTATTTAAAACAACCCAACATTGTTGCATAACTAGAAAAGAGCAACTTTCCAAAGTTTATAGTACATTTAATGGTCTTTCAGAATACGTTAATGTGGGCACATTATAGGACATTCATTTCTTTTACTTTAGCTTTGTTGTAGATTGAATATTTATACCACTAAAATGAAAGTTGTAAAAAAATGGTTACGTGTTAGCATAAATATAACATATGGGTAATACTGCAAATCAAAAATCACTGAAGTCCAATTTTTAAAACCCCTTTCTTTGTTGTGTGTCACTGGGGCACTTCTCAGTAGATGGCACCATTAACATTTTTTCAACCTTGCATCAAAATGAAAGAATGTGTGTCCTGTATTTGGAAAGCAGTAGTGGTGCCAGTTTAATTTGTATTCCACTGTGAGTTTTGAAAAGTTGGTAGCTATCTGATCGATTGATGTTCATGAAAAGAAGAGTGCATATACAGTAGACTATTAAGAGAGCTGCGTTTTCCTCATACATTTATGGAGGCTAATCATTCCAAATAATTTCATATCGTCACTGCTTTAAAATGCTGAACTGAATATCATTTAAGGTTCACGTGGTCAAAGTCCAAACCTGCCTCAGAAACTTCACTTCTTTTATGAAGGCAGCATCCGATTTGAAGCTTCATTACTTTGTTTTGATGCTCTTTATTTCTCAATCCATAAATTATTGGGCTGAAGGACTGAACAACAGAAAAAACACAAAAAAATATTAAATTCACTGTAACGTTGTTTTGCTAAAAGTAGGTACAACCTGCAAGCCTATTTGCAGACCATGTGTAAGAATGGTTCTTCTACCTTTGACACTGGCACAGCTGAAGTATCCAGACTTCTTGCCCTCTCTATATATAAGAAAGTAACTCATCACAATTAGCAGCACAAGAATAAAAATAAACACCAAGCCTGCAGTCCCTGTGGCTTTCCCATTCAGTGCAGTGGGACAAATTGAATCCCTTTGAGTTAAATATCCTATGGAAGTTTCAGAGCATTCTTTTCTCTTGTGTAAGTGGATCAGTGACAAGTACCTCAAAGGCCAGCAAACAGCAAGATGTGTTAAGTGCCATTTGAGTCAAAGTCAGGAGTATGGCTCTTCCAAATGCTATCTGGTGTGCAAATATGATCCAGCACACAATTCTGGGTGCATTCACTTGAAGTGCTCGGAAGCCGTGGAATATAATCCCAATGCCAAAATAGACTATGTTGCAGATAAGGTGGTGAAATAGGATGGAGAACCGGACTTGGTTTCTTAAGCTTTCTTCTTTTTGAATGGTTATAATAATTACATAACTCAATGGGACGGTGATAACAAAGACCACCAAATGTACTACTGTCTTGTACTGACTACATTTTGCATGTCGATTTCATGTGATGTGCTGTTGGATGTGTTCATGCTGAGGCTCTCCCCTAAAAAAAAAAAAAAAAAGGTACAGTAGGAAGAAGTTAATTCCATATAACGCTTAAAATGCTTTGTAGTTTCATATTCATCTTTAATTTAATATATGTATATATATAATCGGTATTGTAATGTGTTTGCCAATCAGAGCATATCCCTTTTGTTGGAGTATCTTGATACAACAAAATAGTTAGATAGTTTAAATAGGGCATAGCAGGAGATATTAAACAGATTTCCACATCACATACATGCAGAACATACTGTGAAAATATGTTTCAATGAATGTGTACTAATGACACATCTTTTACTTTGTGCACGCCCTCAGTTCTCTGCTTTTAAACCCTCTGTATGCTTTTAAAGTCTTGGAGTAACAATCATGTCTGTAACTAGCTATACGGACACAGAGGTCGTGTCCTCGGTTGTTGTTTTTGCATCATCAATGCTGATGCTCATGTAAAAATTCTGGTAAAGTACAAAAGACGCCTTCATTTTCTCTATTGGTTTGCCATGTAACAGATTTGCAGGTTGAATAGTAAACACCAAGCAGTCATACAAATACTGCGGTTTTTCAACTGGAGTTTGACCTTGGTAGAATGTCAGCTCTGGCTATGGCTTTTGTAGCAGTCTATAGGAATCTAGGAGTCTACAGCAAATGTTTATAGAAGATTTGTGTTCAGTCCTTGTCTTATCAACGGATGGAGGGTCACTATGAGTGCATAAAGGCTCAAGGTTTGATTGTAGACACTATTTACTATAAAAACAAGTTTACTCATCTTGTAAATAGATGTCATTACATAGACAACCTTCGACCATCGACCAATTGGATTAGTTAGAAATAATGTACTGGTTTACCTGTATACAATGTCTATATACAAGGTGTGGTGTATAGTACCAGCTTCCGGGCTTATGCAATGGTGTCTATGATAGGATAGTATACAAGGCGTGCGTATTATACAAGACATGCCCATTATATAAGTCTTATAACCAGGGATGTTAATCTATAAATTGCTGTATTAGCTGGTCTTGGAGGGTCTCAGAACAGTAACTAGGTATCGCTAATCATAGAGGGCACGATTTCAGGCTTAAGATTAAAGTGTTATCTTCACATATTCACTAAGAATAACCAGACAACCTTGTGGCATCTGCAGTTTAACTTGCCAACCTAGGTTATAGTAACTGATCGCAAGACAAGAAATCTGACTAATGAAAAGATTTCACAAATGGGGAACCCACAGTGACCGCTGCAGTTGCTCCAACAAAAAAGCTTTTAAAGTTCCACATTTGAAAGATAATGAATACATGAAACAGCACAGGCGCTTAACACACAATTATTCAATTCCCCCTTCTAGACAGAACCCATTTAAAGCAACAACATGTAAGAAAGGGCATGACAAACCACCCCCTTGACATCTCTAATCTATGACAAAATCTACAGATTCACAGCAACTTCAACACAAGTGAATGGCAAAAGAAAAGAACAGGTGCTTTAGGCAGTTGTTTTACATTTTGAAAATCCCGAAATTACCATCACACCCTGTAATAAAAGATAAATCGACAACAGGCATCTCTGTGGTGTTTCAGTCTTTCTCAAGCGATGCAGTGCATGCTTATTCCTCACTGATTTCCAGCTTTAATTCCAGGATGGAAGTTTCGAGTAGAAGTCATGACTTTTTGCCAGTTCCTTCTGAAACACACTGCAGTCATTTAGGCAGGCTTGTGTAAATCCTCACATGCCAACTGACAATCTTTTATTAAAGCCTGCTGTGAATGAAACTGTTGCAACAACGAGCCAAGGCTTGTATATGTTAACAGGGAAGACATATTCGTTAGTCATGTGAGACAGCCTGGACACATCAGGGCTTGGCCAAATATTTGTGTTTTAATGAATACACTCATTTTAAGGCACTTCTTAGCTCATTCATAGAGCATTTGCCTTAGTAGCTCTATAGAGATAAAGTAAACCTACCTCACTGTAGCAGTCTGGTTTATGAAGATTTCGGAAGTAGGTGCCTTGCATTTGAAGTGCATGTCAGCTGTAAAAATAGGACTGTTTGGGCTGTAGTTCCTGAAATAAATGAAGTCTGAAATGCAATTGCTTGGAAACCAGAATGCTGGTTGGTGTTCACTTGTATGGTTTCAGGTAAACTGGTGGTTATGTTCTTTTAGCGGAAGACTTCCCCTTTTACTGTTAGCCACATAATAATAATAATAATAATAATAATAATAATAATAATAATAATAATAATAAATAACAGCTGTCGTACATGCATTGACGTAGGTAACTGCAATTGATTTATTATGTTTTATTTTTAGTCTACAGCTATGGCCAAAAGTTTTGCATCACCTAGAATTTTAGGATTGAGGTGTGTAATTCAATATGTTAACTTAACATTATTCAACAGGTTTCATTCAACTTTATGAAGCAAAATTAGTTAAATACATAGGGTGATGCTATATTTGGTCCATAACTGTACATATGTCTTTGTAATCCAGTGTATTTTGTTGGGGTAATAGTTATGCATAGGTACATTAACTGCACTGTATTGCTTATGCTTTAATAGCCACTATATATTCTTAGCATGCAGTTTTATGGCAATCATTTCACCATAATGAATTAAACTGAAAGCTTAGACTATTTACCAGTTCTCCAATATACTTTTTTTTTTTTTTTTTTTTTTTTTTTTCCTTTTGCAAAAACAAAATTTCATTGGACAGGTTGCTCAACACTTCCTGTTTCATGCACTTAATGCACAAAACTTCATTCTTCATGATCATGCAAAAGTTTATTTCATCTTAGATTTCAAAGCATAATTTTTTTTAAAATATCTGACAGTTTTTCGTTAAGTACCAGTATATTGAAAACCACAAAGCTGTATGTAATTCATGTGTTAACATAATATTGTTCAGCAGCAAACATTTTGGCAAATGGCTGTAGTGATACTCTGTGCTTTTCATGTGAACTTCATGTGCTTAACACATCATCGGTGGTATATCTTGTGGGTTTAAGCAACGTCAGTAACGTTTGACACGTGAAAGGAAATGGCCTCTATCGTTGGCTTCAGTATTTATAACTACCTGTATATAACATATTCTTCTGAGTGCAGAATCAGACCAACCAATGATATGTTTTATTTATTTATTTGTGATCATCTTTCATGGTGACAATCTAAGTGACATATAGTATGGAATTCAAGCAGGTCCACTTTAGACAAAGGGATAGAGTGATATGTTATAGCAGTGGGCAATGTTTAGAAGATAACTAAGGCTTTCCTTCAAATTCATTTATGCATTTGTTTTTTCTTTCCAGACCCATATAAGAACTTACTGAGCATCCTTGAAGGTTGGGACCCCTAAGTCAGAAATTTGCCTCAGGCGTTTCTCTTGAGCTTGCCAACAAAATGCTGCACAGAAATCAACTTACACGTGCAAGCTTTTCAAAGCATGAAGGATCCATTTTATCTCAGACACCAGCGAGGATTACTCACTTCTTCCTGAAATGTGTTCCAGGGAGACAAGGGCACTGATTGAAAATCTCTGTAAAAATGCACTCTGTACTTCCTCTGTTTTGTATGTGTGGTGAGACTACTAGACACAACAGGGAAAATGCTGTACTCTTGAATAGAAACTAAAGTCGCATTCTGCAGAGTGAGGCAGTGAGCCTCGTCTCTCTCTGATGCACATCATAGAGCAGCGCTCGGCACACAAAGAAACAATAATGTTGAAACTGAACTGATTAGTTTCTGTTCCTTCTTTGCCGTCTTGGTTTGACAAGAACCCAAAGCTCTATAAACAGTCTGTCACATGGTTCCCAGTACCCCTGCTAAAAAGGCCACTGATAATATGATTTAGAAATGAGCTTTCTTTCACAGTTCTCATAGAAATTCCCTCTGCAATGCTGTGGAAGCACCATAATTCACCAAAAGTCTTTGTGAATAACAAAATATATACCCCCTCCCTCCCTCCCTCCTCCCCAATACACACACAAACCTAGGACCTGTGCTCTTGCACCGACACATTTAAACACTTCTTACGCCAATTGAGGGTTGCACTCACAAGCACATTTGTGTTGAGAATATGGCCGACTAAAATAAGCTTACAAGCTGTTGAAAGATTTGCAGTGAAATGTTGCCCCCTGTCTGCAACTAAAACAAAATGCATTTTTGAAGACTAACATACAGATTTATACAGGGATTCCTTTGTTATGCAATGCATCTTTGTTTTTGCTTGGTTTCTTTACATTTTTGTCCTTGTCATAACACCCAGAAATATATATTGTTACTCATAGATAAATGATTACAAACAATGCCTGTAATGCACATTGCTATCATAGCCTAACAAACAAGAGCAAAAACATCCAGAGTCAACACTGAGGTACGTGTGCGATATTGGATCCATTCCACTGACTGTTCAAGGAGCTATCTTGGGTATCAACTATTGAGGTGGGTCATCAATAAGGAGTTTGCCCCATATAAGTTGAACAGTCTTTATTTTATTTTATTTTATTTCAAATAGGAACATCTGAAAAAGTACATGAAATATGTGCTAATTATATAACCTGTCTGATTTCTGAGTCCTTATTTCCTGAGAGCATGTAGTTCTTCCGTTTGACGTACTATAAATATCATTTGAAATCTAATGACCTTTTTGCTTGGAGCCTTTGCTGACCCAGATTGGTGTCAGGCGGAACATAACATTTTGTTTGGTTGATTCTGTTGATTAACAGTAGAGGGTGCAATTATATCATTTCATGAATGGAGACCACAGTGTACTGTATTGTTTCCCTTTCCTTATCTGATGCTCTCTATGCTGCAATTGCCATCACAGAATATATTATTTACATATATTAGTACATCACTGCAAAAATGCATTGTGCTGTGCAACGAGATTTTAATAATAATAATAATAATAATAAATAATAATAATAATAATAATAATAATAATAATAATACCTTCAAATAAATTGCAGCACTGTTTATCTATCCTGCAATTTAATAGAACTGTTTCATTTATCTGCACGAATCTAGCAGTTTAAAGTTTGGAAATAAAATCAATTCGCAGGTGCTTTTACAGACTTCAGATTACTGAGAAAATGTTGATTACTCAATGCCCTTTTCAGAGATCAGATTTTGCTATAGATTTCAACCTCCAACTTCGCTCACTGATTATAACCTGGCTGCCCATGGTTTCCCTACACTGTTAACAGTGATATGGCAGGTGTTTTTTTTTTTTTTTTTTTTACCAGTCCCTGTATATAATTGGATAAACATTGTGTTATTAATAAATAAGAATAAACTTAAGGTAGTTCATACTTAGAAAAACAGGTGATGTTGAAACAGCCATCAGAACATGTTATGTCACTTGTAAAAGATTGGCCTAAAACATTCTTTTCTTCCCAAAGCTATTGTACAGCAGAACATGTAAATGACCAAATGTGAAAAGATAAGGCTTTAGAATGGAAGTCCGTGTGCACGAAGCTCAACCAACCTTAAAAAGTTTGGTTTCTGATGAGTGTTCTTAAGGGCAAGCTATAACGTCATCACCTATTGCACAATTGAATGCATTTGGAACACTGCAGCTTTAAATGCCAGCGTGTACGATTTTAAAGGAAAAGTTTCATATACAGGTACAGTGTTAGGTACAGTACCTGATGATGTCATCAGAAATCAGCATCGCGGAGGTATGACAACAGCCACCCCCACGCAACTGAATGCATCATAATAAACCAGATGTATTTTTCAAAGGATTTACGAACTGTTTTTGCAGAGGACCAGGTCAATTTTTATTTCAGATTTGTATGAGGATTTAATTTGGCGTAATGAAGCAAGCATGGATTCATCCAACCACAAGAGCCGGAGTGTGATATGACTGCAGATCTCCTCGCCCAAACCAGAGCTAGCCAGTATTGCAATACATGCGAGTACACATGCTAGGAAAATGCACAGTAACAGTGTAAAACAGCTGTGCAAACGAGACAGATATACTACCGTGATATAAACCTCAGCAAGCGGCAGATACACAAGGAAAACAAGTAGTGTACGAAAAAAAAGTGCTATTCTAACAGAATCTGTGAAATTCGGAGTTCAAAACATTTCGTTCCTGGACGCTTTTGCGAGGTAAGATGATTTTTCTATGTGAAGAGTATGGTTTGAGTTGATCGTAGTACATCTATGCTATAAGTTAATTGCATATCTGTAACTAATATCCGTGCATTCTGACCTCGTTGCAGCCTTGTACAATTTAAGTCACCTCCCATGGTGGTCAAAGCTGGCACACGGTGCTTTATATTGTAAATGTGTCATTATGTAGCGGTAACTACGGTCAGGGAGCTGCAGTGTTTACAATCTTTAGATGCAATATGTTGCACGCGCTATTTCATATTTATTCTTTATTTCATATTTTTGCTAACCAATAATGGTTTGAATTATTATTTTTATTATTTGATTAAAGGCAATAACGCACGACCTTTGTTTACAGTATAAACAGCCAAGTGTAACCCTACTACTACGACTACTACTACTGCTAATAATAATAATAATAATAATAAATAATAATAATAATAATAATAATACATGCATTATATGAAGGTTTATAAAATTAGATGTTTACATGGTCCTAGTTTAACGCCTAAATAAACTAGCAAACTCCATCAACCTATAGTTAGTCTGAATTTGTGGACAATTGTCGGAATTATTTATTTGATGATTTCTAACATCAAGGTTTTGTGGTTAATTGTGTACTGTTTTAGTGCACACTAGGCCAAAACATGTATTAAAATCTGGCAACAACCTGTTTGCAGACAATGGCAGGCGTATGTGTTCCCTGTAGGTAGCTACACATAGGAGACCAAGCAAGTTGGGATTGCGCTAAATTGTAAGAATATAAATTGAAGACTTGTGTTCCCTGCAAGGACAACCAAACCAGTTATAACACTGGGACCCAGTGTGTCACTCTACTAAACAGGGCCTGAGGGGGGTGGCAAAAAAATAGTTTACAGCAACCTTCTGAAATTAGAGATTGAAAATCTGTTAGCAAACCACAATTTAGAAGAAATAACCCTCTCCCCACTGTATACACCACACTTACCTCTTATTGGAGAAAGGGCATTTTCCAGGGGAAGCATCTTGTTTTCGTTGTATTGTATGGTATTCTGTTGTATGTTACTCCATACGCTGTGAATGGTGTTACAACTTGACCCGATACCAATAGTAATTTTTATATTTCCATGTTTTTTTATGTTTCTGTTCACGGGTGAAAAGGCGTCTGTTTGCTACTTCTTTCTCCTCACTACTTTTGTCAGAAACACCACTGTGTACTTTCAACACAGCTAACACACTTCAATCAAATAAATAAATATGACAGGGCACTACAATTCCAAGGACACCCCCTGAAGGAGCCAGACCAGTAGCAGACGACTGCTTTACCAGTAATGGCAACACAATGAATCTGAACCCAATTTTGCACAGTTGGTACAGTATGTCAAAGTATTAAATTGTATAAATGCATACCATTGTAGCTGCCCTAAGACTCATTGCATTATCTTTGTAGTACCACTGGAATTTTTTTTTTAATGATCAATATATAAAAAGTTTCAATTTGATTGTTTTATTATCTAATTATTTAAAGTACAATTTGTGATTACATACATTATTTTATATATAGCTGTGTCCAGCTCTCTCTCTTTATCAAAGTTTATTGCAGTATACCCTGGTATAAAGCATTGCACATTGTAATAAATGTTCTCCTAAGTTTTAAATATAATTTATGTTAAATATAATTAATTTATAATTTTTAAGCTTTAAACAACCCTTCACACAAAGCAGAGGGATTGTTATAGTCCCTTGAGTCTGATGCTCTGAAAGGTTCCAAAGTATACCAGAAATTACAACAAGGGAATGTTTTTTAAAGTCCTTGAAAATGGTTTAGTATGCTGTATTTTCTAGCAGAGCATTTTGCAGTCTTTGTATGTGTCTACCAGTTAGGTTTAGTGATAGTCTTCTAGTTTTTACAGGGTGGTAAGCACGTACACAATGATCACTTAATGGTTTTAAAGGTGCAACTCATAAATTACTTAAAATCCATCCTTTTTATTCCTTTTGAAATGTACAAAGATTTAGGGTGGTAAGAGTATTATATATATATTTTTTATTTTACTTTTCACTGTTCTTGAATAAGCCAGTGTCAATTGTCAGGACCTGTATTTTTTCCAAACACTAAAGTTATGTGGTGAAGCAAATTCATTATTCAAAGCATCTGAGAAGGGCTTTCGGCAGAGAAAAAATAACTGTAATTTCAGGAACTTCCACATGGAATAAAAGAAAATAGTATTGCCAGGCAACATACCTTACGAAGCTTAGAATATAAAGAAGGGGCATCAAGGCATGGTAGTGAAGGTGGCACTGCTATTAAACTCCAAGTTTAGTACCTGCTGCATCCACTGCAGTATGTGCCTAGCCAATTATTAACTTGAGCATAAGGCCGGCTATGCAGATGTGGGTATTGCTGTTTAAAATGGATTCTCTTGTATAGCAGGACCGAATTGCTGATTGATAAGTACAGTGTTCGTTATGACCTTTGTGTACATCACTTTGATATCTTCTTCTGCTCTTCTGTGATTATCAAAAGTGTTACACAATGTTCAAGACCCTGCTCAAACCTTCCACATAAAAAAAAAAAAAAAAAAATCTTTCTTTTCTTTTTTTTTTAAGTGGAAGGTTTTTTATGTTATGTTGTAAAGCTGCAAGACAAGCCCTGCTCTGGGACAGGTAAGACTGTGTCTGAAAGAAGAGCTAACGATGCATCTTTTCTTGGGTTTGGAACCTGAACATGTTGGTCAAAGGTTTTCACATGGGTGTGGATTGTTCAGCTCAAACTGTGTGCTCCATTTTTTGTTTATACAACTAAAAGTGTAACCAAAAGCAACCTTGATAAGTTCCTTCTTATCCATAAAACTGACAGCAATTATTTAAAGGTGAAGTGCCCCCTTACAGGTTTAAAATGAGTTTTTACATATTTACTGTAACACGTTATTCACATTAAAATATACAAAAATCAGCTCATTAAAGTGAAGCCCCTTTTTTATTTTATTTGTATTTTTATTTTGCTTTCCCTGCTATAAAAGAGCTTGATCATCCTAAAGCTGCCCTTTTGGTTGACAGACTAACAAAGTGCAAGCAGGTTCCAATATGTGGTGTACAGCAAGCTAAACATATGAACAATGTAGTGCACAGAGTCTAAGAAATTCTATTTTTGTGTAACATTGAACATCATTGTGGGAAACTGCAGCTTTAAAATCAAGACCTGAAAAGTTGCTGGCATATTTTGTTACAAGGCTCTTTATGGCTCCAGGAGTGTATATATTTGTGAATATAAAATGTTCTCATTATATTATACCACATCTAATCGTTTGTATGGAATGAGTGACTAAAGCTATATTGACATATTATGCGGTGCCTGAAGATATTTAAATAGATTAAGTAGTCTTCCCAAAATGAACACTTCAGTAGTTGTGAGCGTGAAAGCAAAAGCACAGTATACGGCTGCTTGGAACACCATAGCTTATTAATGTGTTGTTGTTTAGATTTGGGCCCTGAGCACTAAGAAATGGCTGCCTGTGAAGAAGACATGGATCACAGTCCTGAAGAGAAATCTGAACAGATTGAATCTCATCCCGATATTGATGGCGGATGGGGTTGGATGATTTGTCTGGCTTCTTTCTTGGCACATGTGCTGCTCATGGGGTCACAAATGGCTCTCGGAATCCTCTACGTGGAATGGCTGGAGGAGTTCAATGAGAGTCGAGGACTGACTGCTTGGGTTGGATCCTTGACTATTGGCATAACATTGATTGTGGGTATGTTTTAGAGTTAGAGGCTTTGCTTTTGTTTATTTTGTCATTGCTTTCAGCTTAGTACATAAAACAACCCCCTTCATTGAAAACATTCATGAAGTTATCATCATAAAAAGTGGAACTAAAGTCAGAAAGTGTCTGAAAAATGTACATACACAGTCTAAACGGCTCTTTAAAATATTACAACTTTTCGATATTCCCAATATTTGTTAAACATGCATCTTTTCATAGATTTGTTATGAGCAGATTTTTTTTATTGCTCTTGAAACCATAAAAGAGGGGATTTCTCATGAATGATCCTGCTGTGATGCATTGTTTTTGTCTAAAACAAGAATACACAGCAAAACATCTTTATAAACAGTGAAGAATCTTTTCACTTGTATTTACATTATTCAAACAAGCTTTACAATGACCAAGACTTGATATATCAATATACAAGGCAAACCAGCCCATTGAAAACTAAAAAAGAACATATTGTAAACACATTTTCTACAAAGTGAGCTCCTTCATTTAATGAATACATTTTCTTTCACTATGACAGGACCCATTATTGGCCTATTTGTCGGCACATGTGGTTGTCGTAAGACTACAATAATTGGAGGTCTTTTAACAGCCTTGGGTTGGGTGATAAGCTCGTACGCTACAAATGTGTACTATCTTTTTATATCGTTCGGCCTGACTGCTGGTGAGTTTTTGTTTTCCAACAATATTTGAAAATCACTGTGTTTGTGGTATGAAAATGGAACATATCGTTGGGTTATGGAATAATTGTATATTACCTGAAAAGTGTTAAATCAATTCCAGTTGATTCATGAAAGGTTTGTAATGAAATGTGGAACTTCATTGCTTGTTTCTTCAGTAGCTACAAAAAGTACCCCCACAAGACATTTGTAACAGCATACATTTGGAAGAAAAAGTGCACAGTGGTCTTTACACAATAGCTAACAGGTGGTATTGCAATTGTACCATGGTAGTACAATTAATAATACAGTTATTATAGGATTAGTAGGTCTACCTCTGTGGTATCATTTTAGATATCATTGTATGCCCTTTTGCGACCATTACACCAGAACCATTAGAAAAAGAAGTCTCTAAAATATAATTTTTATTTGCATGTTCAGGACACATAGAAAGACGCTTACATTAAAACACACACACACACACACACACACACACACACACACACACACACAAATCTTGGTATCCATGAATAGACAATCATCCCCTCTTAAAATCTATGCAAAACTATTTAATGAGCAATCTGTCTCACACTGAATGGCCTACCATTCGATGTAATTGTCCCACCTGGTTCTGCAATTCACTTCTAGGACTAGTTGCATATTAAAATGGTATTTGAAGATGGGATTGTTATCACCTTCAGGGATATTAAGACTTCATAGGGTCTGATTAGGGATAAAGAGCATCAAATGCACAAATGCTTTTTGTTTATAAAATATTTTGGATGCAACATTCCTTATTTAGTTTTGACTTTATTTCAACACAATTTTGTACCTACCAGGTATAGGCAGTGGTATGGCGTACCTGCCTGCAATTGTCATGGTTGGACAGTACTTTAAGAAACGCAGAGCCCTGGCACAAGGACTGAGCACCACAGGAACTGGATTTGGAACCTTTATCATGACTCTTCTATTGAAATACCTCTGTGCAGAGTATGGCTGGCGGAATGCCATGCTTATACATGGAGCTGTAAACCTCAATCTCTGTGTCTGTGGGGCACTAATGAGACCGCCACCATTTTCTTCCAGTATGCAAATTGAAAATCAGAGTCAACCAAAATGTGCTGAAACCCCCCAGAAAGAAATTCCTACTAGTGATCAAGTGGCTCACGCCATTGACATAGATGGGATAGAAGAACAAGAGACCAGCAAAGAAGAGGAAACAAAGAGCTTGTCGCCGGAAGAAGTCAGTGAAGCAGGAAATAAAGATGGAGATAAAAGAGAAGTCCTCTTTAAAGAAAGATACCCACTCCGTATACTAAAGACATTAAGGCAGCTGGCTAACATCCTAAAAAAGAGCTTTTGGAAGTGGTATTCCAGTTACTTTGGGACTGCGGCTCTCTTCTCAAATAAGGTGTTTATATGTTTTGTTTTCTGGGCACTTTGTGCATATTGTAGCTTTGTTATTCCTTTCATTCACCTGCCTGAGATTGTAAAACTGTATGGTTTTGAGGAAAAAGACGACAAGGTTCCCTTGACCTCAATCATAGCAATACTTCATATTTTTGGGAAGATATTTTTGGGTTTGATCAGTGATCTACCCTTTTTCAGTGCTTGGAATGTGTTTCTCGTTTCAAATTTAATAATGTGTGTCTGTGTATTCATTCTACCCTTGATGCACACTTTCACAGGAATGGCCATTGTGTGTGCAATAATAGGGTTCTCAAGTGGCTATTTTTCAGTGATGCCGGTGGTGACTGAAGACTTGGTAGGCCTAAGTAATCTTGCAAATGCCTATGGCATCATTATCAGTGCAAATGGAATATCAGCTTTGTTGGGACCGCCATTTGCAGGTAACTATCTATTTTCATACTTTTTTTTTACTGAAACTAATTTAGGTACTTTAGTGGACGCTGATACTTAGCATGTACAGTAGGGCCCCTCTTGAAAAAAACAAAAAAGCCAAAGACCACTTAAAATGGCAGTACAATATCATCACAATACATACATATATCTTACAGTACCCTCCAACAAATATTACATGCCTAATTATGCTCATATGCAATGTATCAAACTCCCTGATACAATATCAAGTTAAAACCTGTATATTGTGACATGGGACACACAATTCAGTCGTTTTTGAAGGCATTAAAGGAGTGCTAACGTTCGCTTTTAAATCTATTTTCTACCTCTCATTAGCAAGACACTGCAGATCACAAATAATGACTGCTAGGCTGGTAAAAATTGTAACTTGTTTTACACAGCTTCATGAGTATTATAATATTTTACTTTTACATTAAATATTTAAAGAATACAAATCTGAATATATGTTTGCTAGCCTATTGTAAATATAGACAGACTCCTGCGATATTGCTTGCTTTCAAAAAATTCTTATGGCCGTATTTTCAAAATGTTTACTAAGGTCTTTAATTAACTAATTTTTTTTTTTTAAAACACGTTTTACAAAACTAGAACCAAACAACAAAGTAATATAACCCAAGTTATATTCAGCACTCTCAGACTGTTTGTTTCTCATTTTGTAGCATTTACATCATTTTTTTATGCTTTCAAAAAATATGAGTTAATTGAAAACTGGAAGTAATGCTTTAAAAATGTGGCCCTTGTAGTTTTATTTATTAATTTCATGCTTGCAAGTAATATGATAAACAATTGCACATGGTTTCTCAAAAAAGTAGTGTAATGTTTTCTAAAAAAGTGTTCGCGTAGAAATGCAATTGTCACTGGAAAAATATAGTTCAGTTTTCACTCTTTGTTCTTAAGTTTAAACAACAGCCAGGAGCCTGCATTCTTGAGTCTTCATCAATGTAGCCCATCCAAAACTTGTTGGAGAGTAATGTGTGGTAGATGATGCAGATATTGTATGTTAAAGGAGGTAATGTTAAACATTCAGAAACAGAAAGTTTAGTGGATCTGGATGTCACAGGACAGAAAATATCACTTGAAAATGAATAGATGTGCATTAGCCTTGCACCTAGACAGATGTTCACATCACTTTAGTTGGGAAACTTAACTTGTATACGTTCTGTAGATAATGGAGCATGGATATAATGATGTTTGATTCAATAAGTCAAACCGAAAAGCAAATGATCTTGACACAGCATAATTACTTAGTTTCAGGTGATCACATGTCACTTTTTTTGTTTGAAAGACAGCAATTAAAATAGTGGTATTTCTTATTTTTATTATAGTTACATGTTGACTGAAGTTTCTAGATCTTGGATTACCATAAAATATGTTTAAAAATAAACAGGTGACTGACACTAAATTTGTAGCCCTTGTTCACTATTATCTTGGGAATCTAAATAGTACCCTATGGACCATAAATTTAGTATCAAGCTTAATCTGTGGCTTCATTTTTGGCACCCAGTTTCATACTGACCCACACTGAAAAACAGAAAAGCGATTTTGAAAAAGCCTGTCCGTACTGCAGGGTATGAAAGCACTGGCGTGAACATTTTAATAATAAAATAAGATTTAAAGAAAACAAAAACACTTTTCAAAAGTAAATATCATGGTGCCAAAACAAACAAATACACAAAACAAAAACGGAACAAACAAAGTATCGTACTGGTATAAAACCAGCACAGGTAGCAATTATTATCGTTGAGTTTAGTTTCTCTCTTTACCTCCCAACTCGACCTGCCTCTGAACACACTAACCAAGTTCAGCCAAAACTGCCAGTTGTTATAGTGTGGCCGAGGGATTAACTGGCTATCAATTACCTGGTTTATCCCTCGACTGCATTCGGCATGGTTTTTATCATATGTGTGATCAACAGCCAGTTTGTCAATAATCACTCACTGTTGACCACACATTCTCAGGATTTTATCTGGATTAACCGCATCCAGGCTGTCAATCAATAATAACAATAAAGCAGTTTTTCCACAGTAAACCATACATTTTAGATAATAATACACGCACAGGGCAGGGGTGTACCTCGTCACACTTCACCACGGTCAATATTAGATGTTTCCACATTAAAAGGAACATCAAATCATCAAGAAAACTCCTAGTCTCAAAAGAACATACTGCATTTCAATGCATTTATGTTGTGCAAACTTTATTTCCTGCTGGGGGACAGAAACACTAATGAAGATCCTTCAGGACGTCAGGCTATTGAGTACTACACAATATCCACCCATAATTCTTCAGCATACATCTTGTGTGTGCCATAAATAGGCACATTACCAGTAATACCTCATGTTATTATTTTGCAATTGCAAATTTGTAGAAATATTATTTATTTTACTTTCTAAAAAATATATAGATTACTTTTTCTTTTTGTTTTGCAGGTTGGATCTATGATGTTACCGGCAAGTATGATTACTCTTTCTACTTCTGTGGTTTAATCTATGTAATTGGAATAGGTTTTTTGTTGTTAAAGCCTTGTCTTCAAAAACAGAATGACACTGAAAGTGAAAGCAAGCAGGCTATTGAGGCTTTAAATGTTCATCATGATGAATGATCCGTGTTTGTCTTTGCTCTAACCAAATGTCATATAAAATAGAACACTTACTATCCAAGCATGATGTAACAGTACAGTGAGAATGTCTTGCACCCTACTGAGGAGTATCTTTAAAGCACATTTTTATCCTCTGAATCATCTGAGTCAATTTCAAATATTAGGTCCATCTTT
The DNA here is from genome assembly GCF_017654505.1 of Polyodon spathula. Lineage (NCBI taxonomy): Eukaryota > Metazoa > Chordata > Actinopteri > Acipenseriformes > Polyodontidae > Polyodon > Polyodon spathula. The sequence goes on along the minus strand of NC_054547.1, from coordinate 32,041,421 downwards.
AGAAATAGATGATATACAGTGCCTATAGGAAGTATTCACCCCCCTTGGATGTTTTAATCTTGATGCATTTAAATGGGATTTTTTTCCTCTGATTTACACAACCTACTCAGCACTTTGAAGAGGCAAGATAATTTTTATTGTGAAACAACAGTTAATGAAAAATAAAAAAATAAAAAAAACTGAAATGTCTTGGTTAGATAAGTATTCACCCCCGAGTCAATACTTGGTAGAACCACCTATGGCAGCAATTACAGTTTTTGTCTTTTGGGGTAAGTCTCTACCAGGTTTGCACATCTGGATTGTGCAATATTCACCCATTCTTCTTGGCAAAATTGTTCAAACTCTGTCAAGTTGGATGGGGATCGTTGGTGGACAGCAATCTTCAAGTCATGCCACAGATTCTCAATTGGATTCAAGTCCGGGCTTTGACTGGACAACTCTAGGACATTCACCTTCTTATTTTAAGCCACTCCAGTGTCGCTTTGGCTGTGTGCTTGGGGTCATTGTCCTGCTGAAAGGTGAATCTCCGTCCCAGTCTTAGGTCTTTTGCAGACTGAAGCAGGTTTTCCTCAAGAATTTGCCTGTATTTAGCTCCATCCATTTTGCCCTCAACCCTGACAGGCTTCCCAGTCCCTGCCGATGAAAAGCATCCCCATAGCATGATGCTGCCACCACCATGCTTCACAGTGGGGATGGTGTTACCTGGGTGATTTGCTGTATTGGGTTTGTGCCAGACATAACGCTTTGCATTTAGGCCAAATAGTTCAATTTTTATTTCATTGGACCACATCTTTTGAGAGTCTCTTTTTCTCTTTTTTCAGACATGGATAGCTTCCTTCTTGCCAGTCTTCCATACAGGCCAGATTTGTGGAGTACTTGAGCGATTGTTGACACATGGACAGTTTCTCCCATCTCAGCCATGGAACGCTGTAGGTCTTTCAGAGTTGCCATTGGCCTCTTGGTGGCTTCTCTGACCAATGCCCTTCTTAGACAGCTGCTCAGTTTGGGAGGATGGCCTGCTGTAAGCAGATTCTGGGTGGTGCCATATACCTTCCACTTATTAATGATCGATTTGACTGTGCAACAAGGGCTATGCAATGCCTTTGAAATCGTTTTATATCTCTCCCCTGATTTGTGCATTTCCACAACTTTATCCTGGAGTTGTTTTGAAAGCTCCTTGGTTTTCATGATATCTTTACTTTAAATGCACTACCCAACCTTGGGACCTTACAGAGACAGGTTTATTTAATCTGAAATCATGTGAACCAGTTTTACTGCACACAGGTGGACTCGATTTAACTTATTGTGTGAATTCTGAAGGCAATTGATTGCACCTAGCTTATTTAGGAGTCTCATAGCAAAGGGGGTTAATACTTATCTAATGAAGACTTTTCAGGTTTTTATTTAATTGATCCCCCCCCCCCCCCCCCCTCCCCATTTTTTCACACATTGAAAGTGTTGAGTAGGTTGTGTAAATCAAAGGAAAAAAAAAAAAACATATAACTTATATGCATCAAGATTTCAGGTTGTAACACAACAAACTGAAAACGTCCAAGGGGGTGAATACTTACTACAGGCACTGTACCTGCAGCCGCTATTGTATATGCCTGTACTATTTATTAAAAGATTGGTTTGTTCTGCAAACAAAAATGAGACAACCTTGGAAAGATGGAAAGTTGGAAATGTTGATGCTAAATGACAGCTGGTGCTATCCAGGCTCAGTCCCATAAACTGAAAAGGACAGTAGCACTGTCAACAGGTTTCTTGACCACACTCAGAAGGCACGCTAGTAGTTTCTCATTAAAATGTAACCACATCATTATAGTTAAATAGGTGTGTGCTGCAGATAGATGAACCCAACAGAATGACGTATTATTACTGGCTGAAAATAATTTTGCTTAGTTGTGAAATATGTGATTTTTGTATTGTCTGGTGTGCCCTTATATAGTTAAATTACTGACTGTAATGACATGTTTACATATTTTGTTTTCCAAAAGGATAAATATCATTGCTGAATAATTTTTTATGGTAACCATCTGTGACTTTTGGTCATTAGTAGTAATGGTGTTTTTTTCTAACGAATGAATGTTTCTGTACGTTTTATTCATGAATTTTTTATGTTCAGAATGATTATGGAAAATGTTTTTAATAAGAATGTATTGTTTAGATTTAACAAAAAAAACAAAAACAAAAACAGCTGTCTCTTTGTAACTGAGTTCATACAATGCTGAAGAATTTTTACAACACACTGTAAAAGCACAATAACTGTATGTAGCACAATTAAAATAAAATCAAACAATTATAATAAGTTCCAGGAGACCTCGTCCTTTGTAATGTCATGGAACGCCTTGGTGGCTTTTTAATATCTGATTATGTAGCTTGTACTTTATTCTCTGTTATAACTTGCCACTTTTTCATTATCTTACTCCTGCTAATTGGCTATATAAATTGTGTAATCTTGAAGATCTGTTAACTAGAGAAAAAGAAAACAGAAATTAACAGGTGGTTCTCTTTTTCCCCCAAATTATGTTTTTATTTTACTGATAACAAAGGAAACATCATATTAAGAAATGAATGGCTAAATAATGTTTTGTATCTCTGTAAACAATGACAAATAAGCACATTTTCTTTTCAATCAAGTATTGCATGATGTGGTTGTGAAATTGTGTGAAGACAGTTTTAACATTTACAAGTAACTGCAGTATGGTTTATAAAAACGCACTGCAGGCAGTATGGTTTATAAAAACGTGCACTGCAGTGTTTATAATATATTAATATAATCATATATATATTTTATATATATATATATATATATATATATATATATATATATATATATATATATATATATATATATATATATATATATATATATATAATTAAAAGAAAAATGTTTGAAAGAAAACTTTTCACAGTGCAAAATCCGACTGTCAAAAACAAAAAATGCATGCAAACTATTCAAATGTCATGGAATGTGGCACAAATGAATAGTTACATGAAATGTGTGTTGCAAATCCAAAAGACAATTAGATAATCTGTCTTAATAGGCTACACAATAAGATACAGGAACAGTAAGCAACACGTCTCTCTTAGAAATACACTTAGGTTCTCTACAGCTTTAAGGAAGGCACTACTGCACAGTATGTTGTGTAACCATATGGCTTTTTAGCATCAGGAACTTTATTAGTGCAAGTGTCAGCATAAACAATTCCATCACTCAGTTTACACTACAAGATTTTCTGATGTCTGCCTTCTTCGTCTGATCTGCATCTGGAGCTGCAGCTTATTCGTGAAAAAGATCTGCTTCCAGCCCATCTCTTTGGACAAGGCTCTCATCTCTGGGGTGATGGTATCACAAGAGTTCTCCACAATGCGTTCCCACAGTGCATCAGAACTACACAGCTACGCAGTGATGGTAAAAAACAAAACACACTTTAGCAATGGCACATCCAAAAATGAATAGTTATCAATTGTTAACACACTGAGATACACCATTTTATTTCAATAGCAACAGAAGTAAAAAAAAAAAAAAAAAAAAAAAAAAAAAAAGTTAACGGGTAAATCAATAGAGTAAAGCCAGCACAATAAATAATATAACACACAAAAGTATAACGATACCAGACACTAAACCCAAGTGCACTAATATAGCTTTATAATCAAGTCAAGGTGAACTTAATTCTAGATATAAATACTATATCCAGTGCCTACTTTAGTCTAGCATTAGCTAAGTCAAGTAAAAATGCTCTTTAAGCTCTAAAAATGTAATTAAAAACGTGACGAAAGAACGTACATTCAATATGAAAGGCATCAAATCGCTATAATACAAAACAGTCATTATGACGAATAAAATGAACATAAAGCAATATAATTATAAACCAGAAGCTCATGCAGTATACCCTATTGGATAGAGTCCAGTACCGAGCGCAACCAAACTATTGGTCAGGTCTCCATTCGCCAAGAAATCTGTTATACAAATAGACACAAATAGCATCTTATTTAAGCAAGGAGTAGTCTAGCTCTCCAGTTGTAAATACAATTTACATACAAAACAAATGATATTCTTGACTTTTGGTGCTGTAGAAATTAGGTTTAGAAGAGAACTTTCTATTTGGTGAACAAAAAAAGAATGATGTGACCCAAACCTGACTGCATATTGCCTGAATGGAACTGGTCCAAATAATGCAAACTCTATGCAATCTGATAGCAATTTCTCCAGTACTGAATGTGAAGCCACTGCTATTCAGGTCAAACCTCAAGTTATTTGATCTACCTTTAAGAATATGAAATCTCTCTAACAAACAAGCGGCCTTTATACTATTATTCAGGCTGGTCTTGAATGATACCATTCATAAACGGTATTTTACATCAGCTTTATGGAAGGCATGAAGTAAGAGTTGCTGAATATTTTGATTTTTTGGTGTTGGCGTTCCAGCTGCTAGTTATATTCCTGTTAAACCTCTGGAAGAGTATTTTTAAAAGAAAATAAATAAATAAACAAACAAACAAACATTATATAATGCACTTCATAAAAATTAAAAAAAGTTGGAAGCCTACACATGCCATCTTAAGTAATAATGTGTTTTACCCCTCTGTACTCAAAATACACATACAGTATAACCTATTGTTGGTTTCTTTCTGTCCACATCTGAAAGTGCATATGGCAGCCAACCAAATAAAACAATGGCTTGTGGTATTTCCATTAAACTGGGTAGCTTGTATTTATTCTATGCATGAGTATGCATTAATTGACCATGTTTTTTCAACATCATGCTGGTTTCTCCCTGAATGATATGGTATAAACCCTAATTGTACTATATGTGTGTGCAATATTGGTGTATACAGAACCACAAGGCAAGCATGGCTGTGGTTGTGGCAAGTCCCACACTTCTCTAGTTGTCTTGCTGGCGGTTCCCATGGGGATCACCTACTGTTCTTGAGTCCCATCTGTCTCTATGGCTTTAGGGCAGCTCAGCAGCCACCATTCTATTCTAGTACCTCACAGTATCTTGGCATGCAGCCACCCCAAGCTTTGCTGTGGCAGTGCTGCACACACTACAATGGATCACTAAGCAAGGGTTGTTGATGTTTTTGCCCTGAGGACAGAAGGCTAAAGGGTTCTTAGACACAACCTTAAAAACACAAAAACAATATCTTCTATTTATGGGCAAGCAATTATATTTCCAACACTTGTTATTACCAGCAGTATTACATACAACTAAACTATTTGTAATCCCTAAGCGACAAGTTACTGCTCAGTTGTTCTCTAATCTTACATGGTACCGTTAATATGTCTTTTATTGAATTCAATATTCCATTTCAGCTTCCATTGCATCCAAAACATGTTTTTTCTTTAATTGTTGGGTTATCTTGTCTAAAGGTCGCTATTTAACTTGTTACTAGAATAAAATTTGATATAGAGATTTTAGCAATTTAGGCAGAGCATTGGCTAACTTTACAACTGAAGTTTATTGTGGAAACTAATGGATTAACTATAGCCTAAATATATAACAAATGTCAAGAAGGATTGAATTGCTATTGGTAGACGGCTGAAATATACCACCCCTGACTGTTTTCTTTAGAAGAGGTGGTGTTCTGAACTAGCAACATTACTGTAGGTGCCGAGACAGAGACAGATTCTGACAAACTCCCCTTAAATACAGTAGCTGAAGCTTATGAAAACAGACTACAACGTTTCTGGTCTTAGCCATACTAAGTGTTTCAATATTTAGTTATACATGTCTGGGCCAACCTTATGTAACCTCCAGTAAAGAGGAAAATGGATACTGACAGCCTCCTGTCTGCAGAAATACCTGTGTCAGCAACCCCGTTGTCAAACAAGGTTTCAAAACATCTGACATTATGCAATGTAAGCCTAAACACCACCCTTCAATCAGAATTAACAAATAAAAAAAAAACTATACAAAAAGAAATATTCATAAAAAGATAGATAATGTATTATGAAATAAGTCAAAATGTGTCTGTATGCATGCAGACTGGATAAAATGAACAAAATAACTTTAATAGCTGTTAGACACTGTTACTAATAACTTTCATCCATGTATGTCCTACTCAGCTTGCCAGTGGACTCAAAATCACAAAAGACTAAATCAATTACAGATCAGAGCCTGAAAATGTTTTTTATGGTTTTCTGTTTCATTTTACATTATCAGTTGTAGAGGATAATTCTCAAGTCCAACTGCTTTCATTCCACAGCCAACAGCATTTAGCTGGGTAGGGAATGTTACAGTAGCAAATACTGACTATGAAATTAATTTACAGAAAATATGTACATTAATGTATCTTATAGTGTACACTGGTATCACTGCCTAGTAGTTATTTTACCCTGTCAAAAAATATACAAACTTACCATCTGATTTTTTTTTGCAAAAGTTGCACTTAAAATATTTTTTGAATAATTTTATATCAAAAACAAAATGATAGCAACTGAAACAGAAAGAGGTGGGTTTTTTTTGTTGTTGTTTTGAAGCAAACGTTTAAAAAAAAAAAAAAAAACATTAGTCACACTGCAAAACCAAAGATTGTTAATTAAATTAATTCTTACTACTTGTGGAACATTACAAAGGAACAAATTGTAAATGTGTTCACTTTCTTTCCTGTTGTAAAGGTTTTTACCCTTTGAACCACATTAAATGATTTGCAATGGCTATAAAATACATTACACAAGCACAAAATCACCACTGCAGTTTTCATCTACAGTGAAGAGAAAAAAACTGAGAAAGATAGAGAGCTCCCTCTACTGTAACATTTATTTTGTATTTTGAAATCAAGTTCAACATTAAGATATTAGGCAAACCAAAAGTTGATTTGAATCAAAAAGTCAAAGTATATGATATGTTCCATGCTTGTGGTATTGTGTATTTATAATTTTACAAATCCATATATATATATGAATTTGTAAAATTACCCACAAAAGTTAAGAACTGTACTGTAAATGGTGACCACTTTTAAAAATCAAAATGATTAATTTGGATTCAAGTTCTTTGCTACTTATATTTTAGTTTATTATTTTAAACATTTATGAAATTTATGAATATTAGGTTTTGTGCCTACCTTTTCAAACCTCCGTGAGGTTTGAGAGAGCTGAGCCACATCTTCCAAGTCCAAATACAAAATCAAATAGAGCAGCAAGGTATCAGGAAGACGCTCCAAGTAATCAAAATTACCCCGACACAGATTGAGCGTGTAGCTAACGATATTGGCACCAAACACTGTGGCAATTTGGGCTGAAATACAAGTCAGAATTTTCTTAATTAAGATGCATGCTACAATACATTCATGTTACATTATTTTCATTGAAAACCCAAAGCTTCCTGACAATCTTCAACATATATTGGCCCTTGTGTCATAGGAGACGCTGTAATGGCCTGGCGTTAAGTGCTAAATGTGATCAGACATACAAAATACATTATTCTTCCCTGTGGGCTATTGCCAACTTATATGATTCTATAGTGCATATCTTATCCTGGGAGATTTGTACGCTGATTAAGTGAATTTAAAACTACCACATACAACAATATTTTAAACAGACTTTTCTTTGAAAAAAAAACTATTCTTACCCTGAAGAGAGTCATCATCTATATACCCTTTGTGAGTTTCTCTAAGTTCCCCTGGGTTTGTATTGCGAAATTCACTTCGGAGAGAGATTTTCCAAAACCTCCAGATCACCTGTGGTTAGAGAAAATGAGATATACGTAATTATCGGAAGGTGCACACAATGGAGGATGGAGAATGCAGCACCTGGTACACCATAGAGGCAAAGATTTTTACGGATAATTAGGGTTCAAAAAAATGTCTAGTCCCTATCATAACATTTTAGTGAATTAATCAAACTGTTAGGGATTAAACCTGACAATGAAGAGACTCTAAACTGAATAACATTTAATTGTATGCACTTATTTGTGGAATTATTTGTCTGAGAGATAAATAGATATACATTCTAACCATCAACTAGCCTAATATGGACTTCTACTAATGTAACAATGCAAACTGTAGAAACAAATTCAGTTTGACTTTACATTTCTTTTATAATTTAAACACTATGGGGTCTATGCAATTGATCTAGACTGTGGAGGATCTAAATACTGTCACTGAGATCATTAAAATGTCAGAAGCATTTATTAAGTCTTTTACAGTACAGTAGAGTATCTTTTACAGTAGAGTATGTACGTCTATCAGTGGATTTCTGTTTGGAAGATATGATGGTGGGTGCCCTATGCACAGAACAAACGTTTTAAAAAATAAATACATTTAGAATTACAGACCACCCAAGTAACCCGCATTTCATAGGTGAGACTGGCCATCTGTCAACAAAAACCTGCAGACCTGCCACAGTTATTGTACAACCGGTAAAATAATTATTATTTGTAAGATTTGATTTAAAGTCAATCTTGGCTGGTTCCCAACTACTCTGAATGAACATATGAATGTACAAATTGAATTTAACTGTTCGGATGATGTAAAAAAAACTGATATTTCTCATGATCAACATATGACTGTATGTACACTCCATTCATTGTTGTTTTTTTAATCCACAGCAAATAGTCTGGACCAGAATTCCAGTTGATGAAACTTGGTATCTATGAATTAGATTTCACAAAACAGAAAGTCATCAACTGGTTTTAACACTGAGAATGATAATTATTAATAAATTAACTGGCATATCTGGCAATTAAAAAGAAAAAAAAAAAGACATTTGAAGCATTCAGTCAGCAATTGTGTGATTTATTTATTTATTTACTTACTTATTTTTATGTGGTAAATATAATTATTTATTACATTGAGAGAGCCGTTTGTGTAGCATATTTGTATATTTTCTTTGTTTCTGTTGTGTTTGTTTTACAGTCTAAAATAATTTAAAAATAAATAATGTCAATATAATTATCCTACAGTACATTCGGACAGCTCTTTTTGCAAATCAGGTCTGTACTATCCTTAAAATGCATTGCACTGCCAACAATTTTACATATAGATTTACTGAATTTTACCTTAAGTAAAAGTAACAACAGTATGTGGCTTCACACAATATGAAATTAGACCACAAGGATGTAGAGTAACTTATGTTTGCCTATACAGAGTATAAGATTTTTTTTTTCTACAGTCTGGTTTTTAGAATTTCAAACAATGTGTTATTATTGCAATTAATGTTTACTTCGTTTTAAATGCAACAAATGAAAAAAAGTACTTAATGACGTCATATCAACAATCGTTTTCTTTCTCATTTTAAATTGAGCGCTGTTTGAGCCCTCCATATCTTCCACTTGTATGACTGTAGCTGTTTCTGTTTATGTACTTAAAATCATCATTAGTTAACAATAGGTTTTAACTATTTACATTATTATGTATTATATATCATAGCTTTTACTACCCTTCTTCTCTTACAAGAAAATACATGCCAGGGTAGATTAACAAACGTTCAAGGAAAACTTTATACGGTATCTAACACTTACTTCTTTCTTTGTTATAACAAGCTGGTAAAAATCTTTACTCGGTGCAGGAGCTTGGCCATTACACTCAAACACAGTTTCTCCTATCAAAGAAGCCATTTTTAGACGCTATCTTGTTACCATGACTACTGTTGGTCAACGGACTCCACGGGCAGGAATACAAATATTATAAAATAAATAAATAAATAAATAAATAAATGCTAGCGTTTCTAAAAATATTTAACTCCACGGGTATGACAATGTTTGGGCTTGAGACAATTGCTGTCACAGGAAAATCAGAAAAACAGTTAAGATTAAAGGGTCATGACCCAGCGGAGCGATATCCTGCAAACAACTAAACGTGGTATGCACATAATGGAAATAAGGAGCAGTAAATACATACAAACACGGGGTAAGCCATTTGTGTGCACAGTTTAAAGGCATGTTATAACGTTTATAATATGTCATTATAATAAAATCACTACTCTGTAAAGTAGTCCTGGCAGGACGGGGACCCGATGCGGAGGTATACTGCAGTTGCAGGTCCCTCAGCTGATGATTGAAGGTAAACTGAGAGAGTGGAGCTGCAATACAGTCTGTAACAACAACTACAACACTGGAACAAATAGGTAAAAATAATAACAGGAACAACAACACTTGATCCTTTAGTAACATTGTATATGGTCATTTAGATTAACTCTTGAATCTAGTGCAACGAGGTATTTACAAATATAGGGATACATTTTTGCGAAAAATATGGATTCCAGTTGTCATCTCTCGAATTTTGTTCCTGCTTTCCATTTTTTTTGTGATGCAAGCAGAGAAAAGAGAGTTCAGGGGCCATTTCGTTTTGTAATTGTACTAGCACACCAAAAATGTTTATAATATCCTGTGTGTTGATGGGATGAATAACATGCGCATTATACGGTAGTTTGTGTATCAAAAATGTCGCTTTGAGATATTCGTTTTGAAAATGTATAAACAAATGAAATACTCATCTGTCACGTTGTTTAAAAAAAAAAAAATGACTGCATATGTACGGTCTTGTCAACCGACAAGTTCGTCATAGGATCGCGATAGAATAAACACCGTGCACGTCATATGGTAAAATCATATTATTTGTTTACTTGCATGTTTTGTGTGTGTGCCATTTTTATAAAAAATAAAACATAAATACAAAATTGCAGATACTAATTTATGTACGTAAGCCTTGAGTTTAATCTTAATGTGTGTTAGATCGCTAAATAAACGTGATACACAAATTCCTGCTGAAGCGACCCAGATTGAATTAATACTAACATGCTAGGTGCTTTCCTCTGCCAAAAACAGACGAGAAGCAGAGCTCTACGTACACACACAAGAAGAGGCCATTTCTACGTTACCTGTTCCTACACAGATCTACAGCTTTGCAGTAAGGAAATGTGTGATCGTAATGTCTTGCATGCCTTTCAGTAATAACTTCGGTACGATTTGTGCTTGTGATTGAACAGACTAAATAAAATTAAAAAAAAAAAAATACTGTGCTCACAGCAGTTGTCGTAGAGCCCATGTCAGATGATGTTTTGTGGCTGTGCTTGCTCAATTAAGACCGAGGCTCTTCATAATCAACAAGGCCTCGTTCGTTAGCGAGGGGAAATTCATAATTATAATTGCATTTATACTACAGGAATATGCACACATGGGTCGACGAGTAATATAATATGAAGAGTTTGTACAAAAAAACCCAAAACAAAGCAAAAAAACGGAGAAGTTATAACGCATATCTTAAACGTATTGTCAAAATAAACAAAGACGGAAGAGGATAAAAGGCCTAGAAGTAGGGCCTAAATTATGTCGTATTTTTTATACTAATAATAGAATAGTCGTACATAAAATATCAGTTAATTTACAATTGTTGTAACTGGGTCAATTTCAGAACTTATTTCCCACTATCCTTGAAGCTAAGTTTCTCTTTGTGTACTGGTACGTTAAACAAATTACAGCAAAGTGTCGTTTCATATTACACAAGTCAATCGCCAAGAGGTTTATTTTAATTTAAATGTGATACTTTTTAAAATTGTAGTTCTGTTTACAGTTATGTGCGTTAATAGGTACCCATATGGTATGTTGAAAACTAACTTATGACACATCAAAACTAACCATTGCTTAAATGTACAGTGTCACATTAGTTTCTCATAAATTCGGCATTTGGGATAATTAACGTTGTAATACTCGGCTTTGCTGAAATGAAAAGGAAGTTACACTCCAGGCTGTACATACGGGATTCCAAATACGGTTTTATGTCAAATAACGAAGTGTTTGTGTTGCTGCAATAAATTATCCTAGTTTTAACAGTCCTATGCATATTTCTTGATACATTAAGACAATAGGGAAATATTTACTGTGAGTCAGACGGCGAGCGTTTGGGCCACTGAAACCAAGCCAACATAGAAAGGAAAATCTCATGTGCAGTGACAAAACATAGGTATCAGACAGATGAAATATATTAACATGGAATGCATTAACAGGTACCTGGGAATTGATTTATTTATGTGTATGAGAGAATGGCTTTAGCCCATTATAAATGTATGTAATGTATGTATTTAGACTTGGTCTAATTACAAAAAAGAAATTATGTATTAAATAAAGCGTTGCAAGCAAACTAAATGGTGGATATTGGTGAGATCACACATCTATTTTTTGAGCCAATCATTTGATTGAGAGATGTGTATTATATTTGTGCATAAGAGAATACAATCTGGAACATGTCAAATTCATATAGCGGTAATCATGTTTCATGGAATGAGAGGGCTCCTATAACTAATACAGGATTTTAGTAATGTGAAGAAAAATAGACTGATCAAAATTTTTCATACAAGTCTCAAAAGCCTAAACTAGAAATTGAATTAAACCAACACCAAGTAATTGTATTTGTTTGAAACTGAACAGGATTGTGGGACATTGCAGCTTTAGCATTATGTCACTCACTTTGGAAACATAACTTTTCTATGGGTAATTTGGTGGAAATCCTCATTTCTAATAATATGGTTGCCTAGTTTTTTGTTTCTGACAAAACTTCCCCAGTTTATGCATGTGCACTTACTGTACATTACAGCTTGACTGGGGCAGACTATTGGTGTATTTTTAAATACAGGTGATTCTGCAACACTAGAACAGGCATTTAGATAGTTGAACATTTAGTTTGATTAACTAGGAGAGACCAAGAAGATAGTCCCAAGATAATGCTATTTTATTAATGTATTTTAAATTAGAAAATTTTCAGCTTCTACAAACATGGTTCTAAATCTAGAGCGCTGCATAAGTGCTAAAAACATGTGTAGTAGAACTGTGCGTGCAGTTCATTAACCACTAGAACCCTGTGGGGCTTGGTATTTTTGAGGTAATTGTTTTTACAACTCCTCTGGAAGAGGAGTTGTAAAGTCTTGGAGTATTGTGTAATTTTTTGTGTTTATCCTTCAGGCTAATACCATCATGCTATTATAATAAATTATTTGATCCATAATTAAATATTTCTAGTTGCGAGTCATAGTAGAACACTGCTGCACTGAAGGGGTGCGCTATCTCATGGGATGCACTTTCGCACGTTACACCGGGTTGGTGAAGACAACACGTGATTACCCAGTATGTCATTCGTAGGGTTGAAGTCAGGAAAAAATTATATTTGCCCCACTTTGTTTTGTTTTTTGTTTTATAGTGCTGTGCATTTAAAACTTTACATTGATGAACTTGATCCACAGTTCTCTCAAATCCCCCTTAATGATTTTTTTTTCCGCCTTGCTTTTAAACACTTCTAAAAATCTCTCTTTCTTGCCATCAAGCTGTTTTACGACTTTAAAATCCTGAATAAAAGTGATGTCTCATCATCAGAACAAAAGTAGCTGCGTTTTCTCGCATGTGCCGTCATGTTTACTGCTGTGAGTATTTGTTATTGTGTGTGTCTGTTGTGGGTTACTCTTCACAGTCGGAATATGCCATTTACATGGCTTTATATTCCATTAGTATTCGGCATGTTTTGATGTTTGAATGTGAGAGTTATGAGGTTTTTTCTTTATTAAATTGGTCTGAAAAATGTGTGTATGACTTTATAATGGAGGGGGACAGATTTTTTTCCTCAAAAAGGATTTCTGATTTACATCAGTGTAAGTCACATGGTAGTGATGACGAGTACTAAAGGATGTACCTGTTTGAACCACAAAGGGCTCATTTTAATTAAATTAATATTCTGAATATTGGGTGTAGTATGTGTCCATACATGGGTCTCTCATGAACTTCTGCCAGGTAATTTATTATGTGGTGTAATTAATGCATGCTTTTATGATTGCATCATTAGGAATAAATAAATCCTTGAATCGGTGAGAAAGGATAGTCCTGTTTTACACAGGCAATTCAAAATTCACTTCATCCCAAGTTCAACTTGATTTGCAAAGACTTGCAACATTTTTTGAGTGTTTGACTGCAACTCAACTTTACATTCTGCCCTGAATTTAATTGCTCAGTGACTTGAATCAGGTAACGGCAAATACATAAATAAATAAATGCATCAGAAGAGTCTAAATTTAATATTTATCTTGGTATGGCTATTGAACAATTGCATGCAGTAACCCAAAGGAAATGGCTTTTTAAATTTTTAGTTTGACTTACTAAAATCAGTTTTCCACCATAGCTGGTAAACACCCCAGTGCTGTTAAATAAATAAATTGTGGCTCCTGAGTGGCGCATCCAGTATAGGCACTTCGCATGGAGTGCAGGATGCACCCTATAGCCTAGACATCGCCGGTTTGAGTCCAGGCTATTCCACTGCCATCCTTTGACGGGAGCTCCCAGGGGGCGGCGCACAATTGGCAGAGAGCTTCCGGGGTCGGTGGGGCGGGAGGAGGGAGGGCATAGGTCAGCCAGGGTGTTCTTGGATAACCCCGCACCAGCGACCCCTGTAGTCTGGCCGGACGCTTGCGGGCTTACCTGTAAGCTGCCCAGAGCTGCATTGTCCTCCCAGAGCTACAGCATCGTGGTGGCTGCATGGTGGGTCTGCAACGTGAAAAGAAGCGGTCGGCTTACAGCACACAATTCGGAGGACAGCGTGTGCTCGGCAGTGAGCTGAGCATCAAATGAATTGTCTATTCTAAATTGGGGGGGGGGACAAAAAAACAATTGGTGACCTACTAAATTAAAAAAAAAAAAAAAAAAAAAAAAAAAAATAGCAATATCAAAATACAAAGAAAAACACACTGCTATATAATTGGTCTGTGGAGAGATTACATGGTGATGTGTTGTGTTGCAGAAGAGAGAAATACTGTGCTAGGCAGCTTTTTTTTGAGCATTGCAAAAAGAAGTTGTGCCACTGATAAACCTTGCTTGACTGGCAAGGTGACAACTGTCTTAAGAACAAACCCTGCTTATTGGGAAGCAATTTAATTTGCTTTTACAAATTTACATTCACAGTGCTAAATTTAGTAGATGAACCTATATTAATCCTGTTGCGCCTACGCATGACATTTTATTTCAGTAACCTAGTTATTTCTATGAAAAATTCAAGCATTTAGAAAGAATTTACTGTATATGTAATGGCAGAATACTAGAATGTTCTATTTATTTTTACCTATAGTGTATCACACATGGTAGTTTTAATAAAATTGACTAATATTTTTTTGTTTTCATAAAGTGTGCTTGTCCTATTAAGTCTGAAAGTACAAGAGATAAGAGAAAAAAGGCTGTCTTGACTGCCTTTCTTTTGTTACTAGTTGCCATTTTACAAAGTTAATGTAAGCTATGCTGTCCTTCACTGACCATCCACATGGTATGTAAAACTAAGTTAAAACTTCATAGCGATCCGTGGAGATTTAAGCATCCTGGAGTTTACAATGAGCTACAGTGGAGTTGAAAAATATACTATAAAATATAACTTTCTGGCATGGCAATTAAAATTGTGAAAATCATAAAGCTTCTCAAAACCAATTCAGTGATGCCCTGTGTTTTGAGTTAGTGTGATATTGAATGAATGCTAGAAAAGGAGGTGCTAAAAATAGCAACTGTAGTTGTGATGACAGGTGCAGACCTAGTGGAACTGGAGTACAGTATTCTGGGAGGCTGGGGGTGTTGGGGGATGGTAGAAAGCTCTTCTGTCTTACCTAAGTGAGCAAGTTAGTGTTGTATTCTGCTCTTAGACATAAATGTATGACTGAACAGAAGATATTAAACTGGAACTTCACTTTGGCCTGTGGTAAAGATTGAATGTTTTCAGATACCTGCTTCGCAAATGTGTGTTATGATTTTGTAGGTCATGTTCAATGTGGGTTTTATATAAGAAAAATTAACATGTCCATTTTTTTCACTTTTTCTCCTCCTGGCCATGTTTATATGATAGTTACTAGTGATTTGCAGTTCTGGGGTAGTCCAGCAGCCAATTCTCAGTGTACGAGATGAATTTACATTTTGTGATTTGATATAATAGTTGAATTACATTTTACTTTCATAATGCTGAAAGTGTTTATACTAGCAAAATTAAAGCACTGTGGCTTCCAAAAAAAAGAGACCTTGATTGTGCCACATATGTAACAACCTTGTGTAATATAGATTTCGAATAATGTTTCCTATGTTGTTCTAGGATAATTTGTATTTGTGTATAGATTTAACTAATACTTTAGTACTGTCAAGTTCCAAGTTTTCTTATTTTTTACATGTGGTCGTCTCCAATGGTTTTTACCCCGATTTTCTCCCCAAATTGGAATGCCCAATTATTTTGCCCCCCAACGACTCGGGAAACGGAGGCTGAAACACGCATCTTTTATGAAACATGTTCCTGCCAATCTGTCATTTTTTTGCACTGCGGATCCAAAGCGAAGCCACCAGACCTGTAGTGCCAGAGGACAACACAGATATGAATGGCTCCACTCCCGACCCACAGGTTCCTTATCAGCCACAGGGGTGCTCTGCTGACCAAAGCCAATTATGCGCCGCCCCCTAGGAACCCCCGGTCATGGTTAGGCAGTGACATAGTCTGGATTTGAACCTGCGATCTCCAGATTATAGGGTGCATCCTGCACTCCACGTGGAGTGCCTTTTCTGGATGCGCCACTAGGGAGCCCTGAGATGTTTCTTTTGAAACTGGAAGAGCACTATTGTGTGATTTGAAGATTCTTTTGTCTACCCACTTTCTTTATGCGTTCAATACAGAGTGCGCATAAGTACGCAAATCCTATTTTAACCCAGCAATTCAAGATCTTTGTAGTTACGTAGTTTGTTACACTGAATAACAAGGGTTAAATTAATGTACGAATAACAGACTTACGCATCTTGATTTTTATTTTTCAGTGAATGGTAGTGTCTAGAAAGGGTATGTCCCTTCAGGAGAGAGGTGCCAATGTCCAACCGGCCTAATAACAATCCAGGGGGGTCACTGCGACGTTCACAGAGGAACACTGCCGGGGCCCAGCCACAAGACGACGCAGTTGGAGGAAGGCAAGTTTTATCTTTCAAAACAGCTAGATGTTCTATCTTGTATGGATCTCAACATGCTAATGTATGCTTGGAATACAGCACATTATAGCTACAAAAGCTTGTATAACTATAGGCATACTACTATTACTGTAGATTTTAAATGTTTTCAGTTTTTATCTTCTCCATCCTGTTTTTGTGCTTTGTCAGTTAAGACATTGAAATATGAACCAATTTGAGTTCTGAACAGTTTTATTAATTTATAATTGGTGTCTCTTGATTGTAATACTATGTCAGCTTATTTGACAGAATTGAAAATTGATATAAGGAGAGGTAGACTTGTAGGATTAAGTTCAGATTGAGGAAGGTGTTTATATATCTACTTTTTCTCCCATTGTCACGTCGTCTCAATTTTCAACCTTCCAGGTTACACTCTGAGCAGACAAAACATAAAGCAAATTCCCCACCTGAGAATAGAAGATCATTTTCTAAGACATCAAAAGTGCAGTCCAACACAGCTTCTGGACAACCCAGAGGACACAGCTCTAAAAGGTACAGCTCCTTTGTGCTTTTAGAAATGTTTGATTAAAAACTGGATTGTTGCTCGTCTAAAGTAACTTCGCTGACAAACTGAGTTTTTTTGTTTGTTTTAGTTAAATACTTTGTGTTGAAACTCCATTAAAATGTTAATTTCTTTTTATTTCAGAAGCAGCATTTCATTATCAGCATCATTACAGCAGCAAGAGGACCCAGATACAGCTAGTACTTCAGAGAGACACAAGACAGGACAGCCTAAGGCTGACAGCTCCCGAGGAGTTAAACGCAATTCGAGTCCTGAATTCAACAGCACATACTCTTCCAGCCCAGCCAAGAAGCCCAAAGCACTTCAGTCCACTGAAAGCTCTTCTGAGGCAAAGAGAGTCCCAGCTAAATCTAAGAAAAGACAGTTGGCACTAGACCAGCAGCCAAAACCTGAGCAGTCGGCATCGACAAGTAAAGCCCCTAACAGAAAGAGTGGAGCTACGGGGGGCTCCCCAACTCAGAAAAGAAAAAAAATAGATAATTCCTCTAATTTAAAAAGTGGTGCTGGGTCTCATTCAACCCGTGCTGAAGAGAGGTCTGCAAAACCCACCAAGCTGGCTTCAAAATCAGCAACCTCAGCCAAAGCTGGGTGTAGCACTGTCACGGATTCTTCCTCTTCAGCCTCTACATCCTCTTCCTCTTCCACAGCCGTACCTCAGGGCGCCCGCGTCAAACAAGGGAAAGACCAGAACAAGGCAAGGCGTTCCCGCTCGGCCTCCAGCCCCAGCCCCCGTCGGAGCAGCCGCGAAAAGGAGCAGAACAAAACCGCTGGCTCTTCAAAGTTTGAGTGGCCCCGCTTTAGCCCTAAAGTCACCCTGCCAAAACCAAAACTGTCTCTACCAGGGTCTTCCAAGTCGGAGACTTCAAAACCTGGGCCTTCTGGACTTCAGGCCAAACTAGCAAGTGAGTTAGCAGGTGCTGTTTTTTCTCAATGCTTGTTTGTTTTGTGTTTCTATGAAATTATTAGCCAAATTGTTGAGTGAACCAGGTATTCAATATAAAATGGTTTATGGTTAATCCATAATGTGGTGTTTTACCTTGCATCTACAGTAAGCAAAATTGAGGTAATATTGGCAAAATGCATGAAATTGTTAATTTATTTTCCTTCATAAAGGTTGTGATTGAAAGGCATATATCTGCCAATATCTCAGACAGCCTCTGAAAGGGCACCAGGCTATGGATGACACATTATAGTTGTCATTACTGGGGGTGCACTGAAAGATTTGCTTTGCCAGTACTGATAGCTGATGATTATCTGTCCATATCGGCTGATACCGATAATAATGTAGTGCAGTGAGCTATTGTAAACTACTAGAACGAGACATAGGGCCTATATTTAAACTGTTTTATAATTATAATATAATTACAAGAACTTTTGTTAAGTTCTTATTTTAAGCATGCACTGCTTAAACTTCAGTGCAAATTAAATTGTTCACATAATCCAAAATATATTACATTTCCGGTTACAAAATTAAAACTTAAATTTGTTACTTAACAAACGACAGCACAGTAATCAATTTGTGGTTCAAAATGCAGCCAAATACACCTGCAACCAATGCAGATAATAATAATAACTTAAACCTTTAATGTTATTTAGGAATCAATGTGTGTGTGTGTGTGTATATATGTATGTATGTATATATATATATGTATATATATATATATATATATATATATATATATATATATATATATATATATATATATATATATATATATATATATATATATATATATATATATATATATATATATATATATATATATATATATATATATATATTATATAGATATTATAATCTACATTAATTAATAATCTACTCATAATTCTGCTGCACACAATTTGGCTATGATATTGTTGTAAGATTAGAACAAAATTCCAAAGAGGTAGAGTTAGAAAAGATGAAGTACAATTGGACAGGCTATTGTCAGGACTAAAAGCATGGATACAGGTGCACATTCAAGAAAAATAAAATGGCTAATATTTCATTCAAAGTATTCATTTAATTTTAGCATTAAATCTGTTTAAACACTTATAGTTTTAAGTCATCATGAGATGTACTCCCAATAGTACCTGTGTTTTTATGAATTGCTATAGCAGTTGTGTGTATGGGACTTTTGTACAAAACTTGTGCACCTTTATAAATAGGTGAACATCTGAAAAATTGAAATAAGGGCAAGCAGGCCAAGGTCAGACGCAGATTTAATAAATTGATAGTAAGGCAGAATTGTGTTTCTTGAATGAGATTTATTAAAATAAAGATGAGATCTAAGACGGTATTGGTTACAGTGCATGGGTCATCTCAGTTAGCCTAGTACACTGAAACATGCAAAGTAAAGACAAAATAACACTGGGTGCACTGCCCTAGAAGTGTTAGCTTTGTTTGTTTGTTTTACAATACATGTCTTAAACTTGTTAAAGGTCCTAGTTGGCATTAATACATTTAAGTATTCCTTTGATATATGTCAATTTAGATTCCTTTATTCCCTCTTGAATTGTTCTGGTAGTGGATTGTTGCCTCATTGAGATTAAACAAGCTTTTAGAGTTGTTCAAAACCTCTAAATAAAACTGAAATGCAGCCCTTTATACATCTGATAGACTGTTCAGTCACTAATTTAACTAATACAGAATAATTAACTAAACCTAACAAATAAATTAACCCTTTCAGGACCAAGCATTTTTCAGTGGGATGCTCCCCCAGGACCAAGCGCTTTTTGGCTGTAGTTGACTCTCTCATAAAAATTCACTACGAATTCATTTTTTACGGTAGTATCTTGCAAATGGTGTCCTTTTTTTCAGAACACTCTGGGGAACAGTATAAAGTACTTCAGAAACCATACAAACTCTTTGCTTTTTTTATTCAACACAATATTTAATTTATTGTTTTTTTCTAAGTATTTTTTATGTATTCTGCTTAGAGATACATGTATAAAAACGCGTTGTTCTAGGACCCGAGGGACCTTACAATACTTCTTGAAAGTTTTGTTGAAAAATATTGATGTTTAGGTAAATTACAAAACATTGTTTCACCTGAGTGATTGCAATGACATAAACATAGTCTTTTATAAGCAATAATGGATGCTACTCTCGATTTTATTTTCTCAGAATTAATATTTATAAATAAAGTAGTTTCTCATTTCATTAGTTTATGAAAGTATATGCTTATATCCACTCGTTTCTTGATGTTTGTAAGTGTAAAAACATATATATATATATATATATATATATATATATATATATATGTATATATATATATATATTAAAACACATGAGACAGATTAAACGTTCTAATATAAAAAGTTAAATACATCAGATATACAGTGTTTCCCCTATTTTTTTATTAACGCTAAACAAGTTTCTGTGATGTTTTGTTTCTTCCTGGCTGCTGTAAACAGTCTCTGCCCTTTAGACACTAAATGCCACTTTCAACGACGTTACGAAAAAATCTATCGGGAAGTGAACGTCAGTCCCTCCACTATGCATTGATCTGTGTTTCAAGCCTGTACTGGAAAGTACGGTGGCCCTGTAAGTCATCAAAACAAAGTGCCGTTTTTTTTTATCGTGTTTACACGATCGCGGTCCAAGAAGCCCACTTTAGTATGATCGTATTAGCACGATCCCAGTCCTTAAAGGTTTAAGGCTGGAGAACATTGCAGGGTTCTCCCCAGGAATTCTGTACAGCCGGGCGGCAGAACATTATAGCCGGGAGCACTTTTAATGCAAAAATAAACTTCCCTTACCTTAAATACAAATACATAATACGACAAAGAATTTGAATAACGTGTTGACTATCTCTGGTTGCTCTTTTTTCATGTTCCACATTTTCTTTTTCATTACTGTTTTATTATGGTAAATTAGGCACTCTACGGGAAAGATAAAATAGGTTTAATGGAGTTAACAAATAAAGAAAAGGTAGTCTTTTCATTTAATTATTGAGCTTCTTGCTTCATTTAAATTGTGTTCTTTAAGTTTTCAGGGCATTTTGTTAACGTACATCTTTTTGTTTTTTTGCTGTTCTACATTTTTTTAATGCAACTGTTCATTTTAACCATTGTCAACTACTTTTGATCACCATAACTTGCATGGAATCTGAGTGTTCAGCTGATATGCCATCATGCATTCCTTCTTGAAGTAGGACTCCTGATTTTCCATTCTAGGTTTCCGTGTTTCAAAATGATCAATTCCTTTTTTTTTTTTTTTAAATTTCCAGTTTAAGAATTTGAACATAAATAACATTTTCACATTCAAAATCTATTTAATTCTTAAGTCCCTGAGATACTGTAGTTTTTGGGAAAAAAAAGTTCTTAATGTAGTCCACCAGTAACAGTGTACTGTAGGTCAGTCAACAAATAAAGGTGTTTTGAAAAAGCAGCTTATTGTTGGCATTACAATGTACAGACTAGTCAAACGAGGGGCATTATTACAAAAATATACAATTTTCATAAATTACAAATTAAATGCAATGTTCAGGACACTTCTGTACCATCTGTAGTTTCATCTGCAACAACGCAGACTGGTTTATGCTGTACTTGTTGTAAAACTGCTTGTATGTGTTTCTCGTTTACTCTGGACAGATAGAATTTCCTTAGAGCAGGGCTTTATTGAGGGGGGCCAGATTTTTTTTTTTTGGGGGGGGGTTAGGAGTAGGTATGTGACATATTAATAGTATAATTAAGAAGAGATCAGCGCTTCCACTTTTGAGTGGAACTACTGTGCCCTCTGGATACGTGTTTCGAAAAGCTGCTTGTTTGGTTTCTAAATGCCTTTTCATATTGTATTCCTTAACCACTGACACACATTCACTGCACAATAAACACACTGGCTTTTTGTTCGGTACAATTGGTAAAATAAGTAAGTATTTATTGGTCCACTCATTATTGAATCTACAATTGTCACCATTTTCAGTAGCTATAGTAGAGAGAGCCATGTTATAGCAACACAAGTACAAAAAATAAAAATCTCTAAAAATCAGTAATTCTGAGTGCGTAGTATTATTAAGGAGTTGTTTCCTTGTGTTGAGTGGGAGATTTGCGATAACTAAATAATTGAATACATAAATTCAATTAAGTTTTTTAATTCCACAGAATATAACTCTCAAAACAGCTAGCTGGTTTTTTAAACAACTTGACTCACACACAACACACGCAGCGCCGCAGCAGAGACACAGTCCATCAGCGTAACGCCCACAAAACCACCATTCCGTCTATGATTCCGCGATCGTGGAAAATCAGTAGCCCTATTAAAGATGTACAGCCTCTGTACATGAACCTCCAATATCTCACATTTTTACGATATTGCAACAAAAGGAATAGGCTTTTTTCTGGTGAATATGTATAGCTTATGTACTATATATCAACTTACAGTATTATAGTAATACGACAAAAAAATTGACTGAATGATAATACCCGAAAATAATATTAATATTTTTAGTAAAGTAACTGGCGCAAATATAGTATTAGGCAGTGGATTGCGCTGATTGCCAGCTCGTTTTGAAAACCTTGCATTCTTTGTCACTATTTTTGTGTTGAAAATAATCGGCTATTTTTTTACCAGTCATTTTAACGTTTTAGCCTCTCAAAGTGCTTAACACAGAAAACCTACCCTTTTAACTCTCTGACTGGTCAAATATTGTGTCGCGACATAACAGCTGTCATGTGGTTCCAAGCTTTTTTTTTTTTTTTTTTTTTTCTTCACCAAGCAACACGCAAGTGGTCTAGTCTGCTAGATGTGCAATCAATCCTTATTGTTAAAGGCACAGTAGCATCTGCAAGACAGGTGGGTCAGGTTTTTTTCAGCCGGGCGGCGACAGCCACTTCGTTGAGCGGCCCGCCCAGCTAGAAAGGCCTGGGGAGAACCCTGCATTGTACTGTGGAATGTATAGCATGTATTATGTATTTCTCTGTAATTAAAGTATTATGGATTTTCTTGTTGCTTACTGCATCTTGTAAAGTGCTTTGTGATGGTGGTCCACTATGAAAGGTGCTATATAAAATAAAGATTGATTGACTGATTGATAATCATAGGTTATGGCAAAGTATTTCAGTTCTGGTATCTGATTCATAGATGTTTTATTCCCCCCTGGGCATTTATTGATCCCTGCTGTACCTTCACAATACTGACACACAGATTGGCTTATCCTTTGGAAAGCTGATTTTGATTAGTCTATGCTTAGGTATTTATGAAATTAAATTCCGTGTTCTGTGGATATATTTGTATGGCTTTATAGCAACAGTTATGTTAGTAACATTGGCAGGTGATTTCAGTTTATGTTCTGTAGCAGTGTTCATGGTTTTAGCCAATATGGTGTTAGGCTCAGCCAATCTGCCATTTTGCTGCACTGCAAAAATTGTATTGCTGCCTAAAATGTTTTGTTCAGTGTACTGAACTTAAAAAAAAACCCCCCCCCCCCCCCCCCAAAAAAAAAAAAACAGCCCTGTTAGTTGTAGTTTATTACTGTAAACTAGACACAATATTGTCTTTCATAATTTACCTTGCAACTTGTAGACTTAATAATTGGAAGATAGAGGCGTCTGTCTCTTTCCTTTTCATCGCTGCACTTTTGTATTTAGTCAGGGCAGGGGATGTATATTGTCATTTGTTGTTGAGGCATTATGAAAAGTGTGTGTTAATCTCAGTTCATTTAGCTTTCTTGTTATGTTTTAATGGTCAAACAGAATGACCTGATTACTAACTTTGTTTTTTTCCTTGTACTGTATATGGCAAATTATTTAATAGAAACATTTAATAATTGTGGAACAATAATTTTTACTAAGTTTGCTTCACCCTTTTCCTTCCGTTTTTAAAGTTGATTTATTGTTTATTGCGACTAGGCTTGAGAAAGTCCACAAAGAAACGCAGCGAGTCCCCACCAGCAGAGCTCCCCAGTTTACGGAGGAGCACACGCCAAAAGACCACGGGCTCCTGTGCTAGTACCAGGTAAATACTGTCGGGAAGTAAGGGACTCGCATCTTGCTGCATGTTTCTTCTTCACACCCCGTCCTTAGGAATACTTTTATTAAAGTTTACATACTGTATCCAACACCTTAATCTGTTTATTTTGCAAGTTGTTGGCATTTTATTTATTTTTTTTAACCAAAAGCAATAACAAACTACTATTTAACTCCTTTTCTGAAACCAATTTATAATGTAAAGAGGGAAGAATGTGGCTATTTTTATAACCTGTTTGCTGAAAGTGAAATATTAGGTCATCCAAAGGCATTCTGATTTAAGGGATGTGTTTATAAAACTAAAATGCATAGGGTTGAGTTAGATCACAAATGATTTGAATAATGTGTTGGTGGCTGACAATATAATAAAGTGTTTGAGTCCTGTTCTGTTTGTTTAGGATGTTCACTTGGTTTTGGTTGGGTTTGGTTTTCTTGGTGGCAGTTCTTCTGATTGCAAATTGGGGCCGGGTGGGGGGGGATATTTTTTAAGAAGGTTTTCCAGTTGATATTTTTGTAAATGGTCCATCAAAATCATTTCCTATAGAATATTTTCAGTGAGAAAAGATTAACAGCCAGTATTTGCTATAAAGTCATAATCCTGTTTCAGTCGGCGAGGCTCTGGCCTGGGCAAACGAGGTGCAGCTGAAGCTCGCCGACAGGAGAAAATGGCAGATTCTGACAACCAGGATGGTGCCAACTCTTCAGCTGCACGCACAGATGAGGCGCCCCAAGGAGCATCAGGTAGCTTTGACTGTCTCTCCTACCTTTTAGTCTACTGATTACACACAGGTAGACCCTCCATGTGCTTATTTCTGTATCCCATGCCTCGCTTATATGTAAATACTGTCATGTTTGCAACTGAAGAGGAAATTAAGGCACAATGCCATTCCTTTTTACTCCAGTATTTTCTAGTCGGACAGGTTCTGCATTTGGTGTTTGTGCTTGAGTGACAAATCTGGAGTGTTTCCCTTACTCACTTGTTTAAACTTTCAGCTTCTAGTTCAGTGGCTGGGGCTGTAGGAATGACCACCTCAGGAGAGAGTGAGTCTGATGACTCAGAAATGGGTAGACTACAAGGTAAGAACCACATTTATAATGCAGAACTGTAAAACTATAAAGCTCTGATTTCAAAGTAATTGATATAATTGGTCCTAGCTCTGAGTGCATAGTTATTTAGTACAGATAGGAGAATCAGAATGCAACATGTAAGCATGTTTACGTGAAACCTACTTTGTACCAGCATCAGATTTCTAAATTATTAGCAATTACCTTTTGAGAAAGCTGTAAATTTGTTATTTATTATTTTTGTATCTACCTGTTTTTAGTTTAATCAGTTGATGCTGAAATAACATGCAAGTAAACTTGGTCCCTAACCGTGTGTATTTGAGGTTTGCTTGGCAAGTTCATTTTAGTTAGAATTCAAATTTCCATAGTGATTAGAAGTTACAAATCAATGTACTGGAATAAGGAAATATGTTTACTTGCTGACTATTGCAATATTTGGTCAATATTACAGTGGATGTGGTTGTGTGCCACCCATTCTTCCGTTCATGTCTTGTTTTCCAATTGTGATGACTTTTGAAAGGATAATATTTAGCATGTTAGCAAGTTAAGAGTACCAGAATAAGGGGATATTTGGAGGAACTTGTCTATCATTTTTGCATAAACATGCAGTGGATGTAGGTCATGGTGATGGTGATATTTAAGTTTATTTGCATTTTTACAGCCGTGGCTGGGATTTCTGTAAGAAAACATTGGATCAGAGATCTAAATTGAAAGTATTGTTGGTAGCAAATAGGGCTGTATGAGAAGGTTTGTGCACTAGAAAGAATTCGAAGATCGTTTTAAATCTTCGAGGTTCGTCAGACACCATTCACGCACTGTAAGCTTTTTTTTTCTGTTAACAAAAATTGTTTGACAACGTGTGAATACTATAAATCGCACATTAAATGTCACTCACATGAAAAATGTTATCTTTTTATTTGTATAATGCATTTTACGTAAACAAAAGTTGTTGAATTAAAATCCACTACCAAATTGTTATATGTAGCAACTCTATATGGTACCGCTGCTGTGTATGAAGCAGGGTATATTATTATGGGGGAGTACCTATAGCAGTTGTAGCTCTTCAGTAAAATATGTACTGAATACCTAGTGTACAACACAGTGTAATAGAAGTGTTATGGTAGAATATGTTTGAAACATACAAAAAATATGCTAACACTAATTTTTAATTTTGGAAAAAAAGAGCACTGTCCATCTGTTCCTCCCCCCTCCACCTCGTATTAACTAGAGGCAAATTTCTTCAGTCGCCATCTCTTGACTGCAAAGCATTGTATAGCGCAATCTCTGGGGTCACTTTACAATCATAAGTTCATATTATTATTATTATTATTATTATTATTGTGGTAGTAAAATATGACTCTGACTGATAGCCTGCTTGGAACGATGACTGGTATTTTGGACCCTTCTCCCGGACATCTCCTGGGACAGATTTTCTTCTGTATTCTACTGTTAAATGTCTACAAAATTCATGGCCAGTGTGTGATTACTGCAGTCCCTGTCTGTACTTAGCAGGGTTTAGGACCCAGGGGAGTCCTGTGGCAGGCACACATTCAGTGCATGAGGCAAGTTCAAATACTTAGCCAAGCACCTGCTTACTCGCAAGCAGCATCAGTTACATGTCAATAAACATGTGTTTTTATTGAAATTATAAAAACATGATTACTGTTCTGTATAACTTATTTTTAAACTACATATGAAATGTTTTATTCCATTTATATGGCTTACCTGTAAAATAATAGGATTTTCAATCAAATATAAACAAGTAGCTATGGTGACATCACCAGTAAATTATGTAAATTAGTGCCATCGAAGGTTCGGACCTTCCTTCGGTAATGTGTTAAGAAACTTCGAAGGTCAAAATGTACCCTTCGTTGCAGCCCTGGTAGCAAATGCCTTTTATGATGAAATAGTTAGTAGATTTCCAAGGTGACTCTTAAAAGCATTGGAAACTGTCAAATGTTTACTGAAAGAGAGAAAAAAAAGGGTTTAAACATTAGTTTCAAATTCATCTCAAGTCAGGGTGAGAACAGTTCAGAGCCATTCCTGTGCGATGCACAAGATAGCAACTAAAGCTTATGCATTTATTTGTTTAAAGTTACTTATGTGTTTACAGAGTTTAAGCAGAATGATTTATCTTTGAAAGATTGTCTGTAGTCTGTGTCCTTCATAAAGTTTGCTGTGATATGCTGGAGGTGCTACACTATATGCATCTAAATGGTCACTACATATATTGTTGTAGTTTTTCCGTTAAGGGAACAAGGGTATTTGCTCAGACTGCTGGATCTTGCTCTGTTCTAACTTCCTTTTTGTTAGACCTGTAATGACATGTTTTGTTTCCAGCTCTCTTAGAGGCTCGGGGCCTTCCTCCTCACCTTTTTGGTCCCCTTGGTCCTCGAATGTCACAGCTTTTCCACAGGACGATTGGAAGCGGGGCGAGTAAGTAAAGTGTGCCATCTCTGTGTGTCTTTGATTCTCTACAATATTGTAAAGAGAAAGGCAGTAAATATATTTCCCTAATAACAGTACATATGTTACACTTTCTAAGTTGTGATCGGTGTTTGAAATAAGAGCTTATTGATGAAAGATGGCAAATTACATTTAACTTTTAATATTGAATTTAATGGTATGTTAAGTATTGCATACATAACATTCAATCTTTTTGTTGATGTAATTGTCTTCTGTTCCTACATTTCTTTGAACCAGTAGATTATAGTACCTGTAAGGACAATAAATTGGCTGAATAGTCTTGTATCTTTGCATACTTTGCATACTATTTGTTCATAAGCAGGTATTTAATATGCTTGTTAATTCTGCAGTTTGTTACAAATATATGTACTCTTTCCAGGCTCCAAGGCCCAGCAGCTCCTTCAGGGTCTCCAGGCCACTGGTGACGAGTCTCAACAACTTCAGGCTGTAATTGAGATGTGTCAATTACTGGTCATGGGAAATGAGGAAACACTGGGGGGTTTTCCTGTTAAGAGTGTTGTACCAGCATTGGTAAGATCCATAAAAACTAAGTAAACTCTTGATATAAGGAAGATGACGACAAAACTGAAAAAATCCAGTATTTGTTAGGGTATTGCTTGCAGTTTAATACATACAGTATTTCTTTTGACTTTAAGGCACGCTTTTTAAACCAGTTTTTTCTTCTCAGAAATGGCCTGCGTCTTAAATTCAAGTACAGTATAGTGAGGCATGTATTAAAATCACCAAAAAAAAGATGTGCCACCCTGAGTACACACAGTAACGTGACTGACTGGCAGTTGAAGGGTTCCGTGGTAGTTATCCTGTAGATCATTTAGGCTTTATTTAAATAATGAACTTAAATATCCAATTGCTTTAACAGGCACAGACAGAACCACACTTATCTACTGATTAAATTAAAGCACTGTTGATCGATATCTTACAACACCCTGACTGAAAACAATGCTGTCTGATCGCCAGATGATCAAAGGGGGGCCTTTGCATCAGAACGGGAGGCCAAACAGACAGGCTCCCGGCTGACTGGGAGATAAGTTGAACCAGGTTACAAAGGAGGGGTCATCTTGTTGCGAAGGGCACGGTACAGTTGTACAGTACACATATTGAAGATTATAAATAATTTCTTTTTAATGTTCACCCTTCGCATCACCTCATTTTAAAATCATTAGAAGCATAAATTGTTCTAACCTAATGCTAGATTAACCAACTGGCCCCAGAGTAAAAACAGGAACTTCTGTGTAACCAAAAATATCTTGAAGTGTTTACCACCAAAAGAAAGGTAATTTTTTCCAGGAGAAATAAAAAATAAATGTTTTTGATCGAACTAGGAAACTTTAGCGAGCGTCATAGACCTATAAATGTCCACATTGTTGAAATTATGGTAATACCATTTTAAGGCAGAAACGGGGCGGAGGTCTTGATCCCACACCTAGCCAATGAGAACAACCAGCGGGAAGTTTGAATTCTGCCTTTGTGCAAAGAGAATGAAAAGGCAGAACGCCTTGAACTTACTGCTCCAGTATGTAAATACCTATGCAACAGATTATGCTGAAATAAGGAATTGAAGCATCAAGGAAACTTTTACTGCTGGTTAGCCCTGACATCGCGAAGGACAACAAACGCTGCTCTACAAATCGGAAACGTCGACTTTCTACAAACAAATTAAACATACCCACTCGTGTTCCTATAATAAGCTCTCTCTCTCTCGCTCTCTCTTTCTGGTCGTTGTGATATTAAGCATGCTTGTTAGGTTGGATGTCAGTAAAATTCACTACGGATAATTCAAAGAACGCTTAGCAGAATACATTGTTCTTGGTACCTTAGTTTTTAGTTTTGCGTGTGATATTCGTTGCTCATCATAACATTTTTGCATGTAATATTAATTGTATGATTGTGTAACTTGCTTATCGTAATGTCCTGTGTGCCATTGGCTGCATGTTTAATAAATTCATTGCTTGGACAAATTCTTAGGAGTATATTCGAGGTTGATAGACACAGATGAATAATGAACTGCATTTGATTATTCGTGTTTGTGGCTGCAGAGCTTTACATTAATGTGTAGACTTGGTATGTTTTCAGAGGACGTATCGGAGAAAGGTTATGCATTATTGTGAAGCAGTTGTTTAATAATTTGAAGCCCGATTTAAGAATAATAACAAATTGAATTTGAAGATAAACTTTTTACAATTTCAGCGTTTCATTATTAGGCTCACTTCTAATCAGACCCTTGTGTTTTTCTACTTGCCAAGCAATACTACAGTTTGCAAAAAGGGAGAACATCATGTGTGTAATGTCAACTGGAAACAAGAAGCAGCTCATAACTGTAATGCTCTGTGTGACAGCAGACAACTGCAAACATGCTCCATATGTAATTTTCTTGTATGAGTAAATGCATCTTTTAAAAAAGTTGAGTGGTAAATTTTGGGCTGCATCTTAAATTTGAGGGAATACGGTATGTTGGATTTAGTGTTATTGCAGGTCGAGTATAGAATTGAAATGGATTAATTTGTTTTTCATTATTGCAGCGAATGCAGTGTTTTGTATAATAAGCTACTAAAAGTAAATGTAATTCTTTTTTTCCAGATTACCCTGTTACAAATGGAGCACAATTTTGACATTGTAAGTATTTTCATTGGTCATTTATAATAAATGAGTTTCAGATTAGTTAATATGTTTGGAGGAAAAGTTTAATATGCATGTTCTGTTATCATTTACAGTCTTTAACCCTTTGCGTTCCTATGTCGGACCAGGTCCGACATTACAATTTTCCCTTTCCTGTCCGAGGTCAGAGCCCGTCCGACCTCATCAAAAAGACATAAAGCAGAGGTCTCTAGTCGTTTTTTCTCTGGAAAATGCAGAGAAAACCATTCAATGGCCGAGTGAGACAGATAGGAGCCGAATGAAACCTAAAAAAAGTGTGTATCTCATAGCCCCATGCATTACAGAGATAACACAGACATAACAAAGGAGATAGCTGCTTCTGCATCCAGCACTCAAAGAATATCATGGACATTTGCAGAGCTTTTTGAGATGTTATAGTAATAAAATAATGACTGATAATAAAAAAATGAGTGATCAGGAGAGGATTTATCAGTATGCACATCTGTAAAAAGGTATGTGAAAAATACAGCGAACAAGGGGTGGGGCTTGGCTGGATGTACAGTACATGTCCTTTTGTGATTCAATGCCTTCTAAACCTGTTTTATGCCGGAAAAAAAAAAATTTTAATGGCGCGTGTGAAAATAAATTGGACCTGATGCACCTGACAAGTGCTGAATAAATGGACTGCAAAGGGTTAATCACTGGGTTCTGAGATCACACAGGAAATCAGAAAAATCTGTTTATCCCCAAGTTGAACTTGAGTCTTAATTAGTTTCTCATGATTTAACTAGTTTTATTCAGTAATCATGTGGTGTTTCTAAGGTTTTCTTTTTTTCTTGACAGATGAACCATGCATCAAGAGCTTTGACATACATGATGGAAGCACTTCCCAGGTCATCGGCTGTGGTGGTTGATGCTATTCCAGTCTTTCTGGAAAAGGTAACTAAACAATTCCAGATGTGATTGAGTCAAAATTGCAGTTTTTGATTGACTGTTGTGGGTATTTGTACATTGGCTGCTTATCATAAAGTTTGTTTAGTTGCCTACTAATGATGTGTTCATGTTTAATAGTGATAAGTGTGCATCCTGCATTTCCTGTGTTTCTCATCATTGTTCATAGATGAACATGCCCATAGCCCCAGATTGCTGACACACAAGCTGCTGCTTTCGTATAAGGGGTATTGCATCATCTAACAGATTAATGAAATACTTGCATACTTGGTCATCTTTTTGATGGCTGAAAACATACGCTGGTCTATATTTAA
Source organism: Polyodon spathula (assembly GCF_017654505.1). NCBI lineage: Eukaryota > Metazoa > Chordata > Actinopteri > Acipenseriformes > Polyodontidae > Polyodon > Polyodon spathula. The sequence continues at coordinate 32,009,604 of NC_054547.1, read as the reverse complement.
ATGCCTGTTTCACCTCTTGGCTAACACCCTAGTGACACATTTAGCATGCTGGGCTGGGGAGACATTAAACAAATTTAAAGTGTGTGTGTAAATATTGACTGACACCCATAGCCATTATCTTCCTTCTCCACATTGCCCAAGCTGTACTTTTTAATTATGCACATTATTTTTAAAATGCAGTCAGATTTTCAATATTTCTATAGTCCTATACACCAATGTCTGTTCTGTCTTTCCCCAGTTGCAGATTATCCAGTTTATTGATGTGGCAGAACAGGCCCTGACAGCTCTGGAAATGCTGTCACGTAGACACAGCAAGGCAATTCTACAGGCTGTAAGTATGGGACTGGCACATTCTTTGCATTATTCATCCAGCAGATTATTTTAAAATTCAGAGACATTATTAAACAGTACCAGTGCTGCTGCTTTTTCATAAATGATTTTATAGTCATCACACATTTAATTTTGATGTTGAAGCTAAGCAGTCAAATATAGGGTCATTTAATGTATTTTATATTTTAATTATAGGGAGGTTTGGCAGACTGTTTGCTGTATCTGGAGTTTTTCAGCATCAACGCTCAGAGAAATGCCCTGGCTATTGCTGCCAACTGCTGCCAGAGCATCACCCCAGATGAGTTCCACTTTGTTTCAGATTCGCTGCCCTTACTCACCCAGAGGCTAACCCACCAGGTAAACTTGTGATGTGGAGCTCACACACATCCGATAAATATTGTGTTATTTGTATAATTCTGCATGGTTGGTGTGTAAAGTGAAAAAAGTATACTGAATAAGGGAAATCTAGTCTAACCAGACTGGATCATGTTATAAATGTTTCTCCTTTTCCAGATTGCAAAGGGAACAAACACATGTACATATAAAATACTTATAATACATGTAAAATAGAACCCATTCACAAAATAAAACAAATACCAACCAGGATCGTGTCCTATTGCAGTGGAAACCAAATTAGTCACAGCAAACTGCATACAAAATGGTATTTCACACAGAACTTCTACCTTCAACACAGGTTTTTAATGTCTGCAGGTTAAGTGGGTGGGGGGAACATTAAGAAGTGACGCATGATATTTTGGGTAAACCAAAGCCATACTTAGACAATAGTTCCCGCTGCATTGGCTTTTACAAATTAATTTTATTAGTTCAAATTTAAAAGAAAAGTATTAAACAGAGCTGACTCATCAATTAAAAAGCAAAGAAAAACTAAACGGCGCACCATCTAATAACCAGTACAATTGCATTCAGTTTCCAGCTGTACAAATACATTAATTTTGTTTTGTTAATCAGAACAATACCATACACACACTTTACAAGTGTACCACTGCGTTGCACTGACATGTAAAACACGTTACAGTATGTATTAGTCATTCAAAGTACTCCATTCAAACAAAATGTTTTCTGCATCGGGCCATAAACACTTTCCTTCTCTCAGCTCGTTTTTCTTTGGCCATTTTAAGTTTGCCTTTGTTTCGTCTCTAGTCACCTACTGTTTTTTTCAGCATTGCACTTAACATTTATTTCGGCAAATTCAACAGTGTGCAATTTCAAACTTGTAGCATTTTCTTTCTTCTTCTTTCCTACTTTGTCCAGTCTTAAAGTCACCTGCATTATAGCACTGCAGTTACAACGAACGGAAGACTTGAAAAGCTTACTTCTCGACTTTCTAACCAATAGCTGTTTGGTACAGATCCTAGGGGCAGGTTCAGTTTGAATGTTGATAAATCAATGACTTGGGATGGTGGAATTAAGGAAATTCATAGAGACTGACAGCTATTGTGTTAACTACCCAGCTGCCCATTTATTTTGGCAATTTCCATGTTAAATGCTCTTTTTTTTTTTTTTTTTTGCAGTTTTTATTCTTAGCCCTCAAATAAGGAACTTGGACAGTTTAAAACAATTTCTGATATTTAATACACTTATTTTATTGTGATAAGCAGAAATACAGTATTTCAATAGAACTTTAATAAGTTTACATTTGTAGCATTATAATATAGATCACAACTTTTTTTTCCAATGGCATAACATTATTATAATAACATCATAATACTTGTGCAGGTGTATCACTTTTTAGAACGTCACATACAGTATCTTCCCCAATTTCAGGGACGGGTGTATAGCTCTGTTATGTAAATTATCTAGGAAGTGTAGGTACAATAAATAAATAGTACCAAACAGTACCAAACCTGACGTGGCTTCCTTACAACCTGTAACGCCAACAAATAAATAAAGTATTCTCCTTGTTTTTTTCTCTGTAGATACACAGGCATCCATTTTGCACTCTCAGCTGTGTATATACAGATGACCCGGTCTGTCAAGCACATTTCTTAGGGACTGCTGCAACCTGCGAGTAAAAAAAAATAACACTGCATATACTTTTACAATACAGTTTTCTTATTTTTTCATTGAAGCATGTTAAAAAGACTTTGCACATATAGGCGCGTGCACACTGTTCTCACAGGAGTGACAAATTTGGACTTGCATGTGCTCCACTGGGTAAGCAGCTGGGTGGTTAACCGGATGTGAAGCACTATAGCTGTGACGTTTGAGAGGAGGTCAGTCAAGAGTCTGAAAGCTTGCGTTTAGCATTCAAAGTGACCAAGGGTATTGTGAGTAAGAAATGAAAACTTTTCATTAGAACAGTGGTTTTGTGTTTCTACCTAGCAACACGACCTGAACAAATAAATCTGGTTGCTGACAGTTAAGTTTGTGTGAGACATATTAGCCGTGGCTGGAGTAATCCAACTGTGGCACTGGTACAGTAATTTAATATTACACACCAGCGCATACATGACACTGGTGTATTAGTCGCTCCCCCTTTAAATGGCCCACAAAAAAGCAGAAAAAATTGACTTATTCAATGTTTTTTACGGTAATTTGTTGATGTGAAACGTTTAAACATGTAACTTAAATGGGATAGCCTTGATTTGGTTAACATTTTGTTTTAAATCTTTTGTAGGACAAAAAATCGGTTGAAAGTACTTGCCTCTGTTTTGCCCGGCTTGTGGACAATTTTCAGCATGAGGAGGTAACTTTCATAATCACGTCTTGTCCTGTGATAACAGGATCAAAACCTTTCTGTATCCAGTTTACATGATGCTTTACAAGTTTTTCAAAGCCTTTGAATCCCCAGTTTTGTAAAAGTTGAGAGAAAGGCAGCGTTGTCCAACCAAAAAAAAAATTGAATTGTACTGGAAACAAATGGTTTTTACATATTCCTCCTGCTTTTATCTGTTTTACGAGTCTCTATAATATGTTTATTTTTTGCCTTTCAGAACTTGCTGCAGCAGGTTGCATCTAAGGATTTGTTAACAAATATCCAGCAGCTCTTAGTTGTGACGCCTCCCATCTTGAGCTCAGGCATGTTTATTATGGTGGTTCGCATGTTCTCTCTAATGTGTTCCAACTGCCCCAGTCTGGCCGTACAACTCATGCAACAGAGTAAGTACCTTATTTGTGTAAGAAACCCAAAACAATTGAAAACTTCCCAGTTTTTAGTTTGTAATGCAATGAAACTTCCCAACCCCCACCCCCCTCCCAAACAATATTTTCTTTACATTTTTTTATAACTCTTCTAGGACTGATAGCTCATTTTGTTTAGAAAATATTTACATTTCAATGCCTTATTTTGAAGTGGTCTACAGTTTCAGAATTTCAGATGTTCTGTTTCTTTACAGATATAGCAGAAACACTTCGTTTCCTTCTGTGTGGAGCTTCAAATGGCAGTTGCCAAGAACAGATTGATCTTGTACCACGCAGCCCCCAGGAACTCTATGAGCTTACTTCTCTTATCTGGTAATTTCTTCCCTTTACTGTAATGGAATTCTCCAAATCCAATTTCTTAGCACTTGCTAATTTAAAATATGTTTATTTGAAAAGTGGAATACTGGTGAAGTCATTCATATATATATATATAATGATATATATATATATATATACGATATATATATAGATATATATAATATATTATATAAAGAACAGCTCAAATTTCAGTGCACATTGCAACTGTAATCATTGCACATTGCAAGCTGAGAATTTTTCACCTGTAACATAATTTGGTTGAAATACACTCAACGGAAATATTTGTATGAATAATGTAGCTGGTCATTTTAAATAAAAGGGAAAAATTGTGTTGTAAAGGAGAAAAAATTGTGTTGCTGCATTTTAAGTGACCAGCTGGTGGACACAGATGAATTCTTTTTTTTTTTTTTTTTTTTATTTATTTTTAATTAAACCAGAACACAACTGGAAAATGCCTTTGAGAGGATTGTACATTTTCCCGTTGTAACCTTGTTATTGTCCATAAGTGCATGTTATTCTTGTCTTTGGCTTGAAAATGTTGTAAATTTTTATTCTTTTTTCCCCCAATTTGTCATTCAGTGAGCTTATGCCCTGCCTGCCCAGAGAGGGAATCTTTGCAGTCGATACAATGCTTAAAAAGGGAAACACTCAGAACACAGATGGCGCAATCTGGCAGTGGCGAGATGACAGAGGCCTGTGGCATCCATATAACAGAATTGACAGTCGGATAATTGAGGTACTATTGGGCACTTCTCATACTTTATAAGTGAAATACCGCATGCTCTGTGTGCTCCCCCCCCCCCCCCCCCCCTTACCAATTTCAGGCCAACATTGTGAAGTAAAAGTAGAACTTATATTTCAGTTAAGTACACTGCATAAAAATAAACCCCATAAAGACCTACTGGTATGTACATTATCCCTTAATGCATTTTTTAAATGGTTTCAGAACCTTATTTAACTTTATGTAGAGCTTTTCTGCAGCCTAAAATAAATACATTAAAAAAACAAAAGCTTTATTGGTAGAAGAAAGCTTAATATTTTGTTTTAATTTTCCCAACTATATTTTAGTTGGGGTATTTCCTAGAAGTATTGATCTTTTCCTCTTATCTTTCTGCTCACAGACAGCTCATCAGAATGGTGAAGATGAGATTAGCTTATCCACTCTTGGACGTGTTTATACTATTGATTTTAATTCTATGCAGCAGATCAATGAGGATACAGGGACGGCTCGAGCAATTCAGAGAAAACCCAACCCTTTAGCCAACCCCAACACCAGTAAGTAATGTTTGTTAATCACAAAGTAGCAATTTTGTATATTTTTGTCCTGCATGCCAACATTAACTGGTTCTTATGTTGTAACAAAATTTTGGCTTTCCTTTGGTTTTGTGTTTTTATAAACATTTTATTTTATAGGGCAGTCTTCAAATATTTTTTTGATGTCTCGATTATTTTAGGAAATCTAGACTTCACTTTTTGCCGAATTTCCAATGCAACTGGGATGGTAAACATTTACTAATGCGCATATTGTGTATGTATATTTAAACAATAGATTAATTTTTTTTTTGGGGGGGGGGATGTACTTCTGTTTTTCTGCTAGCAAGGCCTTGTTCAGGTGGTGTAGTGATTAAAACTGGTGTTGATGGTTTTTTATATTTTTTTTTTTTTTAATTATTTTTAAGGTGGTCATTTGGAAGTGAAGAAGGAAGATGCCAGGGCACAGCTAATGAAGGAAGACCCCGAACTGGCAAAATGCTTTATAAAAACTTTGTTTGGTGTGCTGTATGAAGTGTACAGTTCTTCAGCTGGACCTGCAGTCAGACACAAGTGCCTTAGAGCAATTCTTAGGATTATTTATTTTGCTGATGCTGAACTTCTAAAAGATGTGCTTAAAAATCATGCTGTATCTAGGTAGGTACTGTACCTTTTTAGCAGTACATGTAAACCTTTCATGGATAGCAGTCCATTGTATTTTAAGCATCTTGACACATTTGTCGGGACTAAAAACACTGATTTGTACATTGTTGTAAAACTTGTCGTTAGGGATTGTTGTCGTGTTTTGTTCCTTATCAATGTGTTTGGTCTTGTCTGCAAATGTAACTAGGCTATTCAGCTACATTTTAATCACTATATCCCTTCTGAACCACACTTTACTTGACATTTTACAAATATGTGCATATAACTGACGAATTAGGTTGATGTAAATCATCCTTCTATGTTTCAGTCACATTGCTTCCATGCTGTCCAGTCAGGATCTGAAGATTGTAGTTGGAGCTCTACAAATGGCAGAGATTTTAATGCAGAAGTTACCCGACGTATTTGGTGTTTATTTCCGAAGAGAAGGTAATAATGAGTCTGCACATTTTGGCAATGATGTAATACATTACTCTGTGCCACAGGGGTGCCTAAAACTAGATTAATTAATTTTGCCCATTTTGCAGGAGCATTTACTATACATGTTTTGTGCCAAAGTACGCTGGAAATTAAAAACCAAACTAATTAATTAACCAAACTATAATTTTTATATATTAACTGTTGATTGATTTTTTTTTTTTTTGGAGGAGCAGCTATATAGTCACACTGTGAAATAAGAGACTGTTGAAGTTAGTATTTCTTGCGTTACTGATCTTCCTGACCTAATATTTGTTTTAAGGTGTGATGCACCAGGTGAAAAATCTGGCTGAATCGGAGACTGTCCTTACTAGCCCTCCCAAGGCTTGCACTAGTGGGACTGGAAGTATATGTACAACTACAATTAGTACAGCAACTACCACTGCTGCAGCAAATGCAACCCCAGACCTAGGCTCTCCCAGCTTCCAGCACAGCATGGATGATTCTCTGGATCTGAGTCCCCAGGGGTAAGAAAGAATTATGGCTCAGTCAGAGTGATTGCTAACGCTACAACACAGTCCCAGCATTTTAGGTTGGATTTAAACAAATGCTTGGGATATGATTTGTTACAATGATGTTTACCTATTTAGCAATATGTACATGCAACAACATGGTTATTAACGATGTGCAATTTCATTGCAAAGCTGAACTTTAATGAAATGGCTGTATAAAATGTGTCTGGCTATTCAGGAGCATGCTAAATACCTGCATTAGTGCATTTTGTTGAAGCCTTTAAGATAACATGATACATTTTAAAATATTTTTTAGCCGATTAAGTGATGTCCTAAAGAGAAAACGGCTGCCAAAGCGTGGCCCAAGAAGGCCAAAGTATTCTCCTCCAAGAGACGATGACAAAGTTGACCATCAAGGTACACTAATTCTGCTACTTAGGGCCTTCTTTTTGGATGCAAGTTTTATATAAGATGAGCGGGTAAATGTTTATGATGTTGCTACTTGGGTATGACATAGCTATTACAAATGAGTGAATGAATACCAGTTAGTTTTCCCCTTTAAACTTGAAGTACTGGGCAAAAATGTCTATTTAGAATGTATCGCTTTTTAAAATGTTGATTTTTCCTTTTATTTTGTCTATAGCTAAGAGTCCTACTACCACACAGTCTCCCAAATCTTCCTTCTTGGCAAGTTTGAACCCTAAAACCTGGGGAAAATTAAGCACTCAAACAAACAGCACTAATTCTGAACTGCCACGCACAGCTGGAGTCAGTGGTCTGGCACGGGTTCCTCCAAAAGACTCTGTATCCAATAACAGGTAAGATTTGAATCAGTTTAAAGTAGAGGTTTGAACTGCTTCTCCTTCATTCAGCGCAAGTTCTTTGTGTGATTTGTACAGTTGCAAAACTTAAATGTGAATAATTACATTTTTAGAAATAACAATGGCTGTTGGCACAACACATCACAGGCTGTGAGTGTTTAGTGTCGGTTTTTATTATACAGTGTCATCTGGACATACTCCTGAAATTATAGTGCTAATTAGTGCTATGTCCTTTTTTAACATATAATGTTTAAAATGTTTGTTAAAGTTTGAAACATTTCTTTCACACAGGGATAAGATTAGGGCTTGGATAAAAGAGCAGGCCTGTAAGTTTGTGGAACGCCACTTCAGCTCTGAGAATGTGGATACAAGCAATCCTGCACTGAATGTACTACAGAGACTTTGCACTGCTACTGAACAACTCAGTCTACAGGTCTGGAGCTAAGTGCTTTGATTTATAGGGGGGGGGGGGGGGGGGGGGTATATATGTCCAGGCTGTTGCAAAACCGTCTGTGTTTACAATTTATTTATTGGTAGAACATCTCAAGTAAATCTGGTTGTATTTCTTTAGGTGGATGGTGGAACGGAGTGCCTTGTAGAAATCAGGAGTATAGTCTCAGAGTCAGATGTGTCCTCATTTGAAATCCAGCACAGTGGATTTGTAAAACAACTGCTGCTTTATTTGACCTCCAAAAGTGACAAAGACACTGTGAACCGTGATGTTAGATTAAAGAGATTCCTGCATGTGTTCTTTGGTTGTCCGGTAAGGTCACTTTGAATTACTTTCTTAATATTTGATCAATGTGTTCAACGATAGCTATTTACAAAAATATTGTCAAGGGTAAATCTCCTTGGGTGTATCAACATTTCTAAACTTTGTGTGTGTGTGTGTGTGTGTGTGTGTGTGTGTGTGTGTGTATATATATATATATATATATATATATATATATATATATATATATATATATATATATATATATATATATATATATAAAATATTAGATATAATTTTATACACCTTAGGGGTCGCTGTTGCGCAGTGAGCTGAGGCCACCCTGGCTGACCTAAGCCCAACCCCACCCCCAGGCAGTGCTCGGCGTCATGTGTATTTTTTTTATCAGCACTTGCTTCTCCTAATGTGAATGTAGATCATGGCCACCTACCTGTAGAAAGCTACAGCTGTGTCTTAAGAAAGCTACACTCTGAATTGTATGATGTGCTGTGCTATTTGCTGTTGATGTAGGTCATGGTGACCTACTTTTCAGGATGCAATCAACTGATTTGTCTTTTGTATGGCATATGTGTTACTAACAAGTATTTGTTCTGTTTTTTTGGCTCAGCCCCCAGGACTAGAACCTCTTGGACGATTAGAACCTTTAGAAAATGGACCACTAATGGCTCTTGTGCATAAAATGAACAACTGTCTTAGCCAGATGGAACAGTTCCCTGTTAAAGTGCATGACTTCCCCAGTGGGAATGGAACAGGAAGCAGGTATGAATTGTAATGAGGGGTTAAGAATTAAGTTGTGGTTGCTAATTCCTCTGCCTTTTTTTTTTTTTTTTTTTAAACGGTGAAGCTGTTGACTTGGCTGTTTTTATAGTATTTCAGCTCTCTAGAAGCAGTTTTCAGTCCCCTGCACTTTCCTGCTTGCTTTTACAGGGCTCAAAATGAGCCAAAATCCTTGGGGGGCATCTGGCTCCTAGACCTCAACGTTTAGGGGCCAACTGAAATGTTCTTCATTCTATAACTTCCGTCTATTTTGTAATGCATTGTTCTGCTGATATTAAAGAAATGTGTACAATCAATGTACTAATGTAAAATGTACTAACTATTTAACAACCAGACATTTGTCTCTATGATAAAAAAAAACTTCCATCTTTCATGGTAGACTGCAAGTTGAAAGTTGAACATCCCTCTTACACAGAAAGCAAAGAAGAGTTTTGACTTACTACAACAGCCAAAAGATATAACAAAATACGTGAACCTGGGAGTTACTAGTGTAACAATAAAAGGAGAGATGGAAGTGAGACTGTTATTGCATAGCAGTTTCTCCCATGCCAGGTTTTACTATGGGCTTGATTTGCCACACTGTATAACAAGCGCAAGTGAATGTTATTAAACTTGTAGTAAAACCAGGAATGATCAAACTGCAGTGTTAGTCTTATTTCCATCCCTGAAAAGTGCAACTGATTTAAAGAATGTACATACTGAATAAGAAATATTTAAAAATTATGTTATAACTTCTATTCACCAGGCTTTGTAAATTATAAATTAGTAAACAAACAAACAAAAAAAGATGATACTGGCCTGGTACAAAAACACTTCATATGAAATCAAAGCACAACTACTGCAAAATGATATGAAGGCCACATTTAATTTGGTTAAAATTCACTGCTACATATATTTTGACCATACCTGTATATGACATATGTTTAGTCAAAATACTTCAAAACAAAAGTGTAACACTGATTTCTATTAAATATTACTGGTGGTGCCTTTTCATGCTCAGTTTTAGTGTCTAAAACAACTATTGAACCAGTGCTACATTTCTGTACATTTTAGGTTAGTTAGTGTGATGTCATCAATAGGTGTCAGCTTTCTCGGCAGCCTTTATTATGATCTATTGCTATGTCAAAAAACAAATCACGAGCACATTTGTGATTTATTGCTGTTCTATTTATCTAGAGCAGTGGAGGCCAGTACACCAAACACTGCGATCCATTTTGGTGGATCTCAGCGGGCTCCGAGATCCACCAGAAAGCTATGACCAATAACTATAGCAGGATTTTATATAATAGTGTCCAATACAAGATACCAAAAATAAAACAAGCATAACAATAAAAACGTAACAAATGTGCAATCAAAAAGTTTTTTTAATATTAAGCATAGGTAGTTATAAAACAAACTTATCAGCATTTTTCATCAGAGTCTTGAAACCCGGTGTAGGCAGGGCTCTCTACATTAACGTTTTTTAAACAATGTAGGCGTGCACTGAAATATTTAGGGGTATGCGGTATATATGGCGGTATGGGATTTGTAGTTTTTTAATGTGCGAGTAACAGTGGGAAGTGGACACCAATAAACTACATTCCCAGAGTACATTATGATTGAGCTGTGAGAGTTTAGATCAGACTGATGTGTGTTTTTTTTTTTTTAAAACTCAGAAACTGTCAAGATATTTTCATCTGTGCTACTGCTGGATGACATAGGTTGTTCTCATCACCTGTAACAAACTGTTGTATGCTTAGTGTTAGTGCTTGTTCTGATTTGTCCCAAGATCTAGAAGAAATCTCATGAGATCCACATATTGGTCACCACTGATCTAGAGTATATATTTTTAAATATAGTGCAGCCGGTAAACTTGAGTGATTTACCAACGATCTTTTCTCTAGTGTATGTTTAAAACAAATGGTTTGGTGGTTTTGTTCGGATTATCTTTTGGGCATTGCATTTTTGGATGTGTTTGTTGACTTGACAGTACGATCGAACTCTCTTTTAAAAAAAAAAAAAAAAAAAAATCATAAAAATCCATTTCCCAGGTTCTATTTTGCATCCCGTCGCCCTTGTCACATGATGTGTGCACTTTGTTTTTCTGGCAGCTCACAATGTCAACACAGTTACATGGCAAGAAGAAAGTAACAAAAAAAAACCCAAGAAAGTAACATAGAAGGTGGTGTTTGTGTTTTGTGACGGTGCTACAATATGTCCAAGGTTTTTTTTTTTTTTTTTTTTTATTTACCACGTTTTAATTTTGTATCAACCTCCCCACAGTAGCCCATGGCGAGTGCAAAATAATATATGATCGCTGAGACTAAATTTGGTTGCCCCTGGCGAATTTGAGCCCTGGTTTTGTGTAACTTGAACTTGTTTGTTTTGAACAGAGGATCCCAGGCCTTGAAATTCTTCAACACACATCAGCTAAAATGCCAGCTTCAGAGACATCCAGACTGTAGTACCGTAAAACAGTGGAAGGGTGGCCCAGTGAAAATAGATCCGTTGGCTTTGGTACAGGCTATTGAAAGATACCTTGTTGTCAGAGGTTTGAAGTTTATTTCTTAATTATTTAAAATGTCTGTGTATATAATTGACATCGACTTGAATGATTTTAAGGTTTTGCAAGTGATAAACTATACATCTCTTAGGGTATGGAAGAATTCGAGAGGAAGATGAAGACAGTGATGATGATGGGTCAGATGACGAAATTGACGAATCTCTGGCACGTACAATTGGTTACTTTTTTTCTCTTTTAAGGGACGAGGGTGAGTTGTCATGTTTTCTAACGTTATGGATTTTCATTTTTTTCTTAGGCTGCACAGTTTTTGAATTCAGGAAACGTGAGGCACAGGCTACAATTTTACATTGGAGACCATTTACTACCATACAACATGACGGTTTACCAGGCAGTTAGACAGTTTAGTATACAGGCTGAAGAGGAGCGTGAGTCCACAGACGATGAAAGCAACCCCTTAGGAAGGGCTGGAATCTGGACAAAGACCCATACAATATGGTATTTGTATGTTCTGTGCAACACTTCCTCTGTTTTCATCATTCAAGATCATTTCAGGGTAGTAAAAATCCTAATATTCTTCTACAGTAATTGGCTGTATTGTTTTAGAACATCTTTTTTTTTTTTTTTTTTTTTTTTTTTTTTTTAAAAGAACATAGCTCAATGCATTTAATAGAACGCATCTTCACAATGGCACAGTTGTATTAGTTGGCACATTCAGTTGTACATATGTGAGTAAACTCAACAGAAATGTTTAGCTTTTCCACTTAAGTAACAGAGTATTATAATTGCCCTTTTTCGTAGGTACAAGCCAGTGAGAGATGATGAAGATAGCAATAAGGATGTGGTTGGTGGAAAGAGAGGACGTGCGCAAACCGCACCAACTAAAACCTCCCCTCGAAATGCAAAAAAGCATGATGAACTGTGGCATGGTAGGAACTGTTTTGTGGATTTGAATGTTTTACAGCAATGGTGCATTTAAATGCAGACTTAAACTGTTTTATTTTTTGCAGATGGGGTGTGTCCTACAGTGGCAAACCCATTAGAAAATTACCTAATTTCAGTCCCACCTGAAAACATAACATTTGAGGACCCTTCTCTTGATGTGATACTACTTCTAAGAGTTCTTCAGTCAGTAAGCAGATACTGGTTTTATCTATATGATGTAAGTGTGACCATTTTTATAAGGGTACTTTTTTTTTTTTTTTTTTATTTTAAACTCAGTACCCCCCCATACAGGGGAGGGGGCACATGAATTCTCTGTCCATTTCTGTTTTGGGGATGCAGTTAATCATAAATGAGTTGGAATGCATGATGCCTTTTTCTTGTCAGTAGAGGGTAGTAAATGAAAAACTTATAGACTGTAAAAATATAAACTTTTTGTATTCTTGAATTACACTTACACAAATAATCAATTTATCAGTGTAACAGTGAACTAATTTAGACATGGCTTGTTTGTAGAATGCCACCTGCAAAGAGATTATTCCTACCAGTGAGTTTATCAACAGCAAACTTACTGCAAAAGCTAACCGGCAACTTCAAGATCCCTTGGTTATCATGACTGGTAACATCCCACCATGGTTAACAGAGCTTGGAAAAACCTGGTAAGTTTTAGAAGACGTGAAATATCGGTTGTGCAGTTTTCTAGTTAAGATTTCATGTTAACATATTGCAAGAAAAAGTGAATGAAATATGGATTAGACTGGTCTCCTACTGGGAGCTCCTATTTTATATTTTCTGTCATACCCAAGTAAATTGTCGTCTTAAACAATGTCCACCAGGATAACTTTTAATGTCTAAAACCAGTATTGTTAGATAGTAAGCATTTACTATTGTGTATCTGGCAAGTGTTTGATGGATATACACGTAATTTATTATAAAACAGCCTTTAGAAATTGTAAAATGTTAATGTTTATATGTTTTGTAAGTAAAATATTGCTGCTTTCTTTTTTTAGCCCATTTTTCTTCCCTTTTGATACCCGACAAATGCTGTTTTATGTGACAGCCTTTGATCGAGATCGGGCCATGCAGCGGTTACTGGACACAAATCCAGAAATTAATCAGTCTGATTCCCAAGACAGCAGAGTTGCACCGCGATTAGACAGGAAGAAGGTGAGTATTACTTTAATGTTAGATGCACTTTTTAATCACCATTTGAAATGGGTGTACATTACTCTCGCCAGCAACAAGATAAAACAAACGTTTTTTACATTGTGCATGAACTTTTAAATGCTCTGTATTATACTTACATTTTTATTCTGCTTTTTATTTATGTATAAATGTTTCTGAAATTTGTTTTCCTTTCTTTTACAGCGCACTATAAACCGTGAAGAGTTATTGAAACAAGCTGAATCAGTAATGCAAGATCTTGGCAGCTCAAGAGCAATGTTGGAAATACAGTACGAAAATGAAGTATGTGTTCTCAAATAAATCTGCTTTAAATTAATGTTTATTGGGCATGAGGTATTGCAAATTTTGGTTCAGAATTGCATTAGCAAAGTGTTTTTATTGTTGTTTAACATTTGGTTTGATGTTGAAGGCTTTAGTGCAGTCTTGGGTTCGTTTGGAGGTTAATGTAAAATGTCCAAATTAACTCCAGATGGTTCTGACTTTTCTCTAACAGCTGTGTAATCAATGGTGGTTCTAATGAAACCACACAGACAGTCAAACTCTTGAAAGTAGTGAAAGATGCAACGGCTAATCACTCTCAATTGGAAGAATGCCAAATCAGTAAAAAATTTAATTAATATCATGGTATTATCATATTGCATTGATATTCAACAAAATTACATAATATCAGTTATGCACTTATCTCCCAACCCCCGTGTTGAACATATACTGCCATCTCTGACTGCTTCGCAGGTGAACCTCTTGCACAGATATAGAAAAATATAGAAAATATAGAAAAAAGCAGATTGCTTACAAAAATTGGGTGTGAAACTAGCACTCTCGGATTACAATAAGACTGTTAACCAGTCAAACTTAGTTTGGTTGCTTGCAGTGTGAAAATAAATTAACTTTGATTCTCTTTCACTTGAACAAAACTCAGTTCGATTTTGAAGTGAATTCATTGTGAAGGGACCCTTTAAGAACTGAATCGCCATAAATAAAATAAAATATCAGCAGAGATGCTATACCAGATTTTCAGCTGTTTCATGTTTTTAGGTTGGAACTGGCCTGGGACCCACATTGGAGTTTTATGCACTTGTATCTCAGGAACTGCAGAGATCTGACCTTGGCTTATGGAGGGGAGAGGAAGTTGCCTTGTCAAACCCAAAAGGTAAAGCAGTGTTACACTATTGGGTATCTCAATACCAGGGGTCAGCCCTGGTCCTGGAGAGCTACTGTGGTGGCTGGTTTTTGTTTCAACCAATCTGTTAATTATTTGAACCAATTATTGGCTTAATTAGTCAAGATTAACAGGTGTTCCAGATCTGTAGCCACATACTGTAAAGACGCCTATATAACCTGCCGGATAGGGGCTCTCCAGGACCAGGGTTGGAGACCCCTGCACTATACAGACCTCCTCTTTCTGTTGTATCTTGTGATTGTGTGTTGCATGGAAACTAAAACTGAGCAAGGCTTTCTTTTTTTTTTTTTAAATTAGTGGACAAGCTCATTTTTGTTTTTATTCAAACTATTTATTTGTCCAACAGGAAGCCAGGAAGGGACCAAGTACGTCTTCAATTCACGGGGTCTGTTTGCTGTTCCTTTTGGAAGGACGACTAAACCGGCTCATATAGCCAAGATTAAGATGAAGTTCCGTTTTCTGGGAAAATTAATGGCCAAGGCCATCATGGATTTCAGATTGGTAAGTTCACAAGCAAATAGTTTTTTGTCCTTGCTACAGAATGCATACTTGCATACTATGTAAAAGCAAATCCATAATTTATAATGCAAACATTTTTTGTTACTGGCAAGTTATTTTCATATTTAAATTGCTGTGTACACTGCTGTGCAAAAGTCTAAGACATTTTTCTACTCTGATGCATAAGGAAACCTAAAGCTTTGTGTTCAATGCAAATACACCTTTATGAAAAATAATCTTATTCAAATAAACACATTTATACACAGTGTACCTTGATATAAACTAATAGCAAGTATGTGTGGACCCTTTTCCTTCAAAAATATTGAAATTATTCTAGGGACACTTTCAAATTTAGTTATAAACTCTAGTGGAATGGTGTTCCACGCGTCTTCCAAAGATCATCTATGTTGCTGAGATTCTTTTTTACTTTCTCATTGTCCAAATAGTCCCATACCGCTTCAATGATACTGAGATTTGGGCTTTGAGGGGTCCATTCCATGCATTGAAGGACCCCAGCTTCCTCTTATTTTTGCAAATAAGTTTTAATTATTCCAGCTGAGCGTTTTGGATCATTTTACTTGCTGTAAGATGAAATTTGGACCAATAAGTCTTGCACCACTAGCATGGTGGATTAAAATTTGTTCGTACCTTGCTGCTGTCGGTATACAATCATTTTGCAGCACTTTTCCAACACCACTTGAGTATATGCACCCCCAGACTTGAATTAAACCTCCTCCACACTTAATTGTTGGCTTCAAGCAAGGGTCTTTATAAGTTTCAGTTGTTCGTCGTGTGACATACTGTCTTCAGTTAGATCCAAATAACTGAAACTTTGACTCGTCTGTCCAAAGCACCTTTGACCATTGTTCCATAGTCTCATTTCTGTGTTCTTGTGCATCTTTTAGCCTTTTAGTCTTGTTCCCCTTTCTTAATAGAAGTTTTCTTAATGCAACACATCCTTTTAAGTCCTGATTTCAAATGTGACCTTCGTACTGTTAATGGATGGACAATGAACCTGAGTCTTCTGCCAGTTCTGTTTTCAGTTCTTCTTTCTATTCGTTAAGGATATTATCTTCATGTATTGATCATCCTTGTTGGACAGTCTTTTGGGTCTTCCTGTCCTGGGTTTGTCAGTTACAGATGTTTCTCTGTACTTGTTGATTATGCTTCGGATACCACACCTTGAAAATCAAGTGATTCAAGCTATTTCACTCAATGTTTTTCCATCTTTATGCAGAAGCACAATTCTATGGTGGTCATCTACTGATATTTTAGCTGTTTTGTTTTAAACTAACAGTTAATTGTGATAGATCTGTATTGTGCAGTGAGAAAATTGGACTTTTAGCGTTATGGATGTGTAGAGAGGAACACCTGACAAGTCCTCAATTAGATATGATTGGTAAATGTGATTAATTAGCTACTACAACACTTCATATTATCTGCTCTGTATAGTTTACTTTGAGTTGTTGGGATCACAAGTTTTTGAAGATTCTGATCAATGTGCATTAAAGATTGCTAAATGACAAGTTTGGTTTCTTCTAACCCAAACAAAGCTGTATTAATAAGCCAGAGTTATTATAATAGATAATAAAAAGATTATGGCTGTAATGTTATCCTGCGGGTCATAATATCGATGAAAAGATGTGGCTAACTCATTACACCGTATCTTCAAGCCCATTTCTGACTTTCTTCTTCTTCTTAGTTGGACCTTCCTCTTGGGCTGCCATTTTACAAGTGGATGCTGCGTCATGAGTCCTCAGTCAGCTCCCATGACCTGATTAACATTGATCCTGGCGTAGCCAAATCAATTCATCACCTTGAGGACATCATCAGGCAGAAAAAGAAACTGGAACAGGATAGGACGCAGGTAAAGGCAGCAGTCTTTCAATGGGAGAGAAACCTTTTTCTTCAGCTTTTAGATTGGTTTGAACACTTTCACATTTCAGCACCAGGTGGCACTCTTTCTCTTAAGCTGTCAAAAGGAAATGCATGATACTATTTAAGTTCTTTGCTTAAGGTAATACTCTTTAAAATCGATAATAGAACTTCACAAATGTTACATTAGGTCAACAGTAGATATAAACAGATTCAATATTGACTTGATAGAATAGGTGAATTATTCAATTGAGTTGACTTTTTGTTTTACAGTCAAGGGAATCTCTGCAGCAGTCTTTGGAAAGTCTGAACATGAACGGTTGCTCCGTGGAAGACTTGGGTCTTGACTTCACTTTGCCAGGTTTTCCTAACATTGAGTTGAAGAAAGGAGGCAAGGATGTTCCAGTAAACATCCACAATCTGGAAGAGTATCTAAGGGTATGTATAATATAATTATGGGTGTATTGGAAGAGTTGCCACTGTTGTGTTGTATTGAGAGGTAATATTTTGGTAATATAATAAAGTATTCTGTGAAAAGCCAGCAGGATCAATATGTATTGTTCTCATATCTTTTCCTGCTCCTTAACTTATTGAATGTCTGCCATGTTTTTGCAGTTGGTTGTGTTCTGGACCTTGAATGAAGGTGTTTCCAGGCAGTTTGAGTCATTCAGGGAAGGATTCGAGTCAGTCTTCCCTCTGCAGCACCTGCAGTATTTCTATCCTGAAGAGGTAAACTTGCAGTATAGATTTCTCTAGTGGTCTGTTGAAATCCAGTTTCTTCTAGTTCTTCAATCTATTTACTTGTCTACTCCGGCTTGGAACATGTAAGAGATTTTACAGAAATGTGTTTTTGTTCAGTTATATCTTGGTTCTAATTTTACTGAATGTTTTGGGGTAGACAATTACATATCATATAACTTGTAGATCTCTAATTTTATTTAAAAGGAAACCTTACAATTAAGACCTTTAAATATATAGGTGTGTGAATTAAATGCACAGTATTTGAATTTTAGGTCTGTAAACCCTTGATGGATTGGCAAGGGTTCATGGAATGGCCTTGGAAACATTGGTACCCCTTTGCCTCTTCATATTTTAAAGCATCTTTTTTATATACAGCTGGATCAATTGCTTTGCGGTAGCAAGTCGGAGACCTGGGATGTTAAAACATTAATGGAGTGCTGTAGACCAGACCATGGGTATACACATGACAGGTAACTGTTACATAGATGTTTGAAACATAGAACTTCTGTGTGCATTTTATCTAAATGTACAGCTATGGCCAAAAGTTTTGCATCACCTATAATTTTAGGATTGAGGCTAATATAAAAAAGCTGTGTGTATAATTGTAGGTCTTTTGTTTAACATAATGTAATCAAAGAAACTACAACGTGTTAGCGCACAAGTCTACCAGCATAATAGTAGTGCACAGAGATGAAAAATCTCCGCTGAGTGGCGCGGTTTTCCGCTTTTACTCGGTTCCCCAAGGCTATTGATGTGATAAATACAGCTCCAATTAAGGCAGTTGTTTTTACGTTACTTACCCAATTGGTTCTTGCAGACATCTGTCTTGGCAAGTTGCTATTTCATTGGTCCACAAACAACTACTGTGAATTAAACAGTTAGGGTGCAGTGCTACGGTTCACAATGCAGAAAATGCAAATAATAGAACAGAAGGAAGGTGCTGGAGAAAAATTAAGATACATACCTTTTTTTTCTGTTTCACTTGTGGAGACTGCGAGCGACCAGGGAGGCAGGGGGTTGGTCGTGGACATTGTTGACAAAGCCTGTAGACCCGGGGTGGGCAATTCCGGTCCTGGAGGGCCAGTGTCCCACTTGGTGTTTTGTTACAACTGACCAATTAAACGTCTAATAAGCACTTAATTGGTCCTATTAAGTAATTTAGGGTACAGTTGGAACAAAAACCAGGAGGGACACCAGCCCTCCAGGACCAGAATTTCCCACCCCTGCTGTTGACCCCCACTCTCCTGGAATAATCCATAAATTAGGCATGCATAGCTCAACTTCAAACAGTGAGCAACGTCTCTGCTTTCCTGTTAAATATACTGACGGTACGCTTGCAATAACTACTAAGTCAATAACTAAGTCTGCATTTTATTTAATTTTTTTGATCCGCATGCATACCAGTTATGTGAAACTCTGATTATGGATCAAGAGGATACAAGGCATTGGAAAGCCATATTCTCTGCAGAAGATATGTAGACAGAATACATACTCGTCTCAGTAACTACAGCCTGTCATCTGCATTTTCTTTGTGACTTCATCTTGATGGAGACAAACATGGTGATCCAGCGAATTACACTATGTAACACAATTTTTGTTCCTGGGTAGTAAGTGTTATTTCCTAATTGCTTATGCCTCAAAAGTATAGAAAATGGCTATTATTCCCCACAAACTTTGCTTTTGTGACCAGGACAGTGATATTTTGAAATTTACCTATTTCCAATGAGAAAACCTTTCTTTTCGTTCACATAAAGTCAGAAAAAAACAACATATGAATCCAAATTAACATGTATTTATACTAAATACAAAAATGACTACAAAAGATTTAGAAGCGAGTAGTTTTTGGGGATTTACGATTAACGTAAATCACTTTCACCAACCATGTTCTCGTTATACTGTCCTTGGTAGCGGCGTTCAAAGTCCAGTATATCCTGGTGGAAGCGCTCGCCTTGCTCCTCCGAGTACGCTCCCATGTTCTCCTTGAATTTATCAAGATGAGCATCAAGGATATGGACTTTGAGGGACATCCTACAGCCCATTGTGCCGTAGTTCTTCACCAGAGTCTCAACCAGCTCCACATAGTTTTCGGCTTTGTGATTGCCCAGGAAGCCCCGAACCACTGCGACAAAGCTGTTCCAAGCTGCTTTCTCCTTACTAGTGAGCTTCTTGGGGAATTCATTGCACTCCAGGATCTTCTTTATCTGTGGTCTGACGAAGACACCGGCTTTGACCTTTGCCTCAGACAGCTTAGGGAAGAAGTCTTGAAGGTACTTGAAGGCTGCCGACTCCTTATCTAGAGCTCTGACAGATTGTTTCATAAGGCCCAATTTGATGTGCAGTGATGGCATCAGCACCTTCCGGGGGTCCACCAGTGGCTCCCACTTGACGTTGTTCCTCCCCACAGAGAACTGGGTCCGCTGTGGCCAGTCCCGCCTGTGGTAGTGTGCCTTGGTGTCCCTGCTGTCCCAAAGGCAAAGATAGCAGGGCAACTTGGTAAAACCGCCTTGGAGACCCATCAGGAATGCCACCATTGCAGCCTCTTGATGCCATCTCAGAAAAATACAGATATGTATCCACTTAGGGAGCTGGAACTAAACTGAACTGGTGGGCTTAAAGCCCCTGTATTTGTACCATATTTATATTACTGGAAAATTCTAGAAAGTTCTAGAAGTTACTGCAAGTTTACTCAGCACTGAATCTATCTGGAATGTTCAGGAAAATAGGTACATTTCAAAATATCACTGTCCTGGTCACAAAAGCAAAGTGTGTGAGGAATAATAGCCATTTTCTATACTTTTTGAGGCATAAGCAATTAGGAAATAACACTTACTACCCAGGAACCAAAAAAAAAAAAAAATTGTTACACGGTGTTATAAAATACACCCCATGTTTGAACAAGCGCCTTTTGAAAAAGGAAGTTGCCAGACATTTGATTCCCGTAGAAGACAGAATGAAAAATCAAGTGATGATTTTAAGCTTTATTAAGGGAACATTAAGATTTTATATATTTCAAAATGTCATTTTTTTTCAATTGTCAGTTTAAGTATATGGAAAACTACCAAGCAGTATATAATTCAATATGTTATGTAATATTATTCAGCAGGTTTCATTTGAAATGCAAAATAAGTTCATTCTATAGGGTGATGCAAACCTTTGGCCCTAGCTGTACCTAGACTACCACTACTGCTGAGCATGACACTTGTTAAAAATTAACGGTCAATCAGGCTAAATAATCCTGTGGTCGCTTGCCTGATGTAATACACAAATATTAATTTGTGTGGAAAATTATGGCAATTGCTGGGGACAGTTTTATTGATCTGGTTAAATGCTGCTCACTACGTGTTCACAGTAATATGGTTATTTTATATGGGACTGCATTTAACATTGTGTTAACATTAAGGATTTTTGGGGGTGCAGGCAAACCATAAACCCAAAACCCTGCTTTAAAACAACTGTTTTATTCAAGAGAACTTGATTTCATTTTGTAACTCTTCTCCAACCAACTGTTTCTGCCAACAGTCGTGCCGTCAAGTTCCTGTTTGAAATACTCAGCAGTTTTGATGCAGAGCACCAAAGGCTGTTTCTACAGTTTGTTACTGGTAGTCCAAGACTACCTGTGGGAGGTATGTTATTTTCATTGTTATCTAGTTCCTACCAAGCTTTTGAATATACAGTAGAGAATAAATTATCCAAACTAATTGGGACCAATACTAGTTCACGTATTCGATTTGTATGTATAATCAAACAGGTATTAATAACAATTACTGTACCTTTTAATAAATTATAGAATAAAGTTAACATACAGAAGTACCTACTGATGATATATAGCTAGTAACCTATTCTACCACATTAAGCTTACAAAATTGCAAAGCTTTACAGGTCATTAAATTATGCAATTCAGTAAAGTTAACACCTACAGTTAAGGTAATGAAATACTGTAATTAAACATACCATATACCAAACTTTGAAAATCAAAGAATACAGTTCAGTACAACTTTAGCACATGACTGAACTTTAGGAATCATTAAACTTCAAAAATTCAGTAAAGTGTTTCTATACTTTTGATACTTGCTGTTAAGGCATTATAATAAAGTGCAATTGAAATTAATAAAATATAATTTCTTAGCTGCTCAGGAACATAGGATCTCCAGGCTTTACTGATGAAATAGAAGAAAAATCAAGAATGAGATGACAGTTTTAATTTGCTTAACTGCAACAATTTAAAGCACACAGTACTCCATCCAAGGTTTTGGTGGTCTGTAACTTTCATTTGACTCAGTCTGCTGGTCCTTGTTTTGGCAGATTAATCTTGTAGACGTTTTAGCAGCAGAAGCTGTGTGCGTAATACACCACATGTAATTCATCACGTGATTTACAGGTGCGTTCGGTTGATTAGACGGTACGGTTGAACAAAGATTGGATAATTAACTCTACTGTAAGTTTTAATGAGCCTTGTAATGTCGAGGCTTCAAGCAAAACATTTTATGTAGATTCAAAGATACTGCTTTTTGTAGCAAATAAACTCTATATAAATCTATTTTTAAAATCTTAATGGACTGTTCACTGAACTGATCTGTTTTTCTTCAGTCAGTTGTGTTGTTATTTTTATTTGTTTTTATTTAATACAGGCTTCAGAAGTTTGAACCCCCCTCTGACAATTGTCCGCAAGACATTTGAGTCTACGGAGAATCCTGATGATTTTCTGCCCTCCGTAATGACCTGTGTCAACTATCTCAAGTTACCAGACTACTCTAGTATTGATATAATGCGTCAAAAACTGTTGATAGCTGCTAGAGAGGGGCAGCAGTCATTCCATCTCTCCTGATTGCAACATTTAAATGCCTTTTACAGTAAAAGAGAGAAAAATAAATCATGTTTTGTTTTTTGTTTTTTATCACCTACATTGAGGCAATGTGTGTACAGCTGCCTTGCTGCAGAAAGCACCTGCAGAAATTAAAGACTTGATATACATGTTTGCTGCCCCTTCTCCTTCCACAAATTCAAAGACATTACATGCCCCACAGATTTCACAGAAGACTAACGATATATCTTTAGTTGAAGAGTTTAAAAAATAATAAAATAAAAAAAAAGTAATTTGATGGGTGACCTTTTAAGCTTGCATTGCTGTGTGATATTTAAAAAGGGATTTTTTTTTTTTTTTCAGGATGGTAGAACAATAAATGTCCCTGTGCAGTTTAATTTTGGGGTGTGTATTTCCATCTAGCAAAGTCTATAGTTTTGTTCCAAAGATTGTTTTTGTTTTGTACAGCCATAAAGTTTGCAAACTTGCTCATACATCAGATGCGTTTTTATTTAGCTTCACGTATGTTCACTCGTCATTTACCCCAGTTTTTAGTTTGTTCATTTACATTGTATAATATACCACCAGTTTGTGTGTTGTGTTTGGGTTCTTCTTTTTTATGTATTTCTTAATCTTGCAAACAAAGTTGTTACAGGTGGTTGAATGCGGGTAAAAATCAAAACCCTAGTTTTCCCCCTAAATTAAAAATTGTGAAAGTCTCCATTTTAAAGCATTTCATCACATTGTTACAAATATAATCAAAACTCTTTAATTACATAGTATGTTGCTTATAGTTTCTTAGTGTAGTGCTTTTTGCTGAATCTCTGAAAGACACACTAGTTACTGTGTACCGGATTATTTCTGGCAAGAAAAGAAAATCGTAAAATCGAAAAGCGGAGAGTGCTCCATTTATATTTTTTAGTTAAGCAAAATTGAGCTGGTCAATCATTTTATTGTTTTATGGCCAGATAGCATTTCAAGTTAATGTAAGGAAAAAAGTTAATATGCAGTTCTTTGCTCTGTTGGCAGTGAGATGGCTGGTATATGTATGTGTGTGTATATATATATATATATATATATAATATATATATATATATATATATATATATATATATATATATATAATTTTTTGCTCTAGATCACATCATCACATATATATACATATATATATATACATACACAAACAAACACTGTGTTGTGTTTTGTTTTTGAAGTTTTTTTTTATTATTATTTTATTTTTTTTGCACTGCTAGCTTGGAACAAACAGTTGAGCGCTCCTGACGTATGGACATGGATAAGGCACTTGTAAGCAATGCTCTGTCCACCTGTTCATGTGCTGGTTTCTGAGATCTGCAATAATTTTCTTCGTCTGGTTCTTGTTTTTACCTGAACATAAATAAAATAACTGTTTGGCTCACTTTTTTTTTTTTTGTTTTTTTTTGTTTTTTTGTTTTTATTGTATTGCAGTGGCATTTGTTTAAAATGTTTTTTGATCACATGTAAAGTTTAAATAAGATTGATTAAAACAATCGAGGCAATATTTTTTTTGTTTGTTTTTTTTTTTTTTTTTTAAGGAGCTAAAAATAGGGCTCGATTTGCTCTGTATAATGCAACAGCAGCAATCCATCACTCAAGATCGTTCAGACTCTTGGGACAGACATCTAATTTAAGTGGGCCAACGAAAAATTCTTTGGTGTAGAAGTAGCTGTTCTTAGTAGCTGTTCAACAGCTTTACAGACCCTGAACCTTCATATTTGTAATCTGTGTAAAAGTTTAGGATGAGAAAGACTGACTTTGTCACTTGTGTTAAACATAGATGCCAGCACTCCAGTACTACAAATGTAAATGTAAAAGACTGGAGGGGTTTTTTTTGTGCTTAATAATTGAGATGTTCTTGGAGTAGATGCATGAAGCACCTGGAATTTAATTTTGATTTTTTTTCAAGTGTTCTTGACATCCACGTTGTTTTAATTTTCCCTGTAACATTTAACATGTACTGTGTTCATTCATTCTTTCTTTTTGCTAATTTAATAATCTTTATATTAAAATTGATAATGGCACAGTAGATTCAGTGTTTCTTGATCTCAACACAGGCATCAGCAGGAATCCTGACCACTCTACGTACCATCTCAAGAATGCAAACACTTTTTTATTTAGGCTGTGGTTCTGTTGGTTTGTGAAACACACATTAAGGAAAGGAAAACTACAAAAGCTCCTGAAATAGACTCAGCAGTCATTGTGCATTATTGACAGAGTATACATGTCTCTTGCATATAAAAAAGAGAGAGGGCTCCAAGAATTGTCATCAGAGGGAGTTGACAGGTGAGGCAGAAGATAAATTATTTCAATTTAAAGTACAGTAAGTCAGTTGGACAGGAGCCCTGTTATGAAGTGGCCTAATGCCTAAAATAGCAACTTGCCTTTGATTTTAAAGCTCCTTGCTACTAATGACCCAGGCAAAGCAAAAGGCTAGTGTTTGCTCATTTCCAAGCGGGGTACCTGATAAATGATAACTTTTTAAAGGACTTTTTAAGTTATAATAATTATTTAAAATGATTATAAGAAATGTTAAACATTTAAATTGAAAATAATATTTTGACATTCAGTTTAAAAGGGGGTTGTTAGTGGATAAGATGTTTAGGGATACTAGTTACAACCCACTAAGGGTAGCTGAAGCCACTCACTGGTACATCCCTACTGAAATGTAAACTGATACAAACCAGACCCAAGGGAGAATACAAATTTTGTATCTCTTGTTGAGCTAATTTAGGTGTATAAATAAAGCAATTTGAGAGGAGCACAAAATTATAGTTTGTTAAATGTAATATTCACCATTCTAGGCAGTGTCTATAGTAATATTTGTTAGAATGTTTGTAAAACAGCAGTGTTGTGTTTTTAGTGGGAGTTTACTGGAAGTTAACTCACAACTTTTATCAAATGATTTGTTTGAAGTCTAATAGGTTAAAGATGTATTAAACTGTATATTAACTTAAATTTCATAAACCTGGAATGTATGTTTCGAAATGTCTGTTCAGACATTATCCATGTTCAAACACAATTATTTTGTAATACACAACTGCATAGTTGGCATAATGGAAACTACAGTCCCAGGTCAGGCACAAAATCACTCCTTTTTTTTTTCCTCAATTTCAAGCGTTTTATAAAGTTAGCATGTAAAAACAAAGTGTTGGGGTTTTGTAGTTTATGTTATCCAAACGTAAATATAATATATATATATATATATATATATATATATATATATTATATTATATATATAATGGTATATATGACTTCCCTTAAGGTTTTAGGAGGATAATGCACATGGTGTAATGGAAGGTCCCACATGTACTTCCTGGATTTTACAATGTTGTCAATTCTCTTTGCAACTGAGCAAAAAACTTGGTTTCTGAGCATTCCAACATATGAAAATGGTTGTAGATAAAACAAACAATAATTATTGTAAGACATTATTAAAGGAATATTGGCCATATGTTTTTGATTCACGTGCTTTGTGTGGTGTTTTTTATATGGCTGTTTTTTTAATTTTTTTTTTATTTATTACCATTGTGAGAAACCTAAGTCACCTGCCTTCTCTTTACCTTATTGAATTTTAACACATTTAAGGGATATCTGCCTGAAAGGCTTCTTTAACTGCCCCCCTCCCCCCCCCGTGTGACATTTTTTACAGACGTGTTTGCTGTTTTTCTGTAGTGCTGAGCTAAAAGCTGGCATTCAGCAACAACCTGTGGGCTGATAATTTACCCACTTTATTAAATAGTAGCAAAGGTTTCCCCTGCTTGCTGAGGTGATACGCTTGAGTACAGAGTTGATGGTATTCCATTTATTGTAACAAAGCAAAGCACTTTAAAATATGAAGTACAGTGGAAGAGCACAGTTGCGGTTAAAAATTATCTTGTATTCCTGGTGTAGTGCATGTGGGACAGCTGCTCTGTTTCACAAATATGCATATAAATTGCAAGTCATTTCAGCCATACTATATATACAAGAATGCCATAAAGCGGCCTGGGTATATGTACGCATGCTGTCTTAGTGAAATGGCATATAAGCCATGGAGAAGTAAAATAAAACATCATAATAATGGCTGTTGGGGTATCTCAATTCAAAGGTCTTGCTACATCCATATTGTACCTTAGCTTCAAAAGTTCTGTTCTGGCCAGCGCTGTAATCATGCTCAGCCCTCTGCTGGAGCTGCTAGTTGAAACGGAAGGTAAACATTGAGTTTGTCTCTTTGTTTTTATCTTTACATTTTGTATTTTATTGTTAACCAACTGGGACATGCAACTTTCCTTTGGGCATTTTTAAATTATTTTTTTTTTTTAATCGCTTCACTGTGTTTCCCCAGGGCTTGTCCTGTGCCAATAACAAAACCAGCACTGTAGATAAAGTAGCTGGATAAAACCACACGATGAGTGGATATTGTATACCAAAGTGATTTTTAACCACCTTGTATATTGATCATTACTTTAGGGTACAAGGAGCAACATGGGGCAATTTGATTCCGAAGCGAGCCAGAATGATAAATGGGTGTGCAATTGAGAAGCCAGTGAGCTTCTTGGGTTTCCAGCACGTTTTTACAAATACAAGTGGATTTAGTATCTAATTAAAAATGATCAATGACAGATCTTGGTAGTTAAATGTGTTATATTAATTTAAGCACGTAAAAAAACACTTATGTATTTGATGTATTCAAAGAAGGATATGCTGTTGCACATCTTCTGAAGAAAGCTGCCTCTCATGCAGTCATGCCCTGAGGTTTTCAGCCTGAGCCAGGCCAGCTCCCTTTCCTGTCTAATCTCACTAGAAATCCTTGAAGACTAAAGTATCCTTCCTGTCACTTGCATAAATGATCAATTCATTTGCAGTCCTGGCACTAATTTATACCCAGATACAAGACTGGAGTGAAGCTTCAATAAACTGGGTATTTATGGTCATTATTGGGTTTACAGTTCTCCCACCCTATTTTTTAGGGAAAAAGAAACAGCTCCTTAGTGTAAGAAGATCTTTGCCCGTCAACAGCCATTCTGCAATATAGTAATAGATTACAGTGGTTTATGTATGAACCTGTGGAAGAATTTTAAATGGGAAGATCTGAGAGACAGGAAGGTAAGTAATACTGTATGTTTGAAAAGGGAACAAAGCATTGAGTGCACATTAAGACTGTCAATAAGAAGCAACTGGCTGTGCGTCATATTTGTAGTTTATTAATGGATGCTGTTTTTATGTTGGATATACAACTTGGGAAGTTCATTGTAGGATCTACCAAACTGCTTACTGTCATGGATGAAATAAATTGGAAAACTAGAACCAGACAACTAAGTAATACAAATGAAGGTCAAAAAGATGAAATGTTGCAGCTGTTTAATCATTTCGTGTCTTGTAGTTCACTCCAGTAGTCCAGGCACAATCACACCGTGTGTCCTTCAGCAAAGACACCAAGATGCAGCTCATCATCAACGTGGTATTTGAAATATTTACACAACTAATTAAAAAAATGGAAAAGATACTGAGCACAGTGAATGTGTGTAATGGTGATAATGATACTGAGCACAGTGAATGTGTGTAATGATGTTAATAAAGCTAATGGGAAGTATTTTAAAGCTTTGGTTACACTTCTTTTAGATCCTCTAGATGTCATTATTTAGCACAGATTTTCCTGTTAGTCACACTTTGTAGATGTCTCAGCTTTGACATGCTGTGTTGAGTTATTTTCATAAAATGCTCTGATCAGTCCCTTCTTTGTTTCCTACCCATGGTGTAGTGCCTGCCGGTTCAGTGAGATCTAACAGGCTCAACTCTGCCCTGAATTACCTAGGGGAATGCCACTGACTTCGAAGGCAAAGTGATGCTGTCTGACACCCAAGTGAGGGGAGCTACCCATTGATCTAGCCTAGAGACTAAAGCTGATGAATGATGCCACTGATTCCCACTTACATTGGCCGCAGATAAAGCCAGTTGGTCAATTTTTGTCGAGAAAAAACAAGCTGTTGAGGGGTTGTGTGTCCGTGTTAAAATACTGCGTTGTGCTGTTTTATTGTCGTATTGGCAATGATTGATGTTTTTTTTTTTCCTATAGCAGCATTGCAAAGCCAGCAACTTCACTGTCCACAATAACAATTGCTTCCTGGCATGCATTCAGAGAACTACTTCTGTAAGGTTTGTACTCAGACTTTTTTTTATGGAAACAAGGCCAGTGGATGAAACCCATATCCCTTTGTTTGTCTGTGGTATGCATAAAATCAGACATGTGTTACAGAAATGTCATAAACAAATGGCAAAGCTGCCTCTGCCCGACCTTATACAAGCATGACCACAGATGAGTCATTTGAGGTTTTTAAATGGCCTTATTAGTTTGCAAATTGCAATTGACTGGTATAATAAATAATAGCAAGTATGGGTAATTCTAGTAGCACTAATTAATGGTTTCATTCAGATCACACAGAGATAAGTGTTTTAAACTGTCTTGTGATCTGATAACAGCGCCTGTGGTCACGTATTGTGCCACATCACCTGATTATTTCCCAGGGGGCATCTGCAGTTTGATATGACGACAGGATCATAGGATAAGGTGTAGTTGACACATGTCAAGGATAGTTGGCATTATGATAAAATATATGTGGACATAGGAACAAGAGTTCTGTACTGTACTTGGTGGTTCAGAAGAGTTTATATAAAGGCCAAAATCAAGGTAGTGTGTATGAGTCTAATACATGTTATTGAGCATCTGTGGCTATGAAAGTTTAGCCAGAAGCAAACACTGCTGCTGTCCCTTTGTTCAGACCAAATCACTCAATCTGACTTCTCTTGTAACTGAATACATTTTACAACCACCTGAAGCAATGTCTCCGTTTTTTAAAACAATGACATTTAACACTTCACTTGATCCCTTACAAATAACTACACTGCTTATGGGGTAATGTATTAAACATACAACTTCAGCCAAAACAGAAGCAATTCATATTTTATAATAAATTTAGACAATAAGTAAAATTACATAGTTGCTTTTTACTTTTGTCCCAGCAATATTACCTGGACATTGTGACCTGGTGTCAAAAAGTGTTCGTATCAAATTGTCCCTAAAGAACACACAACATCTGCAGTTACACTTACAAAAGACCTGAAAACAACCATTACAAAAATTACAGAATGACAGATGTCTAATACCTTTGGCATTCCATTAGAAATCCCCGGGGTTCATTGATTTGCATGGAAGGGTAGAAAACAACCTTCCCTCATAGAGATGGCTGGCTCATTAAATGTGTACTTGGATCTTTTTCAGAATAATAATCATATTAAGAAGGTTGAGCCAAAGAAATAAAATAACTGTATCATATCATAGTATCAGCATTTGAAACAATACAGTATATTACAAATGGGAATTCCCTATATTAGTTGTAAAGAGTATAGCGGATGAGATTACATACTTTCCAATGGCATAACTGGGGGAGGGGGGAGGATATTAACCAGAGACAATCTAAAAATTAAATGATCACTTTTTTGAATTGTAAGTGATATATGTTGTTTCTAGGATATACAGATCTATTTTAATAGAAACACTACTGCAAAAAAACAAATCGGCTTTGTGTTTTTTGGGCTCCTTGTGTCTTGGGCCCAGGTGCACCTCTTGAACTTGTAATAATTTCTAAGCCCCTATCCCCAGTTTACATAGTCTAGGTAGCGCCTCTGATACTTTCCTTTATGGGGCTAATCTCCGGATAGGAAGTAGCTACAACCTTTACAAAAAAAAAAAAAAAAAAAATGGTAGTAGTACTACTGAATACAAACTACCGCAGTTTAAATTGGGTAAATCTGTTGCTATGGTTTCTATACACCTCTGTGTTACAGAAACAGCTAACTCAGGCAACATCTTCACATGAATGTTCTTCTTGCTTCTGAAGAGCCATTCTTGTGGGCTGTAAGTTTTTTGGCTGTTTTTCAATATTTTTTAAAGCTTCCTGTTACAAATATATGTGTGTGTGTGTGTAATATCATTATTAAAACATTGCACACCACATGATTTTGAACAGCATATATTTTATATACAGCACAACCTCTCAACCAGTGCTTTATGGTCTGCATAATGTATAGCATGTCTATAGAGCACCCAGCAATTTAAAACTCCTGCTAACACTTTCCACCATCTCATCAGTCAATGTAAATAAGTCCAGAGGTCTTGGATCAGAGGGTTATATATATATATATAGTATATAATATATATATATATATATATATTATATCGCGCTCATATTAACACATTGTATGTTTATCACATAGTTAACCCATTATTTACATCTGCTCTTCAGTAACTGATTTATTTGTATCCTGGTGCTTACCCAGTTGCTAACCTCTTGGTTGTTTGTATTTCAGAACGGAAGCATTTGTATTTGCTATGCAATGTAATGTAGTCAAATTAATTGCATGCGCAGGGCCAGTTATCTAGGGCTTTATAGATCTGTGCTTTTCAGTATAGGCTTTCTTATATTTTAAACTTCAAACGGGGAACTTGATGTCTCAGAATAAAAAGCTGCCATGAATTAAAATCTTTGTGTGTCATCAAAAGGTGATCTAAGTATAACAATAATTTCAAGTGGTCCACAAGGCTTATCTGCCCCCCTTAGAATCTCAAAACAATGTGCTGTGCATGTTAAAAAATAAACTAAATAAAAGGATGGTCTGACTGTACAACATGATGGAATATCAAGTTAGTTCTTACTCTTGGTTTATCAGAAAGTAGGTTGTATCCCAGAAGGGTTTAGACTGTCGTCACCTGGTGTCACTATGAATCAGTTTATGAATGTGAGCTGGAGCCTGCCTCCCTCTAGCAGTCAGTCAGTCTGACAGCTTGCCTACACAGCAGAGCACAGCCACTCAGCATACAGAACGCAGAACAGAAGGAGCAGCTGAGAGAGCGAGCGAGCACCACAACCAGCAAAAACAACAGCAGAGCTAACACACAGAGGAGCAGCTCCTCTCAGGAACACACTTTCAAGATGCAGCCTCTCCAGCATCTGCTGGTTCTCCTCAACGTGGGCTTCTCCTTGTCCAGCCCTGTTACTACTGTTCTTCCCACTGTTCCTCCAAACCCATGTGAAAGTAAGCCCTGTTTGAATAATGGCACCTGCTTCTTCACAGAAGGAAGTTTGCAAGAAGACCTGGCTTACCATTGCACCTGTAGCCCAGGGTTCACAGGCATGAACTGTGAGGTAAGGTGGTTGTTTATCCTTTCTTATAGGAAAAATGTGTGTGTGGTTTCTACATTGCTTGTTACGTTCACATTCTGCTAATTAAATCCTGAAAAATGAAAAAGCTGTTACTCTGGCAACAGATTTACACCCACTTGACTGAAAGCCAGTAGATACTGTTTCTAAGTAGAAGCTGAATGACCTTTTTTGAAATGTAACATGAAATTGCTGATGCATGTAATAATAGAATGATGCATTGCATTGCTGTTTTTTTTTTATTTAACCTAATTGGGTTTTGACAGAAGTTCTGAACTGTTTATGGAATCATTATAATTAACCACCATATTTTATTATATTCTGTTTTTAAGCCTGGTAAATATGAGCAAGGGTAAAAGGCAATATGCCTCTTGGAGGACAATCCTTTATGCAAGTAATTTAAGTCTGGTTGACATTGATTTGTTGGTAGCAATACATTATTATTAAACAGCATCTTATAATTCCTCTCACTGACTACTGCATATGTCAGATAAAGGAGATGTACACTTGCAACACAAGCTTTTAATATCCAATATCATGTAAGAGGGAAAACTGACATTTTGTTTTCATTCACAAAAAACATGCAAATAAAAATAACCAATATGAATGCATAGTATTTGATAACATAACAGTATTTTAAATGCATGCACCATTACTTAGCTTTTAAATTTTTTTTATTTGTTAAGTTTAAGTTGTGATGTGAGTTGCAATTCTATTCAATACAGGTATTGGTAACAGATGTATGCATGGTTTATCTTTTTTGTTTACATTATCTTCTTCAGTTTATCTTACTATGCCAAAAACAAGTATTAAAAGTCATAATAGTAATAGTTAAACTAAAAATCCCTAGGTATACATCTTTGAAATGTATATTTGTTCCTATAAATGACAGTAGAGACATTATAAGACCTGATGGTACAATATGTTACTTATAAATGTATCACAGGATTAGGATGGTATCCTTCACAGTTTAAAACAGTCTGTCTCCACTGTGCTTTATCTTTGCTTCCAGTGGTACATAGATGTTTTAGGTTCTCTTTAAAAGATAATTTTTCATTGTAAATATGATACATTTCCTAGTAAAAGGTGAAAGACCTACAATTGCTTGGGTTGTGCTGTTACATCTTACAAGATCACATGGATGAGGTAATGTTTTTAAAGAAACTGAATGGTCAATTTTAATGCTAATTTATGACGACATTTGGTAGCTAGCTTTTCCTAGTATCGTTGATCAATAAAAACACAAGCTTAGTAAAATGTAAATATACTTTAACATTGCAGTCAGAGGCACTGGGGCTGATCCCAAATTCATGCTTGTAACAAATTATGCATCATCCAGATGATCAGACAGCAGATTTTCAGATTTCAGATTCAGGAGAGCCTTATAAACAATGTGTCGTTTTGATTCCACTACATACAAAAACTAAAGCGATAACCTAAATTTAAAGAAAGTGTCACTAGATTGACTAATACGAGCACATAGGGAAAGATTCAATCTAAAAAATACAGCCCCTGTTTAATGGTGACATTCAAATCAAACATGTGTGTGTTTTAAACAAAGGGCTTAATGCAGTGGTGTGTTTGGGATCACCTATAACTACAATAAGTGCTAAAGAAGCGGGAAATAATGTTGGTTATAAAATGCAGTTTTACTAAATGTAATTTTACCAAAATGAAGTCTACCCCTTAGCAACAGATACAACAACAGATAAACGTAATTTTGCAAAAGCGAAATTACAGGTATTGAGCCTTATTCAGCCATGTTATGAATGCTTCCATTAAGACATTGTCTCTGAAAGAGTTCACCCAGTGCTGAATTCCAATGGATTTGGGTCCGTCCCCTCAGACAAAATGGTGCAGACATGAGGACAGTACCATAAATAGCAGCTGCACGGGAAAAACATTTCCCTAAAGGATGAGCTACAAATACTGCAGTCATGTAATGCATTATTCATTGGAACATTGCAAGCCATTTAAGAAAGAATAAATAGACCTTGAAGACTTTAGAGCCCTGAAAAATAACAATGTGTAAATGTAACCAATCAATATTGCAATAGATTGTTTAATCCGTTCAAACACGCAGATATTTATTTTCTGTTAAAAGTTGGTTGCAAGCCAAACTATTCTCAAACAAGCT
Source organism: Polyodon spathula (assembly GCF_017654505.1). Classification (NCBI taxonomy): domain Eukaryota; kingdom Metazoa; phylum Chordata; class Actinopteri; order Acipenseriformes; family Polyodontidae; genus Polyodon; species Polyodon spathula. The sequence continues at coordinate 31,975,528 of NC_054547.1, read as the reverse complement.
TTATCATGAGCTTATTGCTCAGAGGAACTGGTAGCATTTTTTTCTTCATATTATTAAACAGCGTTGTTTAAGGTTACAGATGCCTATTTAGCAACAGGTGCAAAGGCACATTTTTCTGAAATCAATAAAAACAACCTCAGAAGTATAAAAGTAGCAGGAATTGGTTTGGGTATAAAGCTGTTTTTTCCAAGTGTAACAAGCAGTGTTGTGGGGTGCACTGCAGTTACAGATTCTCACCCCTGGTAGTGAGATGAGGTTAAAAGCTCTATAACTACTTGATCAGACCAATGTCGTTCATTTACACAGTGGTTAAGAGGCTTGCTAGTTTTAGTTATAGTAAAGCAAAATGTAATGAAGCATAGCAAAAACCTGATAAAGCAATGAATGGTAAAAAAGAATCCACAATTATTTAGCAGAGTCCTTCCATCTTAGTTGCCTCTCTACAGGCATTCCCATTAAACGTAAGTATATATGAGAACTAACGTATCTTTCCTATAATAACTAAATTATATATTCACACTTAAGTTGATCTTAAAATCGGTCTTTATATAGCCTGAAATTCAATTTAAATAATTTCATGTGAACTGCAAGGTGGAAAGCTGAAGAAATGAATCTGATGATAAGATAATAGTCCATTGTCATTTAAAAACATTCAAATTAAAGTCTAAATCTGGATGATATGTATTTATTCATTCAAATTTTGTGTCGTTACAGTTTTTTTTAGTATTCAAATGCCTAAAATGTAATTAAGCCAGGCTTTGCTGCATAGAGAGGAGCATTGCAGCTAGTTAACTCATGTGCTGTCCACCATTTTGGAAGGATTCTTTTACTGAGGTTTTCAAGTTTTGCATTGAACAGTTTACAGTTAAGATGTCAACCTTTAGACTACTGAGGCACATTTCTGTATTCACCATCCTTACTTCACCAAGAAAATACATAACTGGTGATAGTTTCACGATGTTCATAACATTCTGAGAATATTGTAACATTTAAAAAAAACACTATTGGTTGTGTCAATAGACTTATAAAAGAACCATTAACTATAGGCTGAGAAAGTTACTGACTGATAGCAAACCCAGATGTATTTGCAAATGGGGCCTTCTGAAGGTCAACAAACAAAAAAAAGATGCAGCATTTGTGAACAGATTGTTTTTTAAAGTCAATATCTGAGACCGTATAAATTAGACATAGACTCATTCTGTGGTTTGACTGCACTTGGTTTGCTACAGTCTGTGGGCGAAATGACTTACTAGAATGAAGGGTTAAGCATACATGAAATGTGTTTAATGTTAAATGTGTGTATCATTGTTTACCCTGGTTTGTCATGCTTTTTTTTTTTTTTAAAAGCAGTTTAAGACGCTAAGGCCTGCCTAGTGCAAGGACGTGTATTTGTTTGCATACCGGTGATGTCTGGTATTTTATAATTAGTGTTGCAAAAATCTGTAGGTGGTCTCCAATAAATGGTATCATGTTCTCTTGTATCTATAATTTGAATACTATGTGCTACTGTGAAACAATATGGTAGGTATATTAGCACTCCTAGCCCAGGATTGCCTTACAGTTCATTTAATGAAACGTCTGCTTTTCTTTGTAAGATCTTGTCAGAAAATTCCACTATAATACAGACATAATGGAATTGTGAGTTGAATTCCTTAAGTTCAATTTGATGAAAAAAAAAAAACATCAATTTTTCAAATGATTTATCAGTAGTTTCTATTTAAAAAGCATGTTTTGTGCATTAATTAACTATTTATAAATCAGTTAAGAGCATTCAATTAATGTACAGAATATACAAACCGGGATCAAATTGAGGTTCGACAAATTAAAACCACATGAATAAGTAATTGCAGCTCAATGGTTGAAAGAGCAGCGATATGGTTTATTTTGGATTCGCAAAATGCTTAAATGCTTATGTAACTTTTATTCACATTTTACATTCCTTTACTCAACCCAGCTAGGGCAAATTGAAACGAGCCTCCCATTTTGTATGTTTATAAAACCACAATGCTATCGAACTACTTTGTTGTGTGGTGTTGCATGAAAGAGAAGTATTCTATTGACAATAATGATGTACCACAACCCCAAGCCCTCTCTGTTTTCTTTCTCGCTTGCAGTACCAGTATCTCACTAGGTGTTTTGAAAGGGTTATCAGGTATCGATCTTGACCAAAGAAACCCTGAAATAGTGCTTCAGATTGCACTGCAAATATTTATTCTTCACTAGCTAGCTATAAATTGTAGTTGAATCATACCAGTAACCTGAAATGTTGAAGTTTGCCCATTAACATGAATTTACATGTAATATGTGTCTCGAAAATTCATGCATCTTAATAAAGATGCATGACTTACAGGTTTAAGTAGGTCACATTGGTATAAAGAAATGAAGCAATACTGTACTATGCTATACAGTTGCAGCATGTGGATTTCGTTAGAAACAAAAAAAGGAAAATGAACTTGTTTCCATTGCCTTTAGAGACAAATCAGTGTGACAATAAAAAGCAATGAAAACAATCAGGTTCCTCTGTATAATGGCTCCCTTGCTATCTTCTTCTGCAAAGGCTGCCATAGTGATTAATTGAGACACACTTTCTCACCATAGCAGTGTTTCTAAAGGGAATTACAAGTTGATATACAAGTTATATATATATATATATATATATATATATATATATATATATATATATATATATATATATATATATATATATATTTGACGGTTTTATCAATTATAATACATTGTAACACATGTAGTTTACTTACTGAAATGTCCTAGTCTATGTTGGACAAACTAAAAGACAATTAAAAAATATGTATAGCTGAACATAAGGCAGCTATACGTAACTCCAACATGGACTGTGCAATTGCGAGATATTATATTAAATGTAATCATGTTCTGCCTCAAGCCTTACATTTATTAGAATTGAAAAAGTATGCCTTTCGGAGAGAGGTGGCAATATCTTTAAGAAATTGTTACAAAGAGAAGCTTATTGGATTTATACACTTAAATCCGTGGAATCTTATGGTCTAGATGAGACACTTGAACTTAATTCTTTTCTGCAAATTGCAATATACTGTTAAAAAAAAAAATTATCAATTTGAGTTTCATAAGCACGTATAACCAATGTATTATTATTATAGCTATCTATCTTAATCCTCTGGAATTGTTGGTTTATATGTATTGAATTTGAAATATAGACTATATGTAATACTGATTTTAAAAAAAAAAAACATATTCTGAGTCACCTTTGAGTATGTATTGATGATGTGTAACAAATGTATGTGTTCGTTCACGTGTTTATAGATACACTCCTATTGAATGAATCTTGATATTTACATCTAGCATATTCATTGAAATATATGTCAGAACCAATTAATTTAAATTGTGTCCTTTTCATTAATGATTCAATTACCTATTCAATCTAAATGGCTTAATTTACTGACTCATATATTGGATTCACCTGATGTTATTCTTAATTCTCAACACTTGATGAAGACATGTATTGTCAAAATGCCTTGTGTGCTTCGTGCTTTTAAACAATAAATAATTGATTTATGGAGATTTTTTTTTTGCCGCTTGCTTTTTACTTTTTCAACATCAAGTCTAAAATGATTTTAAGGATATAATGGAGCGATGGAGCTGAGTCTGCTACCCACCTAGTCTCTGAAACAACAAACAAGTGGACTATGATTGGTCTTTTACTCAACATTGTTGATGACTAAACAGAGACAACTATATATATATATATATATATATATATATATATATATATATATATATATATATATATATATATATATATATATATATATATATATATATATATATGAAGTGGTGCTGGGCTTTTTATTTCAACCATAGGTCGAGTTTTGCATGGTGAAGGTCTCAGTGGTCCTCGGCCAAGGAGAAAGCCACTCTTAGGAACACTTCACAAGGACAATCGCTTTAAGTTTGCAAAACAGCATTTGAATGATAGATATGAGTTCTGGTCAAAGGTTTTGTGGAGGGATAAAACACAAATCGAGCTACTTGGTCAAGCTGATAGTCATTACGTTTGGAGAAAGTTTGGTGAGGCGTACAAAGAAAAAACACTCAAGCATGGAGATGGTAATATCCTTCTATGGGGCTGTTTTTCCTCTAAAGGCACAGGAAATTTTGTTCCAATACATGGTAAAATGGATTCCATAGCATGTCAAAAGATATTGACAAATATCCTAATCGTTTAAAAGAGGTTATCATTGCTAAGGGTGCCTCAACTAGCTATTAATTTCATTTTCCTTGTCAGGGTATGAATACTTTTGAATTGATATTTTTGGAGTTTCATCAGAAAATTGCTGAAATAAATAATTGTAACTTTTTTTCCTTATCCACAAAAGCAAAACTTTTGCAACAAAAGACTTTTCTTATAATGATTTGTTTTCGAGAAATTTCTAGAAATTATATATTTCTATAAGGGTATTATTTCATTGTTGTACACTGCAGTTATACCTCCTTTCCAACCTATATATAGAGTAATAACGAAAGGCCTTTAAGACTTGCCTCAGATGTGTAAAATTCCTGGAGAACTGATACAGAAAACCATATAAGTTCATAGAAAAGCCTTTCTTCCATGTTATATGTACATCAAAGACTGTCTAATAGAGTGTATACAGTAGAAATGGAGAAAACCTCTGGAAATGTGTTAGCATCTCTTCTTTGTCTTTCAGCCACTGCTTCAGTCACTGCTCGGCAACAAGGGATGTTACCTAATACCAATACTATTGACAATGTATTAGAGGGGTGGATTTGTGTTCTATGAATGTGGTTTCACTTTGACAAAACTAGTTTTATAGGATTTAAAGCTCAAGTCAAATGCTAAAACCTGGTAAATTGCAGACCATATATACATGGCACGAGTGCGTTATTTGTGGATGACTTTACACTAGAAGACTATTTAACAGGATGGAGACCTTGTACCAAAGATCATGGCTGAGCTGTGAATGCGAAAGAAAGTCTGCTAACAGAATGGTTGTCTTTCTGTTTAGGTGGCACATTGTTAATTTGTCCAAGCCAAATGCTTAAGGAACATCTACACACAAACTTATTTCCTCACCTTAAATAACAATGTTATCCCAAACTTAATTCTAATCTTAAAGTTACAATGCAACTGCAAAAGGTCCCCAGCGTGATGATGTATGAATAATATTCTCTATGCAACAGATGCTATTCAGTGTGGATGCTCCCAGAACATTTATTACTGGACGAATCAACCAATCAACCACCTGCATTTGGTGCCTGCTGGGAGATGGCTTGAAGGGTTTCAGGAAAACAATTTTGTTTTTTGAAAATTCAGTTTCTCCTCAGTTGAGGTTATAAAAGATTAGATGTGAATGCAGTTATACACAGAGATTCTCCTAGATTGGGAATGTAACCCTTTTTTATCAGCTCCTTTGTATTGCAAAAGCACCCCAGAACTATAAGCAGAGCAGTCACCACCAAACTGCTACAAGATTGCATGAGGATTTGTATTCACTCAAAATGTTTTCAATAAAAGTACATACCAAAGGCTCAGTCAATATTGCAAAACAAACACTGTACTGATATTCAGCATTGTGTTAAATTGTATGTATCTTTATTATGGAAGACATTTTTAAAGACAATATCCTTTCGCACAGTATGTTTTACAAACCAGTCATCAGGTTTGTTAAGGGTGTGTTCGAACCCAAAACGACAAAAAAAATATCCTTTTTTTTTTTTTTTTTTTTACAAGGTTATGATGATAAAATAAAGGGTGCAGAAGGATAAGATGATTTCTTCAGACTCCACAGTTGCATACATAGAGAATTCACTGGCCGGACCTTTGAGCAGGAATTCTAAAATACACGATTGAAACACAACCAATAAACAACAATCGCTCAATAAACCATTTCAGCAGAACCAGAGGATGGAAAAGTCAAGCGGAATGTACTTTACATTTTCACAAGTCTCAGTTGACTTTCATCATCAGTTTCAAAAGACATTTGCTGTGTCATTACACAAACACATCTGCGCGTCGCCCTATTATTCTACACGCTTGGTGTCAGACATTCAGGGGGGTTTGATTTGGAGTGTCTGAATTCAACCTGCCAAATCAATTCATTTTAATGTTGAACTTTTTAGACAGTACAATAAATATGAAATAAACTGACATAGAGTGCGTGATTTTTTCTTTGATATAAATATTATGATGTTCTGCTGGCCACAAGTGAATATTGTTTTATTTTATAGTACACTGAAGGTTTATTACATTTTATTAACTCTAATCTTTTTTATGTTATGAAAAACAACAGAAACTGGTACGAATTAATCTTTCCCATGTAGAGTTGCCAGAGACAAGTACCGATAATGAAATCAAGGAAGCCTTGTACAGACTGGATTTAAGATATAATGAAATCAAGGAAGCATTGTACAGACTGGATTTAAGATATAAAAAACACACACATCATTTAATTACTTGAATATCTTCATATAGATTAGTACAGCTGGAATGCAACAGCTCCTTTCAGGGTTTGGTAAATGAAAATCTTTAACATTGAAATCAGACAAATTAGTTATTTGAAATTCAGCTAAGACACATATCTGTTCAGGGCCAAAATAGTACCAAGCGATCTTTCATAGGCAAGTTGTTATAACCTTCTTATAAATAATGGAGATCGCCTTGATATTTTTAAACACAGTGCATTTATATACAAGTGATTTAAGCATGTACAGTTAGAAATGTAAAGAGATGATTCATGCATGGGTCTCTTGGCCTATTAAGATACACTACAGTTTGTAAATTAGGACAAAGAGAAAAATAAGTTTGCAGATCTGGACATACATACATTTTAATGAATGCTCCACAACCTACATATTGTAGCGATCTCGGTTAACGCAGGCAGGCACATCACACAGGGCGAGGCAATCCACACACAGGCGGAGGGCGGGTGCGAACCCAGGACCTCTCGCACTAAGCACAGCCCTGAAACTGCTATGCAAAAGAGCTGGCTCCTTTGCAAGTAGCATATATCGGGCTTTTGTCTGTGTGTGATTATAGCACCTACCAGCCCTGCTGCTGCCTTCCCCTGTGCATGATACACTATGTTGTGTAAAAAAAAAAAAAAAAACTACATTTTCACTAAATGATTCCAGTAGATATACAGTTAATTATGACCTTGTGCATATCCAGAAGCCCCAATACACTGAAATGTAATGCACCATGATGTCTTTTCTCTTTAAATGGAGCAGTATACATTAAACAGTACCAATATGCTCTATAGAATTGTGTGTGTGTGTGTGTGTGTGTGTGTGACCTGCATTTTGCATTATCATACAAAACATTTTAAGTACATTAAAATATATTAACAGGCGTGTTCCGTTCCATCATCACATTGTGTACTTTCGTCCTTCGTTCATTCTGGAGTGATGCTTGTTGCTTAGCAACCAACTAGCGGTGCCCTGTATCCTCCTGCTACCTGGATGATAGAATTAAAGTCCACAAGGAATAAGGCAATAAATTGGAGATAACTATTGCTTGGAAATGATGATACAACAGAAAATAACTTAATTAGAATGACTGTCCATTTTTTTAAAACTGATTTTTATTTATTTATTTATTTATTTATTTTTTGCTGACAACAACCCTCATTCCATTTCACATCAGTTGTCTGAAACATTTCTGCCTCACAGAATTACGAAGGAGAACAGTTTTAGAAAAGACTTAACAAAGCAATACAAGAACATAATGTTTCAACAAACAAAATATTGTATTTTAAATTGTAGACTGCTTATTTGAAGGGGTGGAGGGGTGGGTGGTTCACCTCACAAATCAATCTTTGATTGGTAAATCTGCCTTTTCTTTCCATACTGGTTACCACTTCATAGTTATTTCTATATAAACACATACATCAGAGTCCATCTCTGTGCCTTTCTTGTCACCCTGGGATGGATAAGTGTTTAAATGCTTAAATAAGACATGCAGTAATAGTCATTCCATTTTCCTTTCAATTGCTCAGCACAGTTTCTACACTGATCTCCCATTTAGATCCAGCTGTTTTAGATAGTAAATTCCTTTGAATTTGTATTTAGTCTGTGTTGCTCTTTTGCATAAAAGATACAGCAGGACAACACATAAGAGCTGCGGTTCAAGGTCTGTTAGAAGCAGGCCAAGAGCTGACGTGCCCCCTTTGCTAGGCTGTTAGGTGACACCTCATTTTGTCTGATGAATCCCAGCGTTCACTGAGAATTCCTGTGTGTGTTGGCCCTAGACTCTCATTCATCAAACCCTCTGTCCCCGAACCTTCGTGGGCTGACACTGCTGAGATACCATCTACCCAGATGGTGGCACTGTTAATAAACCCACCTTTGAATCTACAAATAACTCAGAATTTCTGATCAAAAATGTTGATTCATCCAGCCCTTGATTTGGTTCACAGTAACACAGACTCTCAAATCAATTTTAAATGAATTTGAGCCAGTAAACATTCTCTGCATTCTCTGTTCTCAGTTTGAAACCGTTTCCATCATGGAGCTTCATTGGTTTTTGTTTGCTTTCTTTCCCAGACTTTTGCTTTATTGTCTGAGCTCTAGGCATTGACATATAGACAGAAGAGAAGGCTTACTGCTGCGTTAAACAGCCATGCTGTTATTATCCTTTGTATACTTATAGATACATCGTAGCTTCAACATGTACATTTCCATTCAGGGGCGATTTTTATTTTTTAGTATGGGCTTATGGGTTGTATGCCCCCTACAACATGTTTTTGTACCTCCACAGAAATGTTATTTTCACTCATTTTTCTGAAGAAATGTCTGTTGCATTTTCAACCATATATTATTCATGTTGACTTGTCTCTGTAGCTTTTTTTTTTCAGACTGCAGGTACGAACTGCAGCAGAATGAAACTATATATAATTCATAATTAATTAAATCTATAGTTTAGTAGAGCTTATTAATTAAAAGGCTATGAATTCGAAACTACAACCCATAATGAACATAGAAGGAATTCTGTGGAATATGTGTTTTATTATTTTTACAGATAAACTAAATAATGCTTCTTGGCAAACCCTTAGCATAAATTAAAAGCAGTGTGTCGAGTAGAGTGACAGCAAATACCACTCTTGCAATAGTTTGGATATAACAATCTCATGTCTTCCCACTCAGTCCTATGGTGTAAATTTCATGTAATTACAGACTGTACAAGCATTTTTAACGAGATTAAATGTTATAATAAAAAATATGTCAAATGTGCCTATTCATCTGAATATGAGTCACAATATGTTCTTGCCTCATTTGTTCTGCACAGAGCCAAGATTTTTTTTGTACTGAAAACATATCCAGTTTTACGTTGAGTAAACAATTACATACATTTTTAAATACATACAATTATGTATTATAAAAGTAATTTATAAAAGTTTTCAAACTAATTAATTATCTTAAACGGCATGTTTATTTTATATATATATATATATATATATATATATATATATATATATATATATATATATATATAGACACACACACACAATACGACTGTCCGATATTTATATAACTTATTAATTTATTCCCATAAGCAAATGATCAGGTCCAAGTTTAAGTTAACATGTTTACAGACCTATCCTTATGTATTCTCAAATACATAGGAAAGATAAATCTAGCTTACATGGAGAATCTGCTGTGCTGTCTCATGGTTTAACTGGTAAAAGAATCAAACTCGGTTGAGTCCAATTGCACACCCCCTTGATTTTTACTCTGAAGTCGTCTCCTGACGTTCTGATAAAGCTTTCAGTCACGCAGCCCAAAGATAACCAGGCAAAGGCATCGGGGCTGTACTGGAAACAGAGAGATGTTCACTAAATGAAGATGGCTCAGGATTCCAATGTCGGCTCTTTCGGTTGACAGGTCTGTGAATAGGATATGGTTAGCCACAGGGATAAAGTAAAGGAATAGCTGCAGCCCATGAAGGAGGACAGTTTTGCGGGCTCTGACTTTGGAGACATCTGGCGGGCCTTATTGTAAATCATGCAGGAGGAAAAAATGATAGTGACCCCACTTGAGAGAAAAGTAAGTCCAAACACGGCTTCCAGAACCTGGAACAACACTAAGGAAGTGTCTAGAATCCCTTCCTCGACCGGCTGAAATATACACTTCAATGACTTGGTAAAGAGTGCATAGAGCTCCAGGGCAAGCAGAACCACTAAGCGTGCACAAGGGTAAATCATCGCCAGGATCCATAGGGAAATTATAGCTTTCTGAGTCTTGTCACGAGTACAGATTAACCCATAATGAAGGGGCCAGCAGATTGCAATGTATTTGTCCACAGCCATAGCAGTGACAGTGAAAAACCCATTAGTGCTTGAGATGACCAGCACATAGTTGATGAGACAGAAACCCTTGGGCAAACTGATGTCCTTCGCCCACATTGCAGATGTTGAAGTCAGCAAGGTCAAGTAAACGAGGTCACTTATGAGAAGGCTTGACAGCAGCAGGTGCTGCGTTTCCTTACACAAGGATGACATTTGGAAAATGATGTCCAGCATGGTGCAACTGAATATCAGTGTAACAACAAGACAAACTGACTGTGGCAGAAGTATCGCCCAAGGTGGGCAGTTGAGAAATTAGCAGAACCATTTGTCATTACTGGACCACTTCTGTTTAGATTGTGTGATCAAATTGTTTCTTAATCTTCTTCTTTATGATTTGTATGTCTGCGTGCATCCAATGTATAAGACAGAACAAGGTTACCTCCTCCCAGTTTGAAAAGCTCTCTGAATTTAAGTGAAGTAAATACAGCATGTCAGTACTTTCAAGAGGATGTTCTTCTTTAATGTTAAAGATCACAGAATCAGGCACTGGTTTCTGCACCCTTGTAAAGAGAAGGCAACGCTTTGATGTTGCAGGAATAGACAGAGTAAAGGGCAGTATAGCAGGTGAGAATACTAAGATTCTCATAGGCTTTAAATGAATAAAGCTTGATGTTTAACAATCATAGTTTGACATCTTAACTACAAAGTTAATTTGATTCATGCAATTTAACTCAGATTAACACAGATTAAATAGGACGGTTTCGTCGTTGTGTGTCTCAAGTATCTTTGTTTTTCTTATCTTCATTTCTATCAAAGATATTCTTCATCATGTCTAGTCAAGAGAGGCATAGCAAAGTTATAGGTAATACTAATATAAATGTCAGCAAAAAGAAGGCTATGTTTTCCTTATTAACATGGGCACAGACTACTTCTATCGAGGGCCATATGAGTGGAAAGTAGGTTGTTGCAGTAATTATAACTTTCAGTATTTCATGCACATGGGGAATGAGAAAGCTCTAAAAATAGATAGCCCCAAAAATCATCTTGCACATATGTTGGTCTGTGTGGCTAAAGTTTTTCTACTATATTATAATAGGGGGATTGATTCTTGATACGGTATTATACAGTATTTATGGTTGTAGATCAGAAAACTATTTCAGTTTTAAGCTTCACTATACAATGGGCCTCATTTACGAAAGGGCACTAAATTTGGAGTTACCGCGCATGTAAAGTAGTGCGCCTAATGTGTGTGATAAATCTAAATTTATTGCCCCATTTACTAACAGAGAACGCATTAAAATATGTGCACAGTAGTAGGCTAATTTACATACCATACTGCGCACACTACATGTATGTCAGCGATAATTTAATGTACATGATAATGTCAGAGTCTTGCCCGTGACCACCGTGATATCAAAATCCCCAACAGTCCAGGCATATCTTTTGGTCAGTTTTTTATTGGGAAAGGTAGCGGTGGCTTACATTGACCAAATAATGAGTGATCAACAGACACAGCACTCAGCAGGAGACAGGCAGAGGCAACGTAAAGTGAAACCGCACTGCTTACCTTTTAATTTTAACATGCATTCCTTGTCTGATCTCTTTTGCATATACAATAAAAGTCATGTTGTGCAATGGCATATTTTTCTTTTTGTTCTGCATACTCAAGAAATCTTGATTGATGAGACATAACCTCAATTATCTTCCTTGTTAGCATTTCCACTCTGGATCGGGGTGACTACTATGTGAGTACAATCAATAGCACATGCACATGATGTGTAAAATACATCAAGTAATATGTCAATTAATTGATTAAAACCGTCAACTGTCTTAACTTAAATGGCCCTTGCTGCCATTGCAAATATGGAAATAATTAACGTGCACAGTAATTGCAATTATCTTGCACCAAAAATTTTAGTGCCCTTTTGTAAATGAGGCCCAATGCACTGACTTACTAGGGAGCTACGTGCACTACTTATTGAAGGGAATAGATAATACAACAAAAAAGTATTTAAAATCTACACTGAATTATTTTATTAATTCCTGCGAAAAATATAATTCTGCTGCGCACTCTCAGTTTATAGATAATGATACTCAAGTAATACCAAAGAACAGAAATCTTGTTAAAGTCTGAACAAATATGACACTGTATACAGTACAGGTATATATCACATTGTGTAGCTTCAGTCCAGTATTATCATTACGTACTCCGTGGAATCGAGTTTATATAATTCAATCTCTACTGACATGCAGCACATTGGAATTCAGTTCCATTCAGCTCTCTGAGTGGGTGGGATCATGAGTAGCTTCCATTTGCGCCCACACAGCCAATCATATTATTGCTTATGTTACAGTAAACAGCTGGATAGTTAATACTACATAATACATGGTAGATAGGAGGTTTAAACTATAGAAAACTGCACTGGGAAGTTGTAGCAGGGCAAACGTGTGTGTGGGCAATATTGGGTTGGCAGGGAGGGGGGTTACAGTTCTCCCTGTCAAAACTCGTGGGAATGTGGCTGGAGCCCAACATGGACTAAATGATTAATTAGGCTCCAGCCATGGGTGTATAAAATAGGTGTTCATGGGTATTAGTTTAGAATGAATGTTGGTGATGGAGGTGGAGGTCAGTGTTTTGTGTTACCGTGCTGTGCTGTTCCGTCCTGTGTTTGTGAGATTATTGTAGACCCTTTTGTTTTGGCCCTTGTGCCATTTGTTTTGTGAAGTGTGTTTTGTTTAGTGTTTTGTCCATCTTATTTGTAAATAGATCTAGTGAGTAGATTACTCCTAACACCCATTCATTACAGTCCATCTGAAACATTGCTTCACAACAATGAAATATAAACATAGTGCTATGCTAAGTAATCTATGGGTTTTGTTAGAGTCATAAATGTGCAAGGACTTAATTTGTCCATATGCAAAATTATGAGAGCATTAAAAAGAATGCTCAATAAGAAATCACGAGGGCTGATTGCTCCCCACAGGTTTGGAGAATATGCAGAAAATACACACAAGCACAGAGGAGATCTGATTGACGATTCTTAGAAAGTATGTTAAAGCATATGTCAAAATTAATATAATAGTAATGACAGAGCTGGACTTTAACAAGCAACTGACTAGGCTTGGTTTGGTTGTTCATCCCACTGCCCTATGAAGACTGGCTGGCTGGCTTAGTAGATGTTCATACCTACAATATGTACTGTTTGATGTTTATTCTGATCATAGTTCAGCCCTCTGGGTAGCAATCCATGTAGACCTAAAAAAAGCACACATCTATATCCCATCTATAGACTGTAACCAAATGCTTTGCCACAGATGGAAAGGAAACCATGTGCTCGTCACTTTACGATTTACTTTTTTGGCAGTGCACATCAAGTAGTGGATAGCAGATGTTGAATTATGAGTTGTACATTTTTCACAATTGTTTAAGAGGTCTTTACAGAGTACAATATCATCCATTGGGTCTGTTTTAAATTAATGATCTAAGTCTTAAATCTGATATATTGCAGACCCCTTTCCCATGATATTGTATTAAATTAATAAGGTGGCAGTAAATAAACCCTGCAGGAATAGACTTGCAGGATTAATCCACAGTTAAAAGGTGCCACTATTTAAATCCGTCACTTTTTAGATCATTACAATAGACCCCAAGGTCCGTCACATAATTGGCTATGTCTGACAGTTGGTTCCAAAGACACTGTACGTTGTTTTTTTTTCACTTTTCTTCTTCCAGTCTAAAGCAGTACAGTTTGTTACGTCTGGTTCAAGTCCTCATGTTTTCTATTTTTTTTATAAGTCCTTTGAAGGACATCTACTTTCTCGTTTTGGCTCAAAATTTGCTGGGTGCAGTTGCAATGCCCTCGTTTGTCAATTACTGTCTGTTTTTACACTGCAGATTTTTTTTTTTTTATAATGAGAATCTGTCTCACTCATGTAGGTCATCATAACCTTATGAAAGTAATTCAAATGTCGAGAGATAATATTTTGGATCAGAGTGAATCTTATTCTCGATTCCCTGCTGGAATCATGCAGAAAATCTTAGGAATGTAATACAGTTATTAATAGTTTTAGTCCTAGCTTATTTAAACTCACCTGGTTACTGGTTACTTCTAGTAACCTCCTTCATCTTGATTTACAAAACTTTTAAGACTGATTGAAGGACTGTTTTTTTATTTTTATTATAAACATTCTATTATCTAAAACAGAGCTTTAAAAAAATATATTTTATAACCCTCTAAAACTGTTGAAAACTGATTTCTACAAACTTGATTTAACAAATAAAAACAAGATTTAAAAACAGTCCTACTGAAACGTTACTTTAGTTCTTCCTTTAGTACTTATTTATTTATTTATTTATTTATTTCTTTTAATATGGTCCTTTATCTTCTATCTTACATGACAGTCCAGTTTTAGTTTTAAAAAGGCACATTCCATTCAAATGTGTTTTCTACAACAACCATTTATGGTAAATTAAAATGTGTATGTGTTGCTTTTAACACATTTAAAGACACTCAGTCAAATTTTCTGTTAACTCGAAGTTTCTTTTACAGCGATGTTTTGATTGGTTGCCACCAATTGAGTGTTGCCAGGCATTGTATTGGAACAGTTTGAAAACAATGCCTTATAGAGCAAGGCTGTTCCTTTCAAGAGTTCCACCACACAACGTTCCACTGCCCTGTCCTGTTTCTATGCATTCAGTTCATGTGCTGTCATACTTCCATATATTTATTTTTGTTACCATATTTTGATAAAATAAGCACAGAAATCCTTGTTCATGAGTTTATTACATTGAGGATTGACCTTGGTATCAAAGCCTACCTGTCAAAGCTGAGGCTCATTCAGAATCTTTAACTTTAATCAACAAAGCTTACAAGGACCCGCACCAAAATATGTACCTCATCCAATCCAACCTTGTACCCTGAACCATCTTGACCACAAATCTTTTAATAGCAACACAGAACCACAAAAATAGTTCTCCCCGTTCCTGTAAGCACTACTTAAAACATCAATAAAGAAAAATAATGGTCACACTGAAGACAAATCTGAAATGGGATTTGTGGATATTTGTAAGAATGTTTATATTAGAGTAAATTAATGGGTCAATTCAGACACTTGCAATTTTAATGAATCTTCACATATAATTATAACAAAGGGGGTGGCACTGTGGCATGCTCATTAGTACTGTACCTCACAGCACCAGGGTCCTGTGTTCAATTCCAGCCTAGGGGTCTGTTTGTGTGGAGTTTACATGTCTGCATGGATTTTCTCCAGGTATTCCAGTTTGTAAACAAAATGTAACATGATGCTCCCATTTTTCATCTCTGTGTGTCAGCAAGTGAAATGCAGTACTTTGTATTTGTTGTATTTCAGAGAGACGTAAGGTTAAGAACAAGCAGAGCAGGTTTTTGGAACTGCTCATTGAACAAGAGGAGCTTGCTCTGATCAGAAGGTGCAGGTGTGTTAGGACTCAAGAAATAGAAAGAAATGCCTTAATACAAAAATATCTATGTCCATTTTTATACAAATGTTTTCGGTATAAGACTATTAAATAAGCTGACTATATCATATTATAAACTCTGCTTTGAACAGAAGTGATATAGATGGTTTCACTCTGAATGTTATTGGTTGAGGAAAATAGATCATATTTCTAATGTTCATTTCATTTTCTCCCTGTCTGTTTCATTACAATCAGTACTAAACAAAACAAGACCGGGAAACTCAAGGTAGTGGAAATAGGCCAAGATCACCCAAATAATAGTCTTGAAAACTTGAAATGGATGATTTCAATTGCCTAATGAGATACCCACTCATTGATACATAAGCCTATATTGATTTGCCACTCTCAGCGGAAACACAAATCTTGCAAATTAGCAAATGGCTGGTTTAATAGATGACACAGTAAGTCATGTCATTAAAACAGTTGATAAATGTAAAGATAAAGAAGCATTTATGGTCTACCCTTATACAAGGATACAATGGTAAAGTTACAGCAAAAAAGTATTAAGGCATGATAAACCACAGGCAAACATAATAAAGCACAGAGAGGTAAGGTAAAGAATTGAAATCGTAGCAGACTATGGTAAGCACATATGAAAAACTTTAGAACGCCCATTCATCAATCTGGAAGCTGTATTGCAGGGCACTACCAGAACAGGACAGAATGTCTAGTTTTAAAACAGTGAACAGTGAAACTATGAAAAGGTAAATAAATCTGTAAATCTGAGATTTTAAATAAATAATAATTAAAAAAAAAAAAACCAAGACACTGTTAACTGGTTTCAAATCGTAATAAAACCCTACGTAAAAGTTTACCTCTTACCTTTCTAAACCAGACGGAAATGCCCTTTAGTATTGTTCTAAGTATAAGCATAGAGAAAGCATGGTACAGCTATGACATTACTGTACAGATTTACCATTTAAAAAATAAATGCACTAAGTAAATGAATGAAAGCATGACTCGTAAGTAATTGGTTAAATGTGTATAAAAGATAAAACATCAAATAAGAGCAAGGCATGCTCTCCACAAGCATTAATGGAAGCTTTACTGTGAAGTTGCATGCTCCCATCTTTCCACAAGAGCATTCCACTCTACCTACAGTGCATGGCTCAGCTGAATGACTGTTTTACATTAAGATAACTTGAATAATTGTATGAGTACTTCATATGAGAATCTTATTGACCTGGAGTAATTTAATAATGCTATTAAGAGGAAAAAATTAATTTGGCAGCAAAAAGAGCTGGGATGAACAGGCAGAGGAATTATACTGTGTCAAACCAGAAGAAGCAATTAACACTGTTCTTTGTAGTACAACTTAAATACACTGGTAAACATTTCCCTGCTAGGGAAAGTGTATATCTGTATGAATCTGCTTACAGATAACATGGATATTAATGTGGTGAATGCTAATATTATGCTGATGACCTAACAGTCGATAAGGCTTATCTTCAAATGCTGACAGAATGTTAAGTTAACAAATAAACAGTATGGCAAGGTTATCTTAAAGTTTCAGTCTGTCGCAGTGTACTGTGACACAGAGGTGAATGCTTTCCCTCTCCACAGAGACAGTCAATTATGCATAGCTGTGCAGTGTTTTTTGCGATGTGAATTAATGACCATCTGGGAATTTAATTAAAACACATTTTACTCTAGGTATGATCTATTTAAATACAGCAGACTATTCTCTTCCATGTAAGAAATGCATTTTGTTTTTCCTGAGTTGAAGCTGGCTTAATTTAGAATGAGAGCTGACAATAATCATATCTGACCAATGTTAAAAACGTATTATGTGTATAGCTACAAAATATATTAGAATCCATTGGTTAAACTGTGTAAAAAAATAAAAATATAGAGTATTTCATAAAGTATAAAAGATTTATAGAGTATTTTAAACCAACCAAATCTATTAGCTGCTTTGCATAAAGCCATTTGGATTAGGAAGCACTGGAATCAATCTTTTGCAAACATATGCTCTGCAAGTTGGTTTGTTCTTGAATAAATGAATTGGGTAAGACAAGCTTGTGGCGACTGTATGTACTGTACTGTAGAGGGCAGGAAACAACTAAGACTCCAGGAGGCCTCTCCACTCCGGTGTTCCTATGACAGAAATTGGTACAATCTGCTGGAAAGCCCTTTAAATCCTTTCCAGTCTCATAGATTAATCCTTGTTCTGCCAAGTCCCATAGACAGCAATACAATAAAGCTATCATTGCCAAGTAATCTAACTAAGCAGGTTGGTATGGCAAGAAGAAGAGATAATGGTAAAATGAAAAAAGATACAAACTAAAAGAAATTGTAAAATGTGACTGTGTTGCAGTTTTATAATTTCAACGTTCCTATAAGCATGGGAAATCTTTAATTTTTACATGAAAAACGTACTACCAATATTTATTGTGTCGTCTTCCTGCTGTCAGTTGATTTATTGGTGTTTAGTTTCAAATAAAAACTGCATCTGGATTGATATTGATATTGTTACTTTCTGTTCAGTATTGCTACAGAACCCCTGCTTAGAAATATATATATCAGAATTAAGATTTAAAGGCGATGATAGAAAAAGAATGTATCGAAAACCCATAGCTGAACTAGTCTATGTAGAAAACTAGTGACTAGAGTGTATCAGAAAGAGTAAACAAAGATTAGCATGTTATTGAACCATATGTAAAACCATGAGATTGAGGTTAATGTGCTGTGCTTTGCTATAGTAATTGATTTACTCTCTGCATTATATGATGATGTGATTTACTCTTTGCCTATTATCAAGCAATGGTGTGTGAGTTGCTACAGAAAACCAAAAAAAGCACAGGATAGTTAAACTGCTGTTTTCTTTTTTTTAAATAGTTAAAAATCTTATTATTATTATTTGTTTTTTTTGTAGTGATGTGTGCTGTACAGACACAGACAGTAAGATTACGTTTCTTTGTATAAAACCATGAAGTCTTTGTTGGTGTATTTCTATTTTAAATCCTATTTTAAACGCTAATTTACAGGGTAAGGCTACTTTATTAGGGGATCGTTGGTACTCAGTACAAATCAATCCTGCACAATTCCCTGCACACAGCTCTAGTGGACAGGGCTTGCTCACGGTACCTGCATTCAGAGTTATTGTGTGTTTTTGTGTATATTGGTTTCCTGCCTGCAGTTGCAGTCTATGATACAGATACAGTCACGCATCCATTGTTATGTCCTTTTCAAATTGTCAAACTGGCACTGCCCATCGTATGGACAACCACCTATCAGCTAACTGCCCTTTTTTTTTTTGTGTTTCTGTAACATGATCTGCCTACTTAATTTCTTATTATAAACGTAATGTCTTATGAGCCTAATCGGGTTCCTGGTAGAACGATCATTATCCCACAGGTAGATTTCTTCCTAAAGCTAACACGACTCTTAAAACACAGGGACTGCTCTGGTTTAATGTTTTCCTTGGCTCATCAATGTGATTAATAATACATTGGGAGAACTGCTCCATTATGCTTGATGCTCTCCTGCTCCATGGTAACCGCACTGGCATGACCTTGCCTCCACATTTGGATTAATTTACAGAAACTGTATCTGCAGCTTTGATTAGAAAACCTGCTGTTGAGAGGCTGCCTTATTAGTTGGATGTACTATTGCCTTACAGTTAATGTGATGCTTCAATGAAATCATTGTTTAGGTTAAATGAACTGCAGTCATTTAGATAGTGAAACTTTAAAATGAGGATCTATGGATTGATTTAAGTTTAGGGTTTAGTATGGAAGGTATCATTCATGGTTCAATAAGAATTCTATAGACCAGTACCTCCCATCAGTGTGACGACAACCATTCAAAAAAAAGTCCAGGAACATTTTCACATTCCCAAACTTAAAGTATTTCTTTTTTTTTTTTTTTTGTTCCAGGTCTTGATCCACGCATGTGGAAACAAGGCATTGGTTAACTAATTGAATTAGTTGACTAGTTTGGGGATATTTTTGCAGTAAGATTCTATACTAAAATCTAATGCTGTCTTGTATTCTGTCAGTTTTTTATAGACTCATGTACAAGCAAACCTTGTTTCCATGGAAACTGCAGCAGCAGTGGCAGCAATGAAGGCTACATCTGTGTCTGTGAGGAGGGCTATCAAGGTGAACGCTGTGACCAGCCACTGCACAGCATCCCTGTTTCTGGTTGGACAGAGTCCCTGCTACCAGGACTTGTCAGCCCAACGTCAGGAGAATCTCCGGAACCAGATAACCTTTCACCCCCTGTACAAGTGTCTGCAACTCTGTCACCTTGGCAACCAAAACCAGGACAAAAATATGTTGAGCTCAGCTGGGTTGGAAAACAGGTAAGACCTTTGAATGATTTATTTAAGAATGGTATTCAAACTCACATGTACTCAATACTGACAACCTCTGACAGTATCAAGTAGAGTCCCATAGGGCTGATATTTCAAACTCTACAACCACTTCTGTGTTGGCTCATTGTGCCATCCTTTTTCTGCTATATCATTGTAAACAACTTTGTAGCAGACTACTAATAGTGAAATAGTTTTCAATAGTTAGTAAAGCCCCCCAAGTAAAGTAGTCCTAACACATATTCACAAATATTTACATGATGTGAATGAAAAACATTGAAAGCATGTTTTTATGAAAGAAAGGTTGTTGATTTAACTGTAAGAAACCCTCAATTCATAGGTAAAGTTGCTCCTTACAGTTGGAACTTCACAGTACTCCAGCAGCTACTTAAAATAACCTTTCAAATAAAATAAATCAAGGGTAACAAAAGATAATCTTATACAGTAAGAGTTAGGGGTCAATACATTAACTTATATAACATGATTTACTCTTCCTGTATTGGGATTTGCATCTATTCTGTATCTACAAAGTGGTTTGCAGTGCGCATATGTAGAGTTGATGTGATTACGAAACAAAAGACAGACAACAAAGTTCACAATCCAGTGCTGTTTATTTTTATAATCCCAGTCTATTGACCGCAAAGAATAATCCCAGGCAGTACACAGTAATGTGTATTGCAATGTTGCAAACAAAGGGTTTACAGTCCCAAATAATAACGGTTCGAAAGAATAAACACAGTAGAACACACACAAAGACACACACACAAGATTATAAGTCCAGAGTGAGTGTTAAAGTGCTCATGGTGAAATAAAATGTATTTGTACAGTAGTGCAGAGTTGTCCGGGTTTAGCGCTGGCCTTAAGCGACAGCTCTGGATCGTGTTAGCCGTCTTATAAGAAAAAACAAGTAGATTAGACACGACAAACAAACAAAACACTCATGGTTAAATATCAGTTCTCCTTTCTTGGTTCAGTTTAACCATAACAAAAGGAACAGATCACCTAGCCATGTCCCTTTTTGTACCATCAGTCACGCCCCCTTGGCTAGCGAGTGCAACCGTTTCTCCTCCAATCTGTGTTTGCCACATTGCTTTGCTTCTGGGGCGATGACTTGGTGTACTGTAGCTCCACCCCCTTTCTAGATGGTCAACTTCAACCTAACCCTTGGAATTAATTGTCTGACTGTCCAGTCCGGGGCACTCTGTTCCCTTTACACAGATTTATAACCAAGATTCATTCTTTCTCTGTCACAACGTTGTATGACTAATTAATGATATCTGGTGTCAAACACAATTATTTGGCTTGGAAGTGGTGCTGCCTTTTTGACTGAACAGATTCTAATGGTTGAAGTTGCCTTGTAAATTCTGCACCTTTAAATTATTAATAACACAAAATCAGTTTCGGTGCCACTCGTCTGCATTTATATCAGCTTTATTCCTTCTGAAAGTAGATGACAGAATAGATGCCCACTGTGCCAAGTGACTCTTTCTCTTCATCTCCATGGCAACTCTGGTGATGATAAATTTATTACAGTGATGTCAGCTGTGATTACCAGGAACATTATTGAAAAACATTTGATGCAACACACCACGTTGATTGCAACAAGGATTTGAGAATATTTGCAGAGCATTTATTAACAGCAGTGAATTCCAAGATAATGCTCTACATAGGAAAGACGCAAATGAGACATATCAATAAAATACAGCAATAGGATTGAAAATGAATTGAATTTGGGAAAGGCCTCATAGCAGAGAAAAAGCAGGCTTATACTAATGAGTCATGAGTCTGTAAACCCCCCCCCCCCAAAAAAAAACACACATTCTACACACACTCACAAGGGGTGGGGGTATCCAAACACTTGGGCAAGCTTTTGCTTCTGTGTAATGTTTTAAAAATAGAAATCAACAGACATTAAACATGTTGACTTCTACCTACATCTGAGTTATTTCTTGCTATTTTGAAACATTCCAAGTGGAGCAAAGGCTTTGTAAATGTAGCACATTGACGAGTGTACACGAGGAACAGAAACATGTTTAGTTTTATTTTTAAATTGGAGCTTGTGTGTCTCTTGTTATGCTGTGGTAGCAGTTTAGCAGTAAGGATAAAGAAGGCACTAGTCACAGCAAAAGATTTTCTGAATTCATAGAATTTAAACTTTACAGGCAATTGTAAAACTGGTTAAGACCAGCTAAAAATAACATGGTTCTCTGTGTAACTTTTAGAATCCTTCTTTTAAAATAAACAGTGGCTTGTTTTAATAATGCCAATCTAAAATATATAAACCTGACTTTCTCATATTTTTTATTGAACGCAGAGTAATGTTGATAAGTGGGTAAAAGTCTGGCATTAAAAAAGCAACCCCATACTCAGTTAGTTTCCATTTTGACTGTATCTTTTACAAAAAGCTGGTTTTTGTCTTTTCAGTTTTTCTTATAATTATACTTAATTCCACCTTTTAAATAATTAGAGACAGATATGGCTCAAGATACATCAATTGGACAGCCTTGATAAACAGAATTCCAATTTCCACAATAATTAAAACAAAGGCAGTGAATCTGCTCCTTTGCACTGCATCCTCAACAAAATGGCTGATAATGGATTTGCAGCATCCATTCTACACTTAGACTTCCAGTTTATCAACACGAGTGATAAAGCTGAGGAAAATAATAATAATAATATTTACAATTTTTGCCTAATTGCTTTTCTGAGGCAGTATTGCTAGTCCTATTTTATTTTCTTCTAACATTTATAATAAAAACCATTGTGGTTGTTTCTTCTATATTTCTTATTGAATGCTTGGCTCTGCATGAAATATATTACATTGGGTTTAACTAGGATTTATTGTTTTGTAATAGGTGAGCTTTTGGCATGAATATTTATGGCATATTCTAAGATAATTATTGGACATTTCAGTGAATATAATGATCTAGTTTAATTGATGGTCTTTCCGATCATGTACTTGATCATCTTGAGTTGTCAGTAATTTCGATTGTGTAAGCTTGAGCTGAATCATATTATATACATTTATTGGGTGCAATATATAACTAATTGTGCAATATAATGGACTTGTGCAATATTAACGTATATGTTTAATTGGTTCACCAAATGTGCAATATAATAACTTGTGCAATATTACTAATTCTATAGGTACTAATGCTTCTATGACTATTCCTCTACATTGCCTAACATTACTAAAATCATTGCTTAAATCTATTGCTCTATGAATTCTATATGTTAAAGCTAATCCTTATGTGCTAATGCTGCTGTTATTAGTATACGTTGCTTAACCTTATTAATAAGAATTATTTAATGCTGCTATTTCTATTTGCTATGTGTTAAAGCTCATTTACATGTGCTAATGCTGCTATTAACGTCTGTTAGGTGTTAATTATTTGCTCTAAAGCCCTTAACCCACATTATCATTAGTGACTAACAATAATATTTTTGTTGTGTTACCCAAACATTTTTACTCTTGATTGGTGAACTGTTTGTAACTTTTTCAATTCTCTTGAACTTATTATTCAATACCTTCCCGGGTTATGTCTTTTCCTCCTAAATAAATTGCAGTTAGACTACCCTATGCTCTGATCTTTCCAGTCATTTATAGTTCTAGACTTTTCAGTTAATTGACTGATTTATTTGTGTTTTTTTTATGTTTGCCTTGTTTGATTTTTTTCATGGGAACGAGCAGAGCATAGCTAGCAGTAAAATATATTATTTCTTAAATGTGAAAATACTTTCTGTAACTGAAAAACTGGAAACCTATCAATCTAATGATTATGTAAATCTGATACAGATAATAAATGTACCAGTACCACAGTATAATTAAAGATTGTTTGTCTTTTAAACTGGGTAATTGCAGTATTTATTTCGGTAAATCCTAGTAAAATCATTGTTTTTGGTGGGGTTAAATATTACCTAGTGCCCTAGGAAAACATACCATTACAGTACCACCTGATTTGTCACAGGGCCCTGAACTGGATTTTGGTCAAAAGGGATATGACAGGAATAAGGGATATTCCTATTC
Source organism: Polyodon spathula (assembly GCF_017654505.1). Classification (NCBI taxonomy): domain Eukaryota; kingdom Metazoa; phylum Chordata; class Actinopteri; order Acipenseriformes; family Polyodontidae; genus Polyodon; species Polyodon spathula. Next base: position 31,951,391 of record NC_054547.1, on the reverse strand, counting down.
TGCAATAAGCATTTCTAAAATTACTTGGGGGCTATGACAAGTCATTACCTTCTTTATCAGCAGTGTACCTAGTATTATTGCTAGGTTTCATGTGTCATTATAAAGCTAAAATTGTGTTTTATTGTGGAGTTTTACCTGCTCTGCTAAGGTGACCTCTGAAAACAACTCTTGCTATGTTTCCATACAGGCTGGGTTACAAACCAATCCTGCCTGAACTGAAACACAATCCAGGCCAATTACATTGCCTTGGTGCTTGATTTACAGCATCTTGGCGTAGCACACTGTGCATCTTCTTCTTTTCAATGGATCGCAATCCTCTTTATTTCACTGGTGTTGGTAATGATAATGTGTGCCAGCCATGCATCTGTTACATGGTGCTATTCCCCATTGCAAAATAAATCAATTTTTATTAAAACCGATCTTGTTGCACTGTGTGTTCATTCAGATCATTTCATGGTCATTAAGAGTAATTGGATGGAAACCAAATGTAGTTGTATTACAGGAAGTACTGTGGACTTGATGCTTAATATGATTTAACATGTGATTTTAGCTGCCCCTGGATTTCGCCTGTGGAAATGTAAGTTCTAATGGATCTGTTGGAGGTCGCAGTTCATCCCTTGAAGTGCCAGAAGAAACGTCTGTAAAGTAAGGACACTGTGTGCTACTGCTCACTGACAGAGGTGTGGAAAAATAACAGCCTGTGGTGTATTTGGAGAGAACATGACAGAATTCTTTTGCACTCATTTTTAAGGGAAAGCTCAAGGTTGAACTCATGAAGCTCACCAATATATTTAAAATAGTTTAAATGGCTTTAAGTTGTTGACTTATTGACCTTATCTAAAAAGTTGATGGTCTCATTATTTGTATTATTTTTACCCAATGTCTAGTTTAAGTACACCTTTTTACTCTGTCAGTCATCAGCTGTCAAATATATTCATATGTACATGGGTGCGTGTTCAGATGACCAAGATATCTCTTTCAAGCAAAGATCTTTAAATTAAATTTACAGCAGAATACTGATAATTACCTGAGACCTATCAATGTTGTGGACACACATGTTTAAGAAATTCATTACGTTGCCTTTTTGTTTTCCAGGATTAAGGTCAACGTGACTGGTTCTCCTTTCCTGTGGAAAGTCACTGAAGCTGGATTTAAACAATGCTCTCTTACTGAGGGGAGAAGTGTTCCTCTCCTTCAGGGCTTAGATGGACTGGTTCTCTCAGAGGAGGTGTTACCACTGGGAAACAATTACTTTATTGGTAAGATGTGAGGGTCCTCTCATCAATCATATGGGGTGCATCAGGAACGATTAGCCTGCTAAGAGAGACATAGATATGAGCTTAGAGACTGTTTCTGTCTTCTATAGTACATACTGTAAGGCTTAAGGACATGATTGAAGATTTAGTCACTGGAGAAACAGGGGTGTAAAACTGAAACCCGTCAGCCATAATAATGTTAACTGGCTTACTGGTGTGTGTCTTATTTTGTGGATTAACTCAGAAACCCACAAACAAAAGCATAGCAACATATAAAATAAAAAAACATAAAATACAACAATAATATCAGCCTTTAGCTATTATCTTTTTATATACCCTGTAATTAAACAGGAGCAGAAAGTAACCCTATTTTCTCTTTTTCCCGCCTTTGTGACCTAAATAGTTTGTTGAACATTTTTTGTTTTACTGTGTACTGTCACTCTTATATGTAAGACACCAGGGTACTGCTTATGCTGAGAAATGCATTTTTGCACCGTAAAATAAAGAGCAAAACATTGTGTACAAATCATTCTTATCCTTAAGTGGCACTGACTTGATTAATTTTGAGGGGAAAGCCACAGATGCTCTAGTTGTTCTATTAAATACAACAACCATAGCATTTGTGGCATTCCCCCCTCAAAATTGTGGCATCCCCCCCTTAAATCTATTTAAACAAAAACAAAGTACAGAAACTTAGTGCTGTAACTTGAATATCTTCATGGGTGAAAGTGTTCTATGTGTAGAAATGCCAAAATGGGGGGTGGGTATATATTTTTTATCGTAGAAAGCTGGTAGGTGTTTTTGCAGGTATAGAATTCAAATGTCATTTGTGCACAGCTAATTTTATACAAGTTCTTCAGATTGAGGTGCTGTCCATCAGAAATAAAATGTAGTGTCAGGTTTCTCCACTACGACAATGTTGTTTGGTATAATTTTCTAACTCTTACTTCTCAAACAGCCGCAGAGACAGGTTTGGTAGCACACTCGGCAGAAACTTCTTTAGAATTTTGTGAACTTTTAGTATATTTTTCTCCTGTTGAACTCACTTGACTGAGACCATGGGCGTCTAACCCACAGAGCACATTGGAGGCAAACTATATTATGGCTTTACTTTTTTTGCTCAGTGTAAACCCTATTACTGTTATGGTTTTGCCTTCAAACGGTTTAAAATGTAAAAAAATAAATAAATAAAAATTTAAAGTATTTGCATTTGCTTCAGAATGAAGTCTTTTTTAATATAGTAAACCTGTGCTTTGGACATGGCAAGTATTTTGAACTGCCTTACTTGGGGAATAATTACCTTCAAAACAAAAGTACTTACTTGTCTTTATTTGTTTAACATTTTTCTTTAATAAACTACATGTGGGAATTCTGGGTGCAGCACTGCGCAGAGATTCCATTGGGTACTGGTTGGGCCATTTGGTGTCACTTGCATGTATTTGTAATTAATGTGTGCTCAGGAAGTACATGTTGAGCATTCTATGCTGAAAAACCTGCCCAATGTTGTAGACTTGAAATTACTAAAACTGTAACTTCACAACAGCAAGGTTTGCTTGGTTTCTTAGAGCTTAATTGTATAAATAAATAAATAAATACAAATAAATACATGTGCCTCACTACACTTGGCAGTTAGTCCATCAGATTCCCCCCCCCCACCTGCTTTTTAACAAAGTTAGGTGTCTGGTTGTGGCACAATTATATTGCTTCTGACAATTATTAAAACACTGAATTGTTGTACCGTTTTTAGAATGAAACACTTACCAAAACTGACTTGGTCCAGAGCTTATCTGTACTTGAAGAGAGTATAATTTAGTTAACTCCTTACATTAGGTCTTTGAAAATAGTCCTTCAAAAAGTCCTTGAACTATATATCAGAACTGTGTGAACCCAGTATTTACAGCATATGATTGAGCTAAACAGAGATTGCATATGATTTCTGCAGCTGAGGTTTTATAAAATTAATATTATGTGAACTGAGCATAAATGTAAAACGTTTGATCAGTAACATTTCAAAAACTGTTTGTTAACTAGCCTCAAGTTTGATTTATCAGGGTGATCCATCTGGTAAAATGACAAGTTGTATATGAAGTAATTTCTGAATTTCTTTTTCTACAAAGTCCAAATCTTGCTTCTGAAAAAGTGGTCCAGAATGGTTCAGAATGCATCTGAAACGTGTACAACCCCAGAGCTTCTGGGGGCCCATGTGGAGCCCCTGACAAAAGACTGATTTTGCCCTAGGAGTTTCAGTCAAAAGGATCATTGGCCACTTTCATCCATGTATCTCTAAAAACTGTATAGGTCGGTGAGCATCCCTGCTCCTAAGTATTTTGCTTAATATAGTGCATGTGGAATTCATTCGATTGATGCGCCAGGGTGCTCCATCTATATGGCATATCTTCTGCTTTTGTGTGTGTATGAAACAATGATCAATGGGCCTGCTAAGAACAGCTGCTAAAATTAGGCAGCCTGATACTCTCATGTGAAATAGGCTAAGTCCTGCACCTGCTTATTCACTATGCCATGCAAACCCAATAAGTCATTTTAGTTACAGCTAGAACATCCTTTATCCTCCCCATGCTCCTGCCCTTACCAAGGTGAGACTCGCCGTGACTGTGCTGTGAGTCTGTTGTTCTGATTTTGGTAGGCTGCCAAAAAACTCCTTACAAAATAACCCTAGCGTTTCTATTGTATAGAAAAAGAGTGTTTCTTATTAAGCGGTTGCTATGGATTTCTGCTGTGTTCCCATTCAATTTAGAACTCCCAAAACCAAAGGCTCTATATTGGTTCTCTGAGACAAAGTGTCAAGTGCAAAAACACATGGCCAAAATCTGTCCGTTTTTAAGGAAAGCAGTAATACTGCTATTTTATTTAATAATAAATGTCTGTATAACAGTTTTTAAAACATACTGTCCAAAATATTAGTAATATTATCTGCAGCAGTCTTTTAAGTCCTACAATTGTTTTGTAACATTTATTTTGTTCTTTAAGGGAAGGTTATATTGACCCAGTTCATAAGAGTCTTGTTATTTTTGTGTTGGAGCTTGGTTGCTGGGTATCTGAATTCAGAACTCTCTGTGTGAAATTGCTTTAAAGACATTATAAAGGCTTAGAGCTCTTGAAAGGCAAGCAGGTTAAACTCAATTATGTACAGTGTCTTCATGCTCTGCATTTTTATTTTTGTTATTTCTTACTTCGCATTAAAAAGAAGGAAGGCAATCGTAACTGCAAATTTCAATTGAATAATATGCATTATAAATTGTAAAACATTAAGATATTTTTCATGTAACATAATCTAATAATATATATATATATATATATATATATATATATATATATATATATATTATATATATATATATATATATATATATATATATATGATAACAACATTACTTAATACTATTAAGTACTTATTAAAACTTATTATTTTGATAATAACAGGCTATTTATTCCTGTTGTTATGTCTCAAAGAGAGAAAAAAAAAAATCTTCTTGGTACAATGATTTATCATGCTTTTCAAGCAGATGTAAGCTGTGGATTTCTATACTATCAAAATACAAGTTTGACTAATAATGAACATTTTGGGAAACGCAGCATGACTGAGGTATGCATGCTTGAGTAAGCATTTGCTTATATAGCATGTTGTCAGGAGTTATTTCTGTGCATATATGATATGTAGACAGGAGCCTGAGGCTTTATATCTGGGTCTTGAGATGCAAGTTTTATGTCCAGAAATGTATTCTTTTGTTTATTGAAATATTCAGTATTTGCTACTACCCAACCATAGTTAATATTACAGTAGGCGCATAAATCCAATATTAAATATGATAGGCTAATTGTAAAATAATTAAAGTATGTTGTAAAACATTGTGTGTGTTTTTAATAAGCAGCTTTAGTAAATGTATATTCTCTATGAGAGAAGCATCACATTCAGGAAGAGGATTCGTTTTCTAGGCTACAGTATGTTTGTTCATATGAAATGACATTCAAATGACTGACCTATATATAAAATGTTTTTATAGAGTTTTTATTTTGCTTGATATGTTGAGCACTATAGCAAATCTTGATTAATTACTTGTGGTTTTTCAAGAACCACCATTTTTTTTCATTTTTTTTTTACAACTGAATATAACAAATTCTAGTCCCTACTCCCCATACTTTCACAAGATTGACCATATTTAAGACCAGTTTAAGTGTATTTACTTCTCTAGAGAAGAGTGCCATTCATACCTCCAGCATTAATATTGCATGCATTCTCAGATGCATAGTTTATTGAAGTGGTCTTACAGACTCGGCTGTGTTGTTCAATACTTTATCTTTCTCTTTCAGTGTTTGTGAACGATTCATCTAAACCAGTTTGGACTCTGCGTCTGAATGTCAGTGTTAAGGTCAGCAATTGTGTGGAGCCTGGGAGTAATTTTAATGACCCCGAATGCTCTGGGAAAGGAATGTGCACCACAGAATCTGAGAAAGTAAGTGGACCGTCATTTGATATGTTGGCAGCGTGAAAACTATAAAGACCCAATTCAATTAACAATATAGCTGAAAAATAGCATTTGTGGAAATGTAAGTGTGAATTCAATCCAATACAAAATTGCTCTGTGTTTGCTCAAACCCCCTAGTATTTTTTTACCTGGACATTCAAAAGTATACACCAATTCTACCTGCTGGGCATTTAACACATTACAGACCGCTAGATTAAAGAAGAGAACACACCTTTGCAACACAGGGCTGTGAAAACATAACATGGTCACTGCACTGTTCTCTTGATTATATCTAGGGCTTCTGATATTGGTTTTAACCGATAAAACACCCCGATACAAAATAAATGAAATCGATGGATAACCAATAAACACCGGAAAACACCTGAAAAACTGTGGAAATGGTTAATCAATTCACATTGACTTTACTCTTTTTTCACCCTTGCAAGATTTTAAATTAGATTACAGTCAGGATGGAGGCTTGTTTGCAGGATTTAAAGCTGTATTACAGTTAAGATAATTTAGTTATGGAGGATTTAAAACAGAATGGTGGCGAAATGTACAAAAAGGTGCCTATACACAAAAACCCCAGAAGAATGTACCCGTGACCAGAGGGATTTCGTTGTGGAAGACAGCAAAGGATAGATGGTACAATTTAAGTGTGCAAGTACTGGTGAGTTACTGCTATACATATTTTGACAGAAAAAAAAATGCTCAAGCATTTTGAAAAGTAACCAAAAACACTAACTTCATACAGTATGTCATAAATGAAAGCCCTGAAAACAAAACGATTTACATAAAACTTGAAAAATAGCTCAAAATAAGCACTGAAAAATAAAATTAATAAAACCCGAAAAACAGAAGCCCTAATTATATCCAGAACTAACCATTAACATCTGCATGCTCACCACCTGCTGGACACATACATACATAACAGCTCTCTAAAAAAGAATACAAAAAGAAACAGGATAGCAACACAGATTGGACAGGCTGATCCTAAATTAGGATTAGTAGTGGATAGTATTTCACTACCATATCCTGATATTTTTCAATCGAATTTAATACTTGTACCAGCTGCTGTCACTTTCACATTTACAGCAATGAATTATAAATATTTGGGCAAAAAAGTGGAAAACAAATATATTCTTTTTGCAATAAGAGTAAGTTATTACAGCACAAGAAGTGAAAGAATATATACTCAAAACTGCCTGCAGTGAGAATATTAATCTACTGGACCTCCTGGATTTGCTTTATTACTAGGTTTCCAAATATAAAAATGGAGGTTTGCAGGAACACAGAATACTGAAAAGACTTGGATACCAAAAAACATAATTTATTACCTGAAATATCTTTATACAGTGAATTTAATCACATGTCCTCATTTCCATTGCACTACAACTTTTAAATGTTACATGATAGATTAGTCTTATAATTAGCTGTGTGAAATAGTTACTGTATGTACTAATGTATACATTTCAAACCACTGTCATTAAATGATATGTAGAGCTGGAAAGAAACACACTTCTTCATGACAGTGTTTTGATGAAAGGTCTTTGTCAGTGTTCTTTGTAAAGATGAGTTAAACATGTATTAAGCCAACGTGCAAGGATTAGATTTACAGGATCATGTATATTACTGCATTCTTTTGTTTTTGTCATATTATTACATACCATGCATCTAACCCAACAAAAATGCCTATTCTGGGTCAATTTCTGAAGTGAGGTGGTTTGAAAACCATGAGCAAACCATGGTTTATTTGAATTTCCTACTATGACATGGAGCAGAGGCCTGCATGCAGCAATACATTTGCTCAAACTCACATCTGTAGAGACAGGACTGCCAGGTTCACCAATCTACTCTGCTTACAGATTAATTAATTAGTCCACTTCATTGGTTGTGTTCTTTCACATCGTTTGTACAAATTTGTTTATTGCCTGTACTAATACATCTGGTTAGCAATAAACTTTGTTTCTAACCATATCCTCAGAAACCATTAGTTTATATTATGCTGGTGTGAAAAAAAGAACAACATTTGAATATCTGGGCTGTTAGATGCAACAACACAAGGATATTGTAAATGTATATACATATGTGAACAATTCAATTCCTTTATACTATTTTACCACAAATGGCATTTTATTTATAGAGGTGTAGATAAAAAATAGACAATAGATTGCATCTTTTTTAAATCAAGTGTATTCCCCACATTGCACATGTAACACTTTTTGGAATTATTGTAATGTTATTTTACCCTCTCAGACAACCTTCTACTGTGAGTGCAGCCAAGGATTCACTGGTATCTTCTGTGAAGAATTTGACGCCTGCAGTGAGAACCCCTGTGAGAACAATGGCACCTGCACAGATGTGAGACAAGGCGATGATGGGAAAAACGTCATCTGTGCCTGCCAAGCTGGTAGGCCACTGAACCTAGCCATGTGCTACAGAAAGTGTTCTTTTCATTAAACTGTAATCTAACCCACATCTAACTCATTTTCTTTAAATCATATCCAAAATTTTCACAGCAAATGCGGCAAAAGACAACCTATTTTGTGTAAACACACCACAAGTGTTGTCCTTAATCAAAGCTGCTTTTCTTCATCAAACAATATTCTGAGTTATTTAACCTAAGGCTTTTAAAATGTGAGTATAATGGCTAAATTCCAAATGGGCACACTATGCAAATACAAGCCATTGCTGCAGAAATGGATAATCCTTACAATTTGCACTAAGATATGGCAATTATTGGTCATGTGACGCTGCTTAACTTGTTGTTAGCTGTACTGTAGAACTGAAATGTCATATAAAATAAAAATCTATTCATGCCTCTTGGAGAATAGACATAAAGGGCAGGCTTTTCCCTGGGGATGCTGAAAGCAAGGACATCGCTTCCGCTGCAAATATAGACACACAACTGGGAATGTTTCATCTTAGCTAGCAAGTACATACTGTGCCATTCAAAATAATAACATACACTGTTTGGTGTTTGCTGTTTTCATAGGAATATAAAAAATTGTATATTTTGATAAAAACGTCGGCTAATGATCTGACATTGTCTTACTCCGGTCTAAACTGGGAAGATGTAGACCGGTCAAGGATTCTGTAACTGTCACGGTCATGTAACATGCTTAAAAAAAAAAAAAAAAAAAAAAAAAAAAACTCTTGAGTCTGCAACAGTCCACAGTGATTATTAACGATGACGCAGGACTCAGGACTGCAGATTAGTCACTGATGCAATGTTACCAAAAGACTAGAGTTAACAATTAACAGAAGCAGTTGACAGACTTCCCAAATGAACTTGAAGTAATAGAGTGTTTTCATAATCATACTCAAAGGACACCCACCAATCCAAAATGGAACAGGTTTCTTAACAAGTGGCCTTTTCATCCCACAAACGATGTATGATTTGACCTTGAATACAAATGCAGACGCTACCACAAGTACCCTTTACGAGACTGGATGCCTAAACGTAGATGAACAATGCCTTGCACTTTGGAGATTAGACAATAGTATCATAAGTACAATTTACTGCCACTGATAAAACAGCTACTCAAGTTTACAATAATTGTGTGTTACTTTTAACAATGTACAGCTGACTTAAATACATTGTTAATATATAAATTCATGAGGGAACATTTTTGAAACCATTTTCTGTGAAAACTATTTTGTGATTAATTATGGTAGGGGTAGGTGGGACCACAAATCCCAGTCAAAAAAAAGCTTAAGTAGTTAACTTTTGAATTTTAAAGCAAAGCCAGCTCAGAAACACATTTTACAAATATATCCGCTATAAATTTCTCAGGCATACTAAAACGCATGCTCAAAACCTTTATACCATGTAGCTTGAAGAATAAATTATAGATGTTGGACCCAGCCCAATGGAAAATGTTTTTTTACTGTCTTCTAATTATTCTGATCAAATTCGTTCCTTTAAAGCAGCCTTTTCTGATAAATGTCAGCTGTTAATGTTGTTTTTCTGGTGAATGTAAAGTACATGTTTGATGACACTTCTTTGAGGACAAGGCTGTAGGAGCCTTTCCACTTTGTGTTTAAAGAGCTGTGTTGTTTAATTCAATGTCATGATGCTTCCAGTGAAGCCTAGTAAAACTGTCTTCATAATAACTCACGCAGCTTATGTTATGGCAAAAGAACCAAGATGAATGCTATGGCACTTGGTGCCTCAGACTTTTACTTTAATTCATTCTTTCATCTTTCATCAACGTGGACATCTATTTACAGCTGGCTTCTAGCTTTTGCAACTCAGTTTTAAGCAAGTTATCCAAGTCCATGTCTGAGGATCAGATGCAGATCTGTTTGTAATACTGGAATTTAATTGTCTAAGACATCATGTGATCATTTACTGTACTGACCTGGAAGCATCTAGTAATCAAAAACAATTACTTTCTCAAGTCTCGCCCCAGAACGTTAGCTCTTGGTTCAGATTTGTTTGGAAAAGCTCAAAATCACTATAGGCTATGCAGTGCAGAATGCCAGTTTTTGTTATAGATGACAAAATGATTCCGAAACAAAGTTATGAATGCTCAGCTGTCTGTAGATACCTCTGACAAATGTCTTTTGCAGAGGAGCCAGCAAAGTAGAACATTTCACAGACAGCGTTCTAATACATCAGTGACCTTTTCAATTTCATCTACAGAAGCAGTTTTTTTTAATATGCATTCACAGGTCTTGTTCCTCCATGATGCATTATCCTGTGAGGATGTGCAAGACCACTATCGTCATGGATTTTGTTCTCGTAACCAGGAGGGTACTGGGATATATTATCCCAACTTCCTTGTAAGGAAAAATATAACATTTCAGCTCCCTTGAGCGTGCTGTTACTCCTTGACTACTGTAACCTGTGTTTTTATAATTTTTGAATACCGAAGGTGGCACAGATGTCATTGTCCATCAAAGCAACAGTACGAAGGTCACTCTTGAAATCAGGAAGTAAAGGATGTGTTCAGTAACCTCTGTTAAGAAAAGGGAACAAGAATAAAAAAAGGCTAAAATGTGCACAAGAACACAGAAATTGGACTATGCAACAATGGTCAAAGGTGCTTTGAAATGTTGATGGATGGACAACGACACCTGTGCCTTCTACCAGTTCTGTTATTAATTCAACGCTTGTCTGCTTTCTATTCTTTAAGGATATTATCTTTAAGTATTGCTCATCCTTATTGGACATCTTTTTGGGTATTCCGGTCCTGGGTTTGTTAATTACAGATGATGTTTCTCTGTACTTGTTGATTATGCTTTAGATAACACACCTTGAAAATCAAGTGATAAGGTCTATTTCACTCTTTATGAAAGTCAAGGTTGTTATAATAGTAGAAAACACTAGTGGAGGCTTTGAGTAAATTGTTGATGCTCATAGTGCATCAGAGTAGAAAAATGCAACATGTCTAAGACTTTTGCGTGGCAGTGTACACATTTGTACTTATGTGACCAGATATTGGCAGTCTGGACCATTGGGTTGATGTGGATAAAATTATCTTAATACATATAATAATTTTATCTTTTAATACAATAAAATAAAGTCTGATACTGGCAATTCCAATAAAATCCTGAATAATATTGCAGAAATCTTTTCACTTATTGAACAGAAGGTGCAGTAGACCATTGAAAAGCTCAAGTCACAATTGAAATTGATGATAGCTGCATTTGGGAACAGTTTTAAATGAAAACTGTCTAGGCTTTACCATAACAGCACAGAACTATGTGTGTGAACTATGCATCAGTTGCAAGGAGGTTAAGTGACTTGCTTAGGGTCACACAATGAGTCAGTGGCTGAGGTGGGATTTGAACCAGGGGGACCTCCTGGTTACAAGCCCATTTCTTTAACTACTGGTGTGTGTGTGTGTGTGTGTGTGTGTGTGTGTGTGTGTGTGTGTGTGTGTGTGTGTGTGTGTGTGTGTGTGTGTGTGTGTGTGTGTGTGTGTGTGTGTGTGTGTGTGTGTGTGTGTGTGTGTGTGTGTGTGTGTGTGTGTGTGTGTGTGTGTGTGTGTGTGTGTGTGTGTGTGTGTGTGGTTTATTTATTTATTTATTTTACAATATTGTCTTACTTATTAAATATGCTTTTACAGGCTACACAGGTGAGCAATGCGAGTCTGTAATAGACCATTGCCTATCACAACCCTGTAGAAATGGAGGCATCTGCTTCAACAATCTCCCTGGATACAGCTGCCACTGCCCAGAAGGTAGGTAGAAATGACAATATTTACCTTGTTTACTCTTGATGGCCTTCTGAACAGTCATAACATATTCATCCATTTCTAGGGACTAAATTACCCGCTAGTGCAGCTAATGCTGCATACTGCTGAATTCACCTCTGTTTGCCATTCAGTATAAGCAGAGCATAATGTGCCAGCTTATATGCAGAAGCACGAACAAAATGGTTTTGATGGTTCTTTTATATAGCAGTATTATTATTCCTCCTGGAAATATAGGGGAAGGGCACACATATATACGCAAAAGGATGCTCATCCAGCAAGAATGTTAGTTTGCATGCTGTAAATGTAACACTTGCTGAGCTATTGTAAGGTCTATCCTGGGAACCTTGATATTAGGAAAAGCCAGAGCTACAAGTGTATGTACATTTCAAAGTCCTCATTTTCTAAAAATCAACGACGACTACAAAAATAAGCCTACCATAAATAAATAATACAGAACAGTCTCATAATCTATTTGTCTAACTCAAACTGCCTCTATCAGTTAATTAACCTGCATGAGAGAGATTGATCAGGTGAATTGAAGGTCTCATTTTCGAAAGCAATTCCAGTTTTACAATTTTAGTATAGGTGCTATATATTTTATAAGCCCATACTGTAGCAAGAATTCATCTAGGATTATTGTCATTACTGCCTTATTTGGAGTTGTGCAGTGACTAAAAAGTCTTATTCCCTGGATGCTACTCTCGCCTGTCTCCTGTTTGAAATGCATCCAGATACAGCCATTGTTCTAGATCTAGTGTGGAGTATGCTTGGAGTATGCTTGTAAATATTGTCAAATAACACAACACATACTGTGTGTTTCAACATTTATTTATACATGCACATATACAGGTAGATGACAGTTATGTAATTTACAAAACAGCATAATAAAACACATTATCATTGGCATTATAGTGCCAAAATTCATCTGTCCCATGCATGTGTAGTGAGCCATATTTTCCCACCAACAAAAATCATATTATGAGCAATCAGTACAGTCCCATCCAAGTAAGTCAATATGATTGTCCATTATCTTTATTGCAAGTGGCAATTGCATTTGATGAACATTAGTATTTTGAACCTGGAGTCACTCCTTAAACACTGATCTGGCCTAAAGGTCCTGCCAGCAATACTGAACACTCTCTTGACTGTGGCTGAGGTGGCTGGCACACTGAGGTACCTGGCAGCTAGCTTTGCCAATGCAGGGAACTGGGGCTTGTGGCTCTTCCAGAATGCAAGGGGGTCAGATCCTTCTGGGAGGCAGGAGACAGACAGGTAGTCTGTTACCTCAGTGGAAGCAGAAAATGGCATGGGGGCCGACAAGAAAGAGAACAATTTGCTTCTCTTTGCAGGTTGGGAAGGTTGTGGAGCAAACCTGGCACACTCCTGCTGGAAAGAGCTGTGGCTCAGTAGCTGCTCTGGGCACTACGCAGCCTTGAAGCAGGGGTCAACTAGAGCTGCCAACTTGTAAAGAGAGAGATCTGTTCATAGGGGGAGAGGTGCTTCTCTAGGGATGCCTTCAAGGCAGTCACTAGCTGGACATTGCGTTTTGCATTAAAGTTGCTCAGGAAGGTCCTTAGTCCAATAATGCTGGAAATGACATAGCTGGCAGAAGCAACGTTGGAACCCTGGATGAGGAGAGTGGCATCCTCCAAGGGTTCCAGAATAGACACAAGTTCATTGAGGTATTGGATCTGCTTGAGTTCATCTTGGTCAGTATGAGGAAATGCAATGTGGCTTTAGACCTTGGTAGGCACATGTTTGTAGCAGCAGTGGTCCCTCTGTGTAATTTGACATATGTCTTTACTTGCGATGGGGAACGGCAGCTTTTATAATAGGTTTTGTGATTAATTCATGATGGTTGATGTGGTTCTCAAACAAGGAGAATGCTATATACACATGTTAATTGATCAATTCAGAACAGGCCACTTTAACAATTGAGGTGAACAGAGCTAAACAGTGAGGAGTTAACACACTCAATTACATCTGGACAACTGCTGTGTTAATGGCAACAGGCATAATTGATTATTGGTAAACAGCTGATGAGGACAGGGGTTAACCTGCTGTAGATTCCGGATATTAATTAGGCTTTCATTACATTTTGTTTCCATATATATTTAACTTTATTACAACTATTGCATTAGTATTTCATTATTTTCAAATATCATTTGATTTCTGCAAAAGTTACTGAAATGTTTTCAGATAATATTTCTGAAAATTATATTTACTTATTTCCAGTTATTCTTTACATTTGTGTGGTGCTATTTCATTATGTCAACTATTTGAATGAGTTGATATTTTCAAATTGAATACAGAATATAACTATCTTTGACCGAGGTCTGAGGCCCACTACTCTGTATTTCAGCTTTTTGTCTTGTTAGCTATCCAATTATTTCTGGTCTGTCAGTTAACTCAACTTTACCTCACCCCTGTAAGGACCATGCAGGTGCCTGTCCAAGCATTTCCTGTTGAAAGGACAGAGAGAGAAACCTCCAAATGATTCTTAATATCAGTAGCCTGGCCTGTCCAGCAAGCTCATTTGCAACAGATGATCCTTTTAAAAATAATACACTAAGCAGAAATATTTTATTTCCCAACATGCATTTGCTAATGCAGTAGCAAGCTCCATCACCCAAAGTCTCTTGAAATACTAAGATATCAGCTGTACCAATTTGCATAAACACACTAATTACCGATATAACCAATGTTAGGATTCTTCTTGTAGGAAAAAAAAAACAACATATCAGGTATGTTCCTTAGAGACTGATGTTTTGCATGAAAACCAACAGCTGTAACAGCCTTGCACCTGAAGATATGGGTGCAGTTTCTCCAATCCTTAATGTGCTGATGTGATGAGTTATTGAATCAGTTCTGTTCAGTTTTTACTGTAATGCAATCAGCCAGTGATTTCCTCTTAAAATATTGGACTGCTAATAATCAATCATTAATAATCAACAATTATAATTGATGAACTGAATATGCTTTTTATAATTCAAAAGCAAAAAAAAAAAAAAAAAAAAAAGTGAATCTTCACAAAAGCCTTGAAATAGAACTGAAAACAGGCCTGTGCAAAATTATTGTACAAAGTTTAATAGCATATGCATTGAGAAATTTTTAAAAAGGAAGAAACAACACTGACTCTTCACGAACGTCTACAAATGTAATGGTGAAAATGCATTTATAATATGCACGTGATGCTCCAAAAAGAGCACCAATGTCATTATAACATCACTGATTGTTATATTGGGATAGTTGATATCACTTCATATTACTCTTTTAAGATATATCTATTTTTTTAATTTGCTTGATTTAATACATACAGTATTATTTATAAAGTCAGCACGGTTTGTTTACCAGCTGATTTATCACATTTCTAGCACTATAGCACTGAAGTGGTATTTTATTACACTGTACTGAGTGAAACAGGATGGAGTCATTCTCACTGCAGATGATCTTAAGATAGTCCCCATATTACAAACTATTTTTAATGTGTCTGGCATTCTTAGTCGGTAGGTGTTAAAATCTGACACAAGCAACACAGTCAGCGTTAGAAGTGGGAAATGGGGTTAGCAAATATTTCACTGGTTTGATGTGTGGTGAGTACAGGAAATTCAATCCTGTGAATCCTGCAGTATTACAATCTAGTAACACTACCATAGCAGTTATATAATGTGTTGTTTTAGCCAGCATGCTCCCTGACATGTGTTTATGGTTGGACTGGCTGATTTCATGATTTTGGTCACACGATCAAATTGATCATCCTGTTTGTCAAACAGTTTTAGCTGGCCTTTATTGGAAGTAGTGTATACCATATCTTAACCAGCTATTAATAAGAAATGTACAGCGTTTGTTCAAATTCATAAGCTAGTTGTTAACAGGTAATAAACATAACAGAAAGTCCTGTGTAAAATGAAGCGTGTCCATGATTCTGACTGTGTCTGGTCTGGTGTTTGTTTCAGGATATCGGGGCTCAGTGTGTGAGGAGAAGATAGATCCCTGTGCTTCGTCTCCCTGCCAGAACAATGGGAGCTGTTACTCTAATGGGCTGACATACAGCTGCAGTTGTAGCCCTTGGTACACAGGGCCTACCTGCGCTCAGCTCATTGACTTCTGTGCTCTGAACCCCTGTGCCCATGGAATCTGCCGCAGTGTTGGAACCAGTTACAAATGCCTGTGTATTCCAGGTATGAACTTCACACCATCTGGATCCTAGTATCCCCTTCTATAACATGGAACTCTGTAATGGGTTCTTTGTATGGAGCAACTGTAGTTCTATAAATACAGTATATACATATGCATTCTACTGATAGCATTTTGTATGTACAGTACACCAATATATAGCACCATATATTTCAATATATAACTACAAACAAAGCAATACACAGGTAAACATATATCTATATGTTAGAAAATGTAATCCAGGATTACCTCAACATTGGGGACTGTGATTACTGACTGCTACATTCACTTAATAAAATCTGATTTTTTTCCAGCAGTTGAAACATGACAAGGTCAAATAAATAAAGCACAAACAACAATCTAGAATGGTAAAGAACACAGCAGTTGGATTGGTAAGAAATTAAATGAAGATGAATGTTGATGATACCTTTGGGATTTCTTCGTAAACAAAACCCTGTTATTGTGTAAATCTCAAACAGCTAGGCCAGGTTAATTGTGTTTGCCTTCAGGAGGAGCAGATGGGTAAGCTTGAGCCTTAAGTCCCTTTTCAGAAGAAGGGTGTTAGCCCACATTAAGGTATTCAACAGGATAAAAGGATCTAAATCCTAGTGAATCCCGCTGTTGAACAAGTGATGTTTACTCAAGACTTTTTGCAGGTATCAGACAAGTACAAAAAAAAACAACCTTTGTGGGATTTTTTTCAAGGTACATTTCCGTTTAACACGCACATTGGAATGACTCCTTTCTCGTACAAATATTTAGTTTATGGTGGCTGTAATTTATCATTTGGGAGCTATTTATATCAATCAGCTAATAAATATACATACATACATGCGTATATTTAAAAGTGTGCTTTCTTAAGATGTTCTTACAAAACTGTTTTCTTTCTTTTTCCACAGCTTCAGCAGGACATTTCTTAATGCTGTTTACATTTATTTTCCTGTGTGCACTCATTATGTGGGGGCACGTGTGTGAAAATGAGATCAGAGTCTAAACACACGTCATACCACACATTAAAGACTATCAAACAGTGTATGTAATAGCCTAGCACTATTCATATTAAATGGGGAAAACATTCATATATTAATTTTTTGCTTAGGAAAGTAAAATAACTTGCATGTTTGTGTCACCATTAAGTTAAAGGCAGTTAAAGTAACTTTTGAAATTTAAACTTACAGTATTGTAAAAAGGTTTTTGGTCAGTAGGCAGTGTTACTAAAAACAGGGATGATGTAATTCAGAGTCACTGAAAAAGTCAAACAAACAATAACCTGAGACAGATACATTTTATTATACAAGAGATTTTTCTATTTAATTACATCATTCAGTATCACAGAAGACCATAGCCCACGCTATCATTTAAATCAGACTTTTACAAATAACTAACAATTACTTTTTAGAATTTCTCCCCGAGGCAAAAACATCCTACAATTCCAAAACAAAGCATCATCATCTTAAAACCTTCTCCGGAAACATGAAAAAGTGGTCTGATACATTCTTATTTGGTGTTGAAGAGAGAGAGAGCTCTTCGGGTTACATTTACTCTGTGCACTGACCTTTTTGCTTTTCCAAAATAAACTTTTATTCCAATTTAGCAAAATGATACAAGGTAAAATTCAGTGCCTCTGTGATAGTGTGACTAAAACCAGTAGGGATGTACAGTGGAAGAGTGCCTTCTAGGCTCGCACCCCTTGAATCTGCTGCTGTGTTTCATTAAATCACATTGCGTTTAATGGCTTCCAATTACAGATGGAAGAGCTATGCAGTTACACCCTCATCTCCAACCTCCCCGCTGTCGTAACCTTTCGTGACCCCTAGTGTACTTCCTCCAGACACTAAATGTCAGATTTTGTTTCATCTCAGTTCCCCCAACATAGCAACTGCACAGGGAAGCATTTTAAACAGTTTCAATTAGGCTCAAGGACTGTGGCACTGTGGAACATGTCTGCGCCCAGCAGGCAGTCTATTGTTACTGTTTTTTTATTGGACTGACATGACAGCACAGAGTTATTAAATCCTGCCTGTGCTTTTTCTCTAAAACATTTGGTGTGATAGCGTTGCCATGGATCCCCATCCTTACTGTGTCATGCCATTGGCGAGAAGGATCTTGCATCTGTTGTTTTGACATTGTGGAGCAGGAGCATTGAGGATGCTTGTCTAATAAGTGATGTTGTCATGTGTCAGTAGCTGGGCTGCTACAGTAAAAATACACTTATTACAGCCCTGTCAACAGCTTTAAGGACATACATATTTCGCCTATGTAACCTCTAAATGTTTATCTGGCAGATTTGAGGATGTAGGGAAGTATATACATCTTCCTGATCATGATGAGTTTCTTCACTTGAATTTGCAAGCGCACCAAGGCCGTTTCCCATCAACAATGTCATCATAACCTTTACAATGGAATGCTGCTTCTGACAATAAACAGTGCATTTGTCACACACTGCACATAATCCAAACAGGATGAAAACCCTACTTTATAACCAAACAGACAAGCTTTCATTTAACAGATGAGAGAAATGTTTTATGAATGTATTACAGATTGCAAGCTGTTCTGCTCATACAATCCAAGCTACTCTGATGTGCAGTGGTCTCTGCTAAGTGAAAAGTTAGCAGACTCACTCCCTACCTTTAGAGAGCTCATTGATTCCCACGTTCTCGCCTTGGCATCTCTACCCTTGCAAGCATAAAAAGCACAATGACAAGACAATTTAATCCGTGGGCTGAAGCATAACATTGCCACCAAGTGGCCAATTAATATTGAGCTCTACAGCTGTGGCCAAAAGTTTAGCATCACCTAGGATTGTGACATAATAAAATGATATATATTTATATTTTATGAAACAAAATTAATTAATTCTATAGGGCAATGCAAAACGTTTGGCCATACCTGTATATATTTTTTTGACCATGAAACAAAACTGAGGGCGATGTTTAATTGGAAAATGTGAGATAATTTAAATTTCATGGTTCTTACTGATAAGTAAGAGGTAATTGTATTTGTATTCTCTGGCTCTAGGTTACCATGGTTTGTACTGTGAAGAGGAGTATAATGAGTGTCTCTCAACCCCTTGTCAGAATTCCGGAACATGCAAAGATCTCGTCAATGACTATGAGTGTCTGTGCACTGCTGAGTATGAAGGTAGGTAGGGGGGGTCAACAGGATTTGAATGCAAACGTGTGAGTGTTCTAACAAGATCAGCAGCTATCAAACAGCTGTTTATGTATGTGAATGGAGTTTCTCATATCTTCCAGGAGAAAAAATGTTAGATGCCTATTATGATATCTTTAAATTAGATACATAATATATACCATTAACAGAATGTGTTGCCAAATCAGATAACACTGTTAACGTTCATACCACACTTACCAATTTTGTAGCTCGTAATTGTGCGGACACATATTTTATTTGGACCGAACTAAAACATCAGGGGTTAAATGTTAATAAATATAATCCATGTTAATTTTTATTATAAACAATTACTTAATTCATTTTAATTGAATTAGCATCTTTTGATGTTGAATATATAAATAAGAATGAAGGTATAAATGGAAATTGATGTTTTAAGCTACTACTCTGCTACTGCAATTCAGTTAACAAGAATGCAGAGAAATGGTAGCAATGCGTTTACTAATTTACTTTGTCTGCTTTTAAGGGAATAACTCAATACCCCTTTCACTCACCTTGTCAACACCTGATCCCACCAAACATTTTGAAATCAATGAACGAATTAACATTACCCGTTGCCATGTCGATATAATGTCTGGTATGCTACAACAGGGCTCAAAACAGTTCCCAAAATATTCCAGTTTACCAACAGCGACTGCATGCCACAACCAAAGTGATGACTTCCTTAAATAAGTCACATGCATGTAGAGTGAATAGAACTCTTCACGGACATCAGTGGTTTACTATAGACACATCACCACTTCAGCTGTGTGCTGCAGGCCTAGAACAGAACCATAAATATTAGATTCATCATCTCCTTCCAGACATGAACACCAGAACACATTCACTTTCTTCAATTCAAGCAAATGGGATGGACACCTTAAAGGTTCAGTCACTTTGGTGCAGATTTGGACTTCACTGCTCGATTTAGTACTGTGTCTTTAATTATCCAAACACGATTTTTCAGGTAAACATTGTGAACTGTACAATGACCCTTGTGTTCACGTAAACTGTCAGAACGGTGGCACCTGTGACAGCGAGGGCCTCAATGCAACCTGCCTTTGTCCACCTGGATTTCTTGGTGAGTTACTGTACAGTGTTTTAAGAATCTCTTCTGCTTTGTTTTGATATTTTACAGGATTACTGGTAATGCATTAATAGTATTAACCCAAGACCAAGAGTATGTCTGTGTAATATCATAGCTGTCTTAACTAACAGTCTTGTTGTTGTAGATCTGCTTTGTATTTTCTTCTGTTTCTGTCATCGCAAACTCAAGAGAACCCTTGTGGCCTCACTAGAGCCCTCAGAAACATGTCTGAACTCCACATACAGTACATCAGGTAGCGCAAAGCCCTTCACAGCTCAGAAACAGAGTCTGTGTTGCCTCATCACCAGGGAGAAGTGTACGGCTGACATTTGAGAACCATGTTCATAGACATGGAGGAAATGTAATGGGAAGTAAGCCTTTCATATTCACAGGCATTGAAAATGTGTTGTAATAAGGGAGGGAGGATTAGATTACATATGAGACTTCAAAATGACATTTAAAATGAGAAAGAAATTAAACAAATGGCAATTTAATTTAGGTTATTATTCCTAATGTATTTTCCAGTAGAATTAAATCAAAATATCACACCATTAGAGCCATTTAACATTTGAGATGATGGATCGTTCGAGAGATTAACAGTAAAAATGGAATGTAGTTTACTGTAGGTACCAGGATGGGGTCCAGAAAAAAAAAAAGGTTAATGGCAGTAGTTCAGATAAACCCCATACTGTATAAGAACCATTTTAAACATATTTTCAATTGAACTGTCAGTAGCCTGGTTAACAACATTTCCCAAGCATTGTTATATGTTATGTCTAGCAGAGTCAAACAAAATGATAAACCTCAGTTTGTCTTAGTCAATTCAATTTCAAGTGGATGCCCTTTCCACAGACAGTAGATGCCTATGCATGATGCACAATGATGCACAAAACAAGATCATAATAGCATTGATACCTATATCAGGGCGTTACCAGCTTGATAAACATTACTATACCAACAATCACATTTCCAGCAGGTGCCCTCCTGTGTTATGCATAAATACATACATGCCTATGTGTCCTTACTTAAGATTAAACTCACAGGAAAAAAAAAAAGCGATTGTAACTGTGAGGTTGGTGCATTTGATATATAATATTGCACGTTGTACACAATTAATAAAATGTCAATGCAGTCCATGCCTATTTGTGTCACTGGCAGTAAGAGGTATACATTTAATTGGAGATTCCACGTGCAACTGTCTGAATTTTGATGGAAAACACAATTCATTACTTACCACAGCTCCTGTGAACATTTAAATTAAAACCTTTCTCTGTGTGCAGAATACATATTGATCATTAGAGGTACATTTGATTCATTGCCCATTCAGGTCACAGATCCAGCCATTGAATTACAACTCTGACAGGTATTTTTAAGAAGGTGGTATTCAGTGATGCATGGTATATGAACTATTAAACATGTCTGCATTTTATGATGATGGAATTGACAAACAGGGTACTAATGCAATGTAAGGGAACTGCAGTAAATACTTTGTTAAATAATTAAGTGTTTTTTTTTTTTTTGCTTTTTTTGTTGAGAAACAACCAAATTTCATGGGAAGCCTGCATCTGTATTTAGTCTTTAGTCTTTAAGCTTGCTTTCCTAGTTTCTGGGACAATGGATGACTCATGCAGTATGTCCCAGTAGCTGTTTTCTTCTCTATGACAGTTTTACTTAATGGTTTATCGGATGGAGTAGTTACCTTTTTTGAATTTAGAGGGAAATTACAGTGTGTCTGGTTGTTTATTAGGCTTTCCTTTTGCTGGGAATTAACTACATAAACCTTATGATATTAATGATACTATATGCTAATTTAGTAACACAAAGAGCTGTTATTTTTTTACGACATTATAATTAGATCTTCTCGTTTTGGGGTTTTATTTTCCATCTCCCTCCCTTTAAACCTTAATTAATAGTTGTGAAGCCTTAACTGAATACCAGATTGTTTAAATTACTGATGCACTACTAGAAACTAACGCAGTGGAAATTAATCAGCTGAATTTGGCAATTAGAGCCAGAACGAAATGTAGGTTCAAATAGAATCAGGTGAGATCAATGCATGTCGTTTGTTAACTCGATCAAGATATGAGGGTAAAAAGAAACAACTTTCTTTGGTAATTATTGTTTGATTAAGAAAGCAAATCGGTTCCAAATATGTTTCAAAGTGACATCACGTAATAAACCCCCCCCCTGAAAACTAGAAGTCCTAATTATAATAAATCGCTGTTTGATGTCTTAGCCTGTAAAGCTAACTAAGCCATTCAATAAATCTCACCCTAAGTGCATTGCTATTCCTATACTCAATGTAGGGCTCTTATTTTTTTTTTTTAACCAGGATATTAGAGGTTTCAAAGAAAGGTTGGTAAGTCAGGTTGAGGCCTACGTCTGATAATGCAACTCTCCAGTAATAGAGAAAGATTGTGTTTTTTCAAATATTGTGTTTCCTTGTTTTTCCATGACACGTGTTTCTTTTAAACTGACATATGGAATAGGTCTTTCTCAACCTTTCATTCAAACAAAACGTCACTAACAGGGTTTCTGTATTCATCCAGGGGAGGACTGTGAGGTGGATGTCAACGAATGTGAGAGCAACCCTTGTCATCACAGTGGAACATGTATCGACCAGTCCAATGGCTATACCTGCCACTGCCCTCAGGGATGGGTTGGGGCCAATTGTGAAATACGTATGTTGTTCATTTCATAAGATTGATGTTTTGGTTTGTATGTACATGTGTTTATAGTCCAATGTTCAGTCCAATATAAAATATATAGATATATATAATGATATAGATATATATTATATATATATATATATATATATATATAAAATGAGCTTGTCTCTGAAGAATAAATGAGCTTGTTCTTTAAAATGGGTCTGTTCAAAGGAACAAAACGGCATGACAAAAAAAGTGAATGAAATTGTTAATAAGCTACAACAGAAGTACATTGCATGTAGAAATATGCACACAAAAAAACATTATACACTAATATTATGCTCCAAATCAATTCCCCAGATATCGATAGGCATTGTGATTCCTTTACACAGACACAAGAACGGTTTGATCTTATTATCCACCACTGGGAATACAGACCCCCTCTATTGTGGATATAGAGGGGAGCTGAATGGAAAAGTCTTCTTGCACACCCCCACTGCAAAATAATGCATTAAACTGTAGTCATGCAGTACTTTACTTATTACCATTGAGTCATATTTATTGACATTTAAGGTAAACTTCTATGGGTTTTGTTTTAGATCTTCAATGGAAGTCGGCACGGACAGCAGAAACCCTGACCAACATGCCCCGTCACTCCCTGTACATCATCATCGGAGCTCTCTGTGTGGCGTTCGTCCTCATGTTGATTATCCTGATTGTGGGGATCTGCCGCATCAGCCGTATTGAGTACCAGGGCTCATCCAGACCAGCTTACGAGGAATTTTACAACTGCAGGAGCATTGACAGCGAGTTCAGCAGTGCCATCGCTTCCATCCGACATGCAAGGTAGGGTATGCTGTTGAACGGGATGACACGTCTCTGTCAGAGATTAGTTTAGCGGTTTTATTGTCAGTTGCTGGCAAAGGATTTACCCTCAGCTGTTGTCACAGTAACTGTACATAATATTGCAATTTGCAATGAATATAACTGGTTTTATCCTTTGACTTGGACCTTTCAAATTTCTATCATTCTATCACTTGTTAGCTTGCATTCAAGAACATAGGCCCTATTTTAATGTATTTAGATCTGCAACCATTTATAAAATACAAATACTGTATATTAAGTCAAAAGTTTAAATGCTACAACCCATAGCTGTATGCTCTAATTAAATCCAAGACTACAACCTCACGATACCTGTCTTACACCATCGGTTTGATGTGCACTGTAGGCAAGACTGATGGCTTCTTACATCCAAGTACACTCTGTTTGCTCTGACGAGACAGAATGTTGCACATGTCGCTATCATTTTGAATATGTCTCTTTTGTTTTGGATTCTACATTGATGTTTTTTTCTTTTTAATATCAATTGGATCATTAAAGTCTTTAAGAATGGCTGCAAAATGTAATTAGATTCAGTATTTCTGGCCAGGCTTTATCAGTAGTTTGCTATTTCCGCAGTAATTGAAAACTATATTTCACCAGGTTGACCCTTTAATGGTGACCCAGCTGTTAACTGTAGATAATTGAAACTGTACTGTCTCTTTCAGATTTGGAAAGAAGTCCAGACCAGCCATGTATGATGCCACTCCAATCACTTATGAAGATTACAGCCCAGATGACAAGCCGCTTGTCACTTTAATCAAAACAAAAGATTTGTAAAAGCACTTGGTTTGAGAAGATTTAGAAAAAAACTAAAACTACAAAACAGCAGCACTGTAAACTAATATGTTTTAGATAAAAGCTAGTCAGTTAATGTTGTTGAAATGTCCTTACATGACATTTTAAGTAATTCTTAAATAAATAAATACACAAAATATGAAGAATTTGATAATTAAATATATTTTAAATGTGGAATTGTGATGCTATTATATTAATGATACTATAGTAAGCATATACTGGTATGTGCATTTATTTAATAAATGGTCAACAAATTTACTTACTATGTATACTGTACCTAATAACAACGATTGGGTAGCAGTATCAGATTAGTTTAAAACAAGGTACTATGTGAGGTTTGTAGATTAAGCAAAATGTAGAAACAGTCTAGAAATCCTAACTCTTAGAACTGATAAGAGATAATGAAAACATGTTGTAGGATTGTCAAGAATAATATTAATAGGAGCATTTGTTATACAGTGCATTAAATAAAATGCTGTAGCTTTTGCCTTGGTGCATGGGTAGATTATATGGGTTCTGCATTATTTTCTAATTCTTGCATCATATTTGTTTTATTGAGTTTTGGCCTTGGGTGATGACATTATTAATGAAACATCAATTGGCAAACTGGACTATGAAGGAGAAATGATAAGGCTTTAATCACGTTTTTTCAATGTGTGAGTTTCTGTAGCTTGCTTACTTGTAGTGGGTGTGGTTTTTCGTAGCTGTGTATGATTGTGCTGTTCTTGTGGTCCGGTCTTGTTTGTTCAGAAGCTACCTGAATGCAACGTGCTGACACACGTTCTCCTTTGATTGTTTCTATTTTTTAAACCATGTGTTTAAACTGTATGTTGAATGATGTAATAAAGTTAAAAATGAACACTAGAAGTGGCGCTTATGATTGTGTGTAAAATATGTTGAGGGTTACAGTTTAAAACAATTGTTTTATATTGACTAAATAATGAATAATGCATTAACAGCATAATCAGTTACAGCAACATGCCTTCTGAACACATAAAAGTTGCATCTCAGTTCCAATCATGATGGGAAGTCCGTTGATCTGCTAGCCTTTGATGGAGAGCTGTGCTTCCTTATCCACTATTCCAAAAGTATTTTCTTAGCTGCTGATTTCCACCCCCTACTTCCCTGAAGGATTATTGTGGACTGGTTGTGTCCCTCCAAAACATCTTAAAATGTTTATTTTTCTTTGTCCAACCCCCTGTACAAAACAGGTATTCGGGCTCCAGGGAGGCTGCAGTGTTCTTAATAATCTCAATAAAACATGTGTAAGGCATTTATTTGATACACTACATTGGAGACTGCTTGATGGAGACCCACTGTGTGCTCGCTAATTAAAGCAAAGTAGTGTTTGTGTTATAGGTATGCTTTGCAAATCACACTGAAGCGCTGCAAAAACCTGGCACTTATGAACAGTAAAATTGGTTTTAATCTGGCTGAAATGGACTGAAAAAAGCAATAATAATTTTCTTGTGGAAACCAGTAATTCGAAGAAAAACCTAAAAAAAAAAAAAAAAAAACCTTTGCATAATCATAACCAACTGTGGTATTAGCTTGGGACTAGCTGTGTTTTGAAGTCAAATAACACAAACTAAATACTTATTAAAACAAGTAAAGTAACTTAGGTTAAGCAGTTAATTTAACACAGATGTTTAAGACTATAAAAAAAGATATGTCCTGGGGCCAACATAAGCAGCTGCAGCACTAATTCAACTTGATGAGTCTGGAAGGTGTTTAATTTGCACTTCACCCCGCATTCCTCAATGACTAGCAACACACAACACAATCAAATGTCGTAAATCAGCCTGTTAGCAAAGTCTGTCAGCTGTCTTGCCAATTGTGACTGAAAATGACTTACAACTGAAGTATGCAGATTTCATTTATTACAGAATGCATGTCAGGGATGCCATTTGCAGCCAAGTGTATTCTACATATGGCAGGAGTTTCTGTTTGTATCCTCGCTCGCTCTTCTTCACTTCCAAGAGACCCAGGTTATTTATTCGTTGTCTTCCCCTAAACTCCAGCTGTATTTCATGGACATTTAAAAAAAAAAAAAAAAAAAAAAAAACCTGTAATAGTCTACTTCTATCCCTATAGCTAGAGGGTAAATTGAAATCAATACATCTCACAGCATATTGTTTAATATGGTTCACATAGGTAATACAGTATCTGGCATTTCTAAATTTCAAATGAAATCTTTTATAATTTGAAATATTGAATCAAAGTGCTGATGGAAGTTAGACCTTGTGTGCATGGGATTGAATCTGTCATACATCATTACAACAATAATAATAATAATAATAATAATAATAATAATAATAATAATAATAATAATAATAAAACCGTTCACACACCATTACAGAAAAATGATCAGACCTGACCTTGTCCATACCAACCATACACTGGATTTTGTTCAAAGTTAGGAAGTGCACTGTAAACCGTATGTCCCTGTGCCGCCCTCTGCAGTTTTTCATTGGTAACTAGACGAGGTTGGTATTTTTTGCAGGCGGAGTTCTGCGCTTGCTCTGTGTTGGAATTCAGTTTCTGCTCGAATTACTCTAGATTGCAGCGGGGAAGGAGAAGGCATACCGTATCTGCAAGCAGATGTGAGCTGGACTAAACAGCATCCTAAAAACACCAAGAGAATCGCTATGTGGCAGCCTGCGACCGAACGATTGCAGGTAAGAGCTATTATCTCTATCTGATATCTAGTGATACAAAAACAAAACAAACAAACAAACAAACAAAAAAACATTGCGAAAGAAATGGCAGATCGTCTGACAAAATAGGATGCTTAAACCATATAATCTATCATGCTTTCCAATTTACTGAACAGACTAACCAGCCGGTTAGACAGGGATACACAGCTATTGTATTGTAAAAGTGTATGTCAGCATTTGTACACTTTAAGCCTGGAATGTCTTTAAGATTGGAATTCCAATTATAGGAGTAATTAGCAAAAACGTTTTTTTTTTGTTTGTAATTTATTTTTTTATTATTTTTAAATCATCCAACCAAATACAAACGTGCCTCCTGTTCAGACTGCTACTTTGTAAAAGTTACGTCATACATGTCTCCAGTGTTGCTGTAAATTAAACGTGTCTGCGTTTCCTTGGCGAATGTTTGTGTGTTTTTTCCCAGACTTCGTTTCACATCTGTTTACAAGCTGTTGCTAATCCCTAATATACACACTATATTTGTCTTTCTACCATCTTTTTCTAGACTCACCATTACATCTGGTGTTGTAATCAGAATTTATTGTGTTTTTGTGTGTGAAAAAATGGTTAGTACTAGTAGTGACACGTATTGAGGTGTCGGGGGCTGCTGGTTATCCTTGCTTGCTGCAGTACTGGCTGCATGCGCGTCTTTTCTAAATGTTATCCAGATGGCAAATAAGACAGCGTGCCAAATTAATTTGCACAATCCCACTGGCAACTCTTGGCAGGAACACACTAAGATTAAATCTCGTAGTAAACTTCGGACAACTAGTACTTTTAAGTGATTGTACACGTTAAACAATAACGGGTTTATTATCTGTGATATAAAGCTGTGCTGCCGTCATGATTGTTGCGATATTAAAATTAAGAGCACTACGCAAGGACGTGTTTTAAGAGTACCAATACTAAGACTACTGTAGTACTGTTAGTTACGGTAGGATTAAGTCACGGTGGTCACGGATTCCGTGATTTTTGTTGGTGTCTGTGATTTTACTCCATCTCAAACTAACTAACTAAATAAATAAAAATATATTTTTTTCACGTTTGTGCTTATGATGTTGAACTAGCTTAGTTGCGTTACTTTATAGTAATCAATACGTTGCCACATTGCAAACATTAAAAAAAAAAAAAAAAAAAAAAAGAGCAAAACATTAAGAATAAGCGTGTAGTTAGCGGCACAATAATCATGAAAGCAGATACGTATTGTTTTGTTCAACGTGCAAAATACCGGTATATTAGTCTTAAAGCCAGCTGTGATAAACACTTGGTGAGTTGGAGACCTGCAGCTGTACATTTCAATGCCTGTCGCCGTCTTTGACCCAAATCAAGCGAAGTATCTCAGCACAGTAGCGCCTCAGTGCACACGGTACACGTGCCCATGGTACTTGGTGCGCCTAGCGCCCGCAGTGCTCAGTACTCTGGGTCCACGCTGCGCTCTGTGTGGCGCGGTTTAGGCTAGGCGCCTCTTGGTGCATCAGCGCCCTTGGTGTTTAGACGCTCCATGCGTTGGTGCTTAGCGCCCCAGCATGTCAATAACACCTGCACTCGGTGCTCCGATTCTTCGGTGCACCAGTACTGTATTCTCCCTCACTCGGTGCCCTCGGTGTTTCTGCACCCTTGGTGCCTGAGTATCTCAATACACAGGTCTACACCCTCCGGTGTTTAAACAACGCCCTGGTGGCCATACAGACATCAAGCATGGCTAAATTCTGCACTTGTACGTCCTTCACAATGTCCCCCGCTAGCATGGCTGAGTCGTACACGGCGTTGGGAGCCCATGGCCTGGCAGCAGGCTCAAGCCGTTGCTCTGGCCCCGGCTCAGCTGATGACGCCTGCCCCGGAGCTGACAACCCTGTATGTTACAGGACTGGATGTCAGCATTGCTGAGGAGGACCATGAGGTGATATTGATCGCGGCCTCGTGGGAAGGTGGCTCCTTCCTTCAGCATTCTTTTGAACCAGCAGTAGAGGCTGGGTCTCACCCTCAATGATGCTAGAGCCAATTAACACCCGTACAAAGTACGGTCTACTTGGGTCTCCGTCTGGATTCCCTTACGATGCGAGCCTACCTGTCGGACAACAGAGTAGCCGCTATTCACAACTGTCTGGCACTGTTCAGCAAGGGTTCACAGTACAATTGGGGTTGTGTTAAAAACTATTGGGTCTGATGGCTCCAGCTTCATCAGCCACCTAACTGGGGTTATTCCACATGCACCTGATTCAAGTGTAGCTCAGTGCCTTTCGGCTACAACCTAAGCGCGACAGACACCGTCAGGGAACCAGGGTTACAGTAAGTTCCGTAAAGACCTTCATTGGTAACAAACAATCTGGAAAAATAAATGTTTTGTGGCTTTGTAACATTAACAAGCAATTAGAACATATTTTGAAAGTTTGAGCAAAGACATCAGGAGTATCAGAACCCATTCATAAATGAGTGGAATATGTTTTGGGGTTTTTTTTGTTGTTGTAAGTGCAACACACATCTTTAAAAAAAACTGTTTTATTTGGCCAGTGTTTTTTATTTTTAATTATTATTTATTTTTAAAGAATATCCAGAGTTATACAGGGACAATGCTACACACACACACACTGCTAAACACAACATCACAAAGAGTATGGCAAGATGGAAGATGTTTATATGGTGCTAGCTCAACCATCCTGCTTATTATGTCAAAGTCTTCACTAAATGGTGTGACTGTTTCTCAGAGATCACTCTAAAACCTCAAGCTTGTCGGATAGCAAATTGCAGTTTACATGGAGTAATTGCAGTTTGTATAGCCAGTACAGACAGCCACAGCTCTTAACTGTAGTTCTTTTCCTGGCAAAGCAGTGTTTGGAAATCATTCCTTGCTGTTACTTCTCATGCAAGTAACACGGAAAGCTGAAGCGATTTCTAAATAGTAAGTGGTGATTAGTGTCATACTGGATTCATTTGATTTTCATTTTGTTAAGAAAGATATTATCAACAGTTAAACAAAATGTTGATTCTTAGAAAAGCATGCCATGGGACAGACAGCTGCATTTTCAGTTTTAGAAATCTTTTTAGACAAAGTGAAGGAGAAGTGATACCTTTTATTGGACTAACTAAATAATAATTAGTCCAATAAAAGGTATCACTTCTTCTCTTTGTCTATCATCTCTGGACTAATACGGCTACCATTTCATCTATGTCAGAAATCTTTTTCAAATTTTCATCTGCAAATGTAAGCATCTGCATTATTTTTTCAGAACTACAATACTCAGAAGCATGTCTCTTCTCCATGTAAATGTCAGTCCAATAAAAGGTAACTTAAATTCTGGTCCTATACAGTGAGCAATTATTTTTCAGAATAAGGGCTGGTTTCACATACTCTGATTGGGTCTAATTGTGGACTACCTAATGTTAACTTAGGCAAGTTAGTCCACAATTAGTGATAATCATTGGTCTGTGAAACAAGCTCTGTGAAACAAGCTCTGTGAAACAAGCTGTAAAACGTTAAAAGGCATGCATTAGGTTGGAATAAAACTAAACACAAACATTTGTCTGCAGATCTCCTGGAGATGTGAGGGGCAGTGGTTGCCAGCAACTTGATAGTGCAGATAGGCTCCTAAATTGGAAAGAAGTCACTAATTTTGGTAAACTCACCACTATAGTCAGAAAGTGGCTGGTCTTAACCTCATACTTAACAATAATTGTATGAGAACGTTTTTTTTTTTTCTTCACAATTTTGAAAAGCATGCAGAAGAAATAAAAATTCCTATGGTAAGTACTTTGAAGAGAAATAGCTTGTAGTGTAGTGCATTGTGTACAGTTGCTCTGTGGCTAGTTAATTTAAGGGTTGGCGCATGTGATTCCCCTATGTAAAGATATCCAGTAGGACCTTCATGTTAAATTCTGTACAAGTATGTCATATATGAAAGTTTTTTTTTTTTCCATAGCACAATACTTAGCTTTGTTTGACTTTGGTTCAGCGTGATGGATTCACCTTCATTTGTACTTTCACTTACTGTAGCCTTCTGGCATCATGTGGTTTTTATCCCACCATGGGATAATAAATCAAACAGAGTCTAACAGTGCGTTGGAACTTATGTAGCAAGTTTTGATACAGAGAGGTTTGATCTGGATATAATTCCATCTGCTGTTTTAGGGGCCCACTTGGATGGAAATACAAACATGATTTACCATTTTCACATCTGGAAATACAGTGGATGGTGTAGCATTTTAGACCTGTAAAACAAATTCTTATTTAAATAGTATGTATGAATGTATCACAAGAATAACTGGCAAACATTTTTTTCAAAATTTTCCTGTTGGAAATTCAAGTAGTGGTTTATCTGGATCAGAGCTAGTAGTCGTGCAGGTTTTCAAATGGTCACTATGGTTCCAAGAAACTACTACTGTATGATGCTGGTTGAAGAGCTGATCCAAAAATAGCAAACAAACTATTTAAAGTCACTTTATTTTTCAGTTCTTAAGTTATGTGATTGTTGTCTACAATTCAGTTATTAAAATTCCAGTGTTACCAGCTCCTATCAGAGTTGGCACACTGCCACACCACACATAGGCACATGCCAAGAAAGCATCTTAACCACAGCACAAAGTAGACAGGCTTGCACGAGTGGAGAGTAAACTCACTCCCTACACTCTTATCCCCTTAGAGGTGAGTGCTTTAACACAACAGATCACACAGCACTTCACAACACAGTGCTGTACTGTATAAGGTCCAGGTCCTAAGTATCTACTGTACAAATAGGTCCTTGAAATGAATCAGTGTGATTAGTGAAAGACAAAACTACTGTAGAACAGAGGTCCGTGGGCTAACCCCGGGTAGTCGTCCTTGAAATATCCCCAGAATAATGCTACTGTATGATAGTGCTACCTCCTTTTAAACCATTAGACTGAAAAGAGCATATCAAACAAAACTTGAGCCCTTCAGATAGCTTCCTAGTTACTGTTGAATTCAGAAGATGTATTTTGGTTTCTGATAATGAAAAAAACACACAAAAAGACCCATTATGATAATCCAGCAGAAGCATTTCCATAGTTTTATCACTTGGGCTAGTTGTTATCTTGAATTTTGACAAAATCATTTTATTCATTTAACCCCTGGACCAATTCTAGTTGAAGTCCCTGTTACTGCCATTTATATCGGCTTAAAACACACACACAGAAATCTTGTCAGGCGGCTGTGGAATACATGTTTTTTAATTAGCCTATCTACCCCCTTTACTTATTCTGCTCTCTGGGGGGAAAACATACCCTCTCGGTGTCAAGTCTGTTTATATGTTTGAACGATTACTGTTACATGTCAGATGTTGAAGTCAGCTTTGTTGTACACTACAATAATAGATCTTAATTACCACATTAATTAAGCATAATCTTCATTCTTCTGCATGAAATATGCAAGTACATTTGCAAATCGCTGGGGAGGCACTGCATGGTTATATGATGCATATTTTGGTGAATTATGTGAACACTACAAAGTGTATTATCTTGACTTGTTGTCACAATGGAAAATCGTATATGAATATGCTGCATCTTGATCTGAGTTTAATTTCTTCTTGTCTTTTATTTGTAAAACAAGCATTTTTATAAATCAAGAATGTTTACCTGCCACTGTAGAACACAATTATCTGTTGTCTTGTAAATATATTTGTTTTTATAGCATATCTAGCCAACACAGTTTGCCAGCTGCATTATTTTCTTTCTAGCATATAAAAGAATAATAATGCACCCTGTTTTGCTTTTGCATTTGATTTCACTTTGTAAACATGCAACATTGCCGAACAAACATTTTGCAAATATTTATATTAAAGAAAATTATATGGAGAATTGTCATTGTAAAGTCACCCTTAGCCCTTCATGGAATACATTTGAGTTTCATACAGTATATGCCAGGTGTCACATATCGACCTGGACAATGCAGTACTAAAGAGTTTGTAGTGGGGTTCCAGATAAAATAGCGTTACCCATCCCCACGCGTTGCTACAACTTTTTAAATAATAATGTACCTGCAAATTTTCTTTTCATTGTTAACATCCTGACAACTTTTTACACTTATACCTTTAAAGTCTGTTTCAAAGCTCCTTTTAAAATGTCCGCTCTAGTGCACTGATAGTGTCAGGATTACTGCCCACATTGTCAAACAGGTAACACAGCAGTGATGATGTATGATATGGTATGGAACAGAAAAGCCAGAGCACTTACTGTTCTACTGCTTTTTAAAATTATTTTTATTGATCGCTCTTCGTGCAGTGATTTAGAGTACAGATCTCAAACCCCAGTGTACTAAAGCGGGCATTTAAAAAAAAAAATTTAAAGTTATAAGTGTAAAAAGTGTCAGGATGTTAACAATGAAAAGAAAAACAACAGGTATGTTATTTAAACAGTTGTAGCAACATGCAAGAACGTGTGACGCTATATTTTTTCGGAACCTCTACTCTTAAGTCGTATGTCCTGTACAAGTTTGACTCGGTCCAGTTTTTCCTCAGTTTAAAATAAACCTGTGAGGGTGCTCCCGAGTGGCGCATCTAGTAAAAGCGCTCCACGTGGAGTGCAGGATGTGCCCTATAGTCTGGGGATCACAGGTTCGAGGCTAGGCTATGTCACAGCCGACTGTAACCGGGAGTTCTTAGTTCTGTTTTCTGTAGTTCAGCAGTGGAGCCGCCAGATGTGTGTTGTCCCCCGGCACTATAGGTCTGGTGGCCTCGCTGTGGATCCACAGTGCGAAAAATGATGGACTGGCAGGGGCACGTTTCGAAGGACGGGGGGGTGCGAGCGGTGAGCCGAGGATACAGATAATAATTGGGCACACTTAATTGGGGAGAAAACCGGGGTAAAAAATTGGAGCAGACTAAATTAAAAAAGAAAAAAATAAATAACAAAATAAAAAAAAAAAAAAAAAAAAAAAAAAAAAAAAAACCTGTCCAATAATATACATCTGTAAACTCCAGCTCCATTTCAACATTCTGACACATGGCATGCAAAACAAACAGACTTTTGAAACAATGAGAGTGGAATGGGAGAGAGTTTGTTCACTGGCTTAACACTGTAGTAGAGAGGCAAATAAAAAAGGTCACTCGCTAATATTCTTTTATTATCTTTTTTGTGAATGGTAAAAAAATGACATGCTCCCTGGTGTTGGTTTCTTATCCTGAGACCAGGGTTCAATCCTCAGTCAAATCCTCTGTTTAATGTTGAGAATATTGATAAACTGTACAGTTATAAGAGAGCCAAAGAACATGGTTAAATGTTTGAGCAAAGCTTTAAATGTTTAATGCTTGGCTAAAATCTAAATTTTAAACTACCGACACAGCTAATTATATTAACACTGTTTTTAAATTGAAATATACTGCACAGCATGCATGAGTAATTCCAGACTATATCTGAACATCACCAGGGCAGATATCTGCCAATTTGAAAACCTACATACTGTTAGCTGGCATCTGATATCAAAGGCTTCCCATGGTGTTGTCTTGTTAAAATTTGACAACAGATCTGAATCAATTGAAACCTGTTCCACAAGGAAGCCAGCCTCCAAGTCCCAAGTATATATTCATCTGTAACGTCTTAAAATAATTTCATTAGGTTACAATGCAGAGCTAAATTATTTTACAAACCCATTGTACAAAGTGAGGAAACCCACAGATTTTTTTTTTTTTTTTAAATGTTGTTACTATATAGGTCTATGGCATTTGAAAAAAACATGCTTTTTTGTACGGATTAAAATTGTGTAATAGATACAATTTGCAGTCACTAATTATATATATATATATATAGCCCCCCCCTATATATATATATATTATATATATATATAATAAAAAAAAAAAAACAAAAAAAAACATTCTTGCCATGTGCTTTCCATGCATAAAGGCTCTCTCAGTGGCAGTCAAACGGTTAAGAGGTTCCATTCAAAACTACTCATCTATCTGGCCTCTAAATTAGAAAAGCCTGAGTCGTTATTTATCACAGAGTATGTGCGTCTGGAGACCCTCTATGAGATAACTGAAGACGACCAGCAATCTTCAAAGTACTTCAAGATGAAAATAAACACAGGACAAAAGAGAAACTCCAGATCTTAGGATACTGTTTTTGTCAGGGGGGGGGTATAGATGTTTTTGGGGGAGTTGTTATTTATAGAGAAAAGATACAGTAATTTGATTTGCAAATCTACCTCCGCATAATGATTAAACACAGGCATGCTTTGTTGAGGTTATGCCTGAGATTTTATGATAGGCCTACTGTATATGTGCAGGCCTAACATTTTCAACAACATGCAGTATACAGTAATTACATTCTTCGTATGTGCCTATTGCCTGAATATGTACCCCAGCTATTCCCTGCTTTGCTGCCCTGTGAAACAAATAACTCATACATCTTCAGAAACAGCATAACCTTCTTTTAGTATTGCATAACCAGTAGGTCACTAAGAACTGGCCTTCATTTATTTGTGAATGAGTTGGCCTCCAGTGAGTGAATTGCAAAAGAGGGATAACTTTCTAAATAAGCAGGGATGGTCAAGCCAAGTTCTGATAAATCCTGTTATTGTTTATGTGTAAACAAAAAGTAATTCAAAGTTGAATGTTGTTGTTTGAGCCGGTGAGGCACACTTTTCCAATTAAAACACGATCTCTCTCCTTCTTGACCATCTGCTAACCTTTAACTTTTTTAGCTTATCAGCACCTGATCTTCATAATCGTGGCCATGTTTTTCATCCTGTGGTCGTAAAATGATAAACAAAACAAAAATACTTTTTTTTTTTTTTTTGAATGTTTGTTTGCATGTCAACGGATTGACTTCGAAAGGAGAGAGTGACATGTGCATTTAAGACATTGTTTGAGATATTCTTTCTGTAATGTCTCAATGTGTTGCCTTTTTGGATGCTTTTTATTTTTGTTTTTCAAAATTATTTTAAAGAATCTACCTACCACCCAAAGCAGTGACTAGAAATTTCCACACCAAAAAAACAGAAGGTGAATACAGGTTTTAGTGGATACAGTATCTTCATGTACTGCGTACTTACTCAGGGTCCTGGCAGTTACAAACTGCACTTTGCAGTATGATTTCTGAAAAAAAAGTAGCGAAAAGTGGCCATGTTTCAAAACCCTGTAATTTGCCACCTATAGTCTAATAAGATGTGGACCAGGTGTGTCCAGTCACAGTCCTAGAGGGCCATTCCTAGCCAGGTTCTATAGAAAACTGTCTAGACCCAACACTAAATAAAGTAATAGCTATTTAGTAGCAGTTCTTTCAGGGAAGTATCAGGCTAATGACATTGGAAGGAATTTTAACTGCTTTGTTTTTTGTAGTATATTTTTTTTTAAATTATTTTAATGTACTACCTGATAGTAATACCAGGCTGGTTTTCCCAGTGCCTGCAGTGTACAGTATCATCTTCCTTCACTCAGAACTTTGTGTTCTCCAGTTTAAGTACAGACATGAATCATTTTAGTGTTCTTTGTTTCCCAACACATCCAGCTGTGTGTCATAAGCCTCGGTGTCATGCGAGTCGGCTACGCAATTTCACACTGCTTTTGATAAAGGAAGCAGCTTGTTACAGATGCTTCCATCCAAGCTTCTCTGAATTGAACCATTGGCCCAAATGTTGAGTAGAGCAAATGTTTCTTTATCTGTGATGCAATATGACTCATGGTGTGTCTCTCAAGCAACAAAAGTATGACTAAATAGAATAAACAAAAAAAGTCCTTGCAGAAGTGAAACCTTCAAGTGCACGTGGCTATTTATTATTTCTTTAACTGTCATACATTTTGTCTCGCTCAGCCTGGGTCAAAGTTTGTCAACCAACATCCTGAGGTGGGTTGCTGGGACCCGGGTTGAAAGGTCAGTGTGAAAGGGGCTTTAGATTATCATGGCATCAGTCACAGGCTGAGCTTATTTTGGATCGCTTACTCAGTAGTCAGATAAGTAGAACCTGACAAGATCTATGCTAGTCTTCTGACAATGTTTTCCTTTTTGGTTACATAGAAGTGATTTTAAAGTTGTTTTTTTATGTACAGCTTTGTGGTATCCTAGTTCAAACCTACAATCCAAGTAGAATTGATTCAACAACCAACCCGCTTCACTTGAATGAGCTTTATATAGGTCCTAAATATCAAAGAGCCAGCACCTGTCATACAACGTAAAACAGGAGTTCTCAGCAGCCATCTCATCATCATTAGACAGCAGGTAAATGTTCAACATTCAGACTCACCACTCTGCACATCTACCTGCTGTCTACTGTCTGCATCTGCTATTCTGTGTCCTGGCGTTCCAGTTACACGTATCAGTGTCTACGTTCAGCTCTGCATTATTCATTGTTTGTTGCTCACCTGGCTCAGTTGTTCAAAACAAACTGTGACTCACAGCCCAACAGCTTCTGACCTGCTGGAGGTGAGGCAGGTGACTACGTCTGTGCTCGTCCATGCCTTGCCCTGCCTTGTCCTTCACCACTCAGGTATTGTTTCTAAATGTTTCTCTCCCACCTGGACTGATAACTACAACAACACATTTATTATCCATACCTAAATTACTCCCACTTCTCTCACCCCTGCTTGCAGTATAGACCCTATAGCTAATTCCCAGGCTCTTCCCTGCCCTCCGTTTCCTGTGTAGCTGAGAGCATGCAGGATTTTGCCAACTCCTGGGGCTCTGTGAGAGCGAGTCCTTCAGTCTAATGTCCTTCCCCTACCCCCCTCCCCTTCGTCTCCCCACACTAACCCTAACCCTAACCCTAACCCCCCCACCACTCCCCTTCCCTTTATCATTATACACCTCGTCCAACTTCTCCTTGCCCCTGGCACCTTGAGCCACTCTGATCACCATTCCTCCCTGGTCCCTACGCTAGACTTCTCCATGCCACCCAGCACCCCCCTTACATTTCACATCCCCCGCCTTCCAATCTCTCCTCGCTGCAAAATAATCAACCTGTGTCACTCCACTCCTTCCAACCTGATTTACCTCACCCTTACAGTAAAACCTCCCCTCCCTCATCATCACCTGACCTCCCCAATCCCTCAACCTCCCTCCCTTCACTCCCCAATCAAATTAGGCCTGTAGTCCACCTTCTCCCATACCCTCCGCCCAGTTGGTAAAGGCAACGGTACTGGCTTACTTGCGCCCTCCTCCTGGACCCCTGTGTCTCCTCCCCCAATTGCCTCCCATTGCCACATTACCATGCTTGTCATCTGTCGTCCCCCCTGTCCCCCTCCTCATTCTTTGACCATCTTGACTGCCTCCTCTCCTCCCTCCTTCCTCTTCCCCACCCTTTCATTCTAGATGATTTTAACCTCCACCTACGTTGTTCCCCCATAGCTTCTGCCCTTCTCCCCCTCACCAACTCATTTAACCTCATGCTTCTCCCCTCCCCCCTACTCACACATCTGGTAATGGACCTTATCCATGGACATAATCTTCCTCTATTGTAAGGCATCATCATCCATCATAACTGCCCCTCGACCTTCCAATGACCATTTTTTCCTCACCCTCACTCCCTATCCTCACCTGTAATCCCAAGACACTGGTTCCCTGATCTCTCTTTTTCATTACTTCCCCCCCATCTCTGATTTCTCCTTCCTTCTCCCGGACTTAGTCTCTGCCACCCTATCTACTTCACTGTCCTCTTCCTTCAACTCCCTAGTACCCCCACATCCTTATACTCCTCCTTAACCATGGCTTACCCTTCACTTAAAATGGCCTGACGTTCCTTGCTTCAAGTGGAGGGACTCTGGATGTCCTCCCCCTCATCTTTGAACCTCCAAGCCTACCACTCCCTCCTTTTCAATTTCCTCTTTACACTGGAACTAGCCAAACATACATATATATTAAAAAAACAAAAAAAAAATATTGTAATGAATGGGTCAAATTGACCCATGTGGCAGTTCTAGGTAGAACTGTTTATAACTTTATCATTTTTGCGATTCTGGCTGTCAAACGCAGTCATGATATTTAATTCATATATTTAGAAAAAGTAAAAAATGGACATATACATGAGATTTACAATGGAAAAGTAATTAACAATTTAAATCCAAAATGGTCACATTGACCCGCATGGCGGTTCTAGTGTTAAATAAGCATCAGGCTGATACAGTGTAGCTTTCTCAGGTTCCGACGGAGATCCACCTTGGTGTGTAAATGGTGTATTCCACAGGAGCTTAATTGTGACTTTATCTATACTGTATTGGTATTTGTCATGGAATTTCCTTTTTCTTGGCCTCTGGCAAGTTTCTGCTTCTGCACTTAAAGCCCAGTTAAAGTACATGTGTTTTAGTGCCCAGCCTGAGAGTGGGTCAATCTGCCAAACAGATGGAAAGTTTTTTAAACCATCTATGTGGTAGATATCCCGTCAACTCACTATAAATTTAATGGAATTGAGTGTAGAATAGTACTGTGTGCATTCATTAGAAATTAGGTGCACCATGTTAAAACTGATCAGATCCCACATTGTTTTTGTCATATGGGGTTAGCTTAAGCCATTAAAAAGCATAGTGGTGCATCTTAATAAAAAGACAGTATGCTAATCCACTTTGTTTTGTCAAGTTCTGTGGATCATGCATCAGTGGTAAACACGCTGTAACAATTCAACTTGACAATTTAAAATTCTGTTTATCCATCTTTTCCAAGATGTTCCAGGATAAACACTCGAACAATAAAGACAGTTGTGCAATCTTGAAGATTTTCAGCTGGAAACATACAGCTAGATGAAAAAGTTCTCCAGAAAAAAATGGGAAGTGAATCCGAACATTCTGCTTCTCCACCTGGAGTAGATTTCCTGTTGACTTCATGCTGACAAAGAACTGGTGCAGTCCGAAGGATATATGGTATTAGTCTAAAATATCCCCATATGTGTTGACTAGTGGAAGACATTGTACAGACACTTTCATAGACGGTTTACACAATTTGCCTGATACAAAAAAGGGAGGATTGCAAAGGAAAGACAGAGGGAGAGATCTTCATAATTTAGCTGCGATTGGTAAATATCAACTTTCTTCTAGTATTATTGTAGGGCATCATGTATGCCATTTCACCAATTGTCCGTTCGCATCTCTGACGTAACTAGCCAATCAGAGAGCGCATAGCTCATCACGTGCTTAGTTACGGTATCCAACTGCCATAATTTGGGACAAACAAATGCCATTTCACCATGTTACGGTAGAGGGTTTTCTTCAGTTACTGGTGTAAAATGGTAAAAAGAAGTGCCCAGGGGACTTCTAACAGAGGCTCAATGCAACCAGAGCAGTTGAAAGGTGGAATACATTGTATTTCTTTCCCCAAACCAAAGACTCATTTTGAAGCCTAGATAGGACACGCACCCAATGTGTGCTGAACCTCTAGGCTCGACTTTAAACTCCCAACAGTTTAATCTTTTCCTAAATGTTTCTGGAGTACTAATACTTACTAACCTGTAAACGTTAATAATTAAAAATATATCAGAACCTGTCTTGAAATGATAATCAGTCTGACTACTATGTGCTAAGTGTGATTGCCTTATTTCATTCTTTATTAATTGGAAATAGTTCTTTTATTAATTAATAAAGAAGGCAATCACACTTAGCACATAGTAGTCAGACTCACTATCTGACAAGTGTTTTTTAAATTTTATTTTAGTATGGACTAGACACTACGAACAAACACATCACGTTTGTCTTTTGGAGTTAAATACAGTCACATAACACTAATATTGTACGACTGTAGATTAAGATTAATTTGTTAGTGTAAAAATAAACAAATCTGTTATTGCTAACAACAATGACAATATAACTGACAACGACAGTCACAGAAAATGCTCCCAAGTTTATTTATTCTATATTCTCTATTTAAACCCTTGCAGAAAGTAATATACTGGCAGCAAGTATAGGTTACT
The DNA here is from genome assembly GCF_017654505.1 of Polyodon spathula. Classification (NCBI taxonomy): domain Eukaryota; kingdom Metazoa; phylum Chordata; class Actinopteri; order Acipenseriformes; family Polyodontidae; genus Polyodon; species Polyodon spathula. The sequence goes on along the minus strand of NC_054547.1, from coordinate 31,910,135 downwards.
TTTTCCAAAATAGCACAGTTTTCGTATACTGTCCTATCCTGTTTTCCTAATATCCTATTTTGACACTTTACACTTTTTGTAAGGTGAATGAGTTTACGTCCCTAGACCTGGGGTAACTCATTAAAATGCTGCAACATCTATATTAATGTTCTTTGACGTTTATAGTGCTAAAAAAAAAAACAACTTAGAAATGAACTCCTGAGCTAAAAACATGGATGGACCTCACAGTGTACTGACCCCCCTTTGTCGACTGTGGGACGAAATGCTATCATTTTTCCAAAAGCAAAATTTAACTTAATTTGCAAGGCCAAACAGTTGAATATGTGGCGGTTGCCATTTCTTTCTCTCTAGCTTGACTGACATAGCAACAGTAACTAGGGGAGGCGTGTTTAATGGTGGTTTTGCGAATGGTCAATTACCCCTATGCCTCAGGATAAATGGGAGACACCTGGTTGACAATGGATTTTCCTACCAACTGCCGTATTCCTTCGAATTTAAGATACACTTTTTGAAACATTTTTTGCTTCTCAAAAGTAGCCTGCGTCTTAAATCCGAGTACAGTAGTTTATTGCAGTTAGTATACAATCTTTTTGTATACCCAAGTACACAAGCAGCAACGTGACTTACTGCCTTGAAAAGACAAACCAAAATGTTACTGCTGATCTTGAATCTTCCATGACATACAAGCAGCCACTTTCAAAGAAGCGTCATTAGCTTCCTGAGGAATTCAAAGATGATGCATATTTATGTGATGTTTTATTTTTTCCTCAAATTGAGGGTGGGAAATTCAAGGGCTTCTTAAATTTGATGGAATACGGCATTCGCCTTCATTGGCCAAACCAGTAGAATTACTGATGGTCAGCATGTGTCCATGCGTGCGTGTGTGTGTGCGTGCATGAGTGTGTGTGCAATAGTGGTACTGGAGGTGCTTGGTAGGTAGCAGTACAGCGACAGTAAGCCATTATACCGGCTAAAAAAATTATGTTTGGAATTATGAATAAACATACAATATATTTAACCTGTGCATTTTCTCTTCTTTGGCTGTAGCACTTTCAAACAATGTTGAAGACCAAGCTGAATGTTTTAACATTGCGGAAAGAGCCACTGCCCACAGTAATATTCCACGAACCAGAAGCCATCGAACTCTGCTCCACCACTCCGCTGATGAAGAATCGGACTCACCCGGGCTGCAAGGTATTAAAATTACTGAACTATCAAGTTTCTTCTCCAAAAATTTCGGTGAGACTAGTCACTTGAAACAGCGTTTTCACATATTCTTTTTTTTTTTTTTTAATGATTACTAACCAGAGGGATGGGAATGTATTTAGAGGCTTGTATGTGTTTCTCTGTTATACAGTACTGTATACGTACAGCTATATACATCAAAGGTGTGCCTTAAAGGAATTGCTGGAATGTCTGCCTACATTCCGTCTGGCTAGACATAAAAAGCAGGTTACCCTGTATTATTTTAAAGCTTTCCTTCAGAGTTTATTTCACATGCACTGTAACATTTGGAAACTTGGTCCTGTTGCCATGATTATGCTAAACTAAGAGCTCAAATAGTTTGCAAAGGTGTTGCTCCTGTGTTGAGAAACCAGCTTGGTAAACATTCCACATGCATTTATCATGGTTTTTTTTTGTTTTTTTTGATCATGCTTTCTTATCCATTCTTTTGTACTATGATTTACTCTTTCCTAAGCTGTGAGTTGCATCATACCTTTATTGGGAAGCTCACACAGACAACCTGTAAGAAAGAAATTGACCTAATAAGATATTAACCCATTATTTATATATATCAAATATTGTATAACAAATATATTTATATATATATAATATATATATATATATATATATATATATATATATATATATATATATATATATATATTCTATATATATATATATATATATAATATAAACAATGGGGAAATAATGATCTACAGGACGTTTCTTATATGATTCTGTATATGGTTTTCTATTGTTTCTGCACAGTTCGTTATTTGCAAAAAAAGACTCCTCCAGGCTTCAGTGCCAGACAGGCTTCAAAGTACATACAAGCTTCCGTGCACAATGCAATCCGCCATGGGGAGTCTCTTCAGCAGTGTTGGCTGGAATAGTTAATAAGCAAGGCAAATAATGATCTAAGATAATCATACAGAACACCCATAAAAGGGCCTTAAACAGAGAAGGCTTTTCAAATGTTGAAAATGTAGACAATCCCTTTTAAATAGGCATCTGATACATTGTTCACAATTTAGTCAGGTTGTGAAGTATTCGGTTCCTGAACTGCACACATAATGTCAGTCATTCCATGATGGTAGGTGATTGACATTACATTGCTGTCTGGGAAACCTCATTTCTAAGGTAGGTGGGATTGATCTTGAACAAAATATCTGTGTTGTCTTGGTCTGATTTGTTACTCTGGAATCTGTATCTAAAGAAAGGGTGCTGGAGGTGGAGGTCCAGTACTAAAACCCTGTATCAGAAAGGTGTATCTAGTTGCAAAGGAATCTGACAACCTACAGCTGTACATTATTATTTCTATATATGGAAAATATACATCTGCATTAAAGCAAATTCTAATGTATTAATCCTCAATGCCTGAAGTGTATTGTAATGTTCAAATTGTTCTTATAATTCAGTCACCAGTAATGGCACACTATGCTTATAATGTATCTGTTCTTTTAATTCCAGTGGGGAGTGTCCCAAATTAAAACAGCACTCATCTAAAGAATTCTGTGAAATCTGTTGAATATCGCTGCCTAGTTGTGAAACATTCAAATAGGGTATAAAGGCACTGTGCTGTAGGTATAGAATTTGTCTGAGCAGTTCTTTTTTCAAGATAGTTGTGAGACAGACTTCAAGGCTATGTTGCTATGGTTACAGCTATATCCATCTATCCAAGAAAACCTGTTAGAAAGGCTGTGAATTTTTTTTTCTTGCATTTCAATAGCTTTTGTTTTAGCAGGGAGAACAAGGCTTCAGGGCTTCATTTAACAGCTGAAATAATTGGAAAGTGGAGAGCTTGCATTGTCCTGCTTGGAGACAGAAGTGCTGTCAGCAGCCGAACCAGAAAATATTCAAACACAGAAAGCTGGTGTCCTCAGCTTTGGTTTTGTGCAATTATACATTTGTAAAGCAGGATGGAAACAAATGGTTAATGTTTTTTTTTTTTTTTTTTTTTTTTTTTTTTTTTTTTTTTTGGCTGGCTTTGCTGCCAAAACAAATAGAATCCACGAAATGGCAGCTACACTTTTTTAAATATCAAATTCTGTGGTGAAAAGCAATTTTGTGGTTTAGAAATCATAATATTTTCTCCTGTGCATTAGTAGATGGTACAAACACCTTTACTTATAAGTGTGACAAGTATTGTAAAATGTGCGATGCTTTAAAATATTTTATAAAATCTAAACCAACAAGGTCCAGAACTATGCGTTCTTCTATTTGTTTATTGATTTTCAGAAATGAATACAGTCATACATTTCATCAGCATAAATAATATCATTCTTAGTCAATTTGCAGATTGCAATTTATTTATCATGGTCCTGTTTCACCGACAGCTTTTAAAAATTCATTAGTAAACACATTGATTTTCAAATTGTACACAAGGCCAGAATACATAAATAAGACATGTTTCACTACATGATATATATACACACACACACGTATTAAAAGAAAAACTTCTAAAATAAAGGCATTTTTAGCAGCATGCATTAAAGGCATTAGTCTCTTGAGAGGAACAGTGAAGTCTAATTTTTATGGCGCTGATTAAACACTGTTGGCTCATTCAGAGAGTGCAGGGTGGCGGTGAGACCATTTCTAATCAGCCTGGACTGATTTGAAAGGCGCCCCAGGTTATGCAATGACTTCACTATGTAATGCTTAACACAGCTGCTATGGTTACGGCCGTAGAGAACGCTGGTAGGGCTGTCGAGTGTAATCATGAGAGAGGCAGGGTATCTATTCGGTGCTAAGTGCATTTGTCAACTGTGGATACTGTTTTTTAAAAGCAGAGAACCTTATTGCTTTAGGAACAAAGATGCTTCACTTAAATCAGTTCAATTACGCAAATAGTTTATGATGATGCAACAGCAGGAAGGATATTCTGGAGCTCAATAGAGAGAAAAAAAATAATGAAAAAACAGTTCTGCATCATTAGTTTATGTCGTAACAAATTAACATTTTACAAATGCCACTCCTTACTAATTAATCATTTGAATTAAGGTCGCGTCTGTGTGGTCTGGAAGAAAAACACAAAGCAGGAATGGGTTCCACATTGATAAATACAAGTTGGCAGATCATTACACAATCAGGTTCATACAGTTCTGGCCAAAAGTTTTGCATCACCTATAATTTTAGGACTGAGACATTAAAAAAAAAAAAAAAAAAAAAAAAAAAAAAAAAAAACTATATGAACATCTTTTCATTTTAATAATATGTAATCAGTGAAACTACTAAATGAAATTGCAAGTCTACCGAAAACCATAATAGTTTTAGTAAAAAAAAAAAACAGTTTTTCGTTAAGTACATGGAAAACTACAAAGAGGTATGCAATTCAGTATGTTAACCTAACATTATTCAGCAGGTTTCATTCGACTTCATGAAGCAACATTTGTTAATTCTATAAGGTGGTGCAAAACCTTAGGCCATAGCCGTGCATGTGCTTCAGAGTTACAAAAGTAAGAGTTGTTTTTGCACATATTTAAAAATGTGGGCTATTAATGACCTAAAGCACTAATAGCTATCTGTCTGGATAATTTATTTTCATGTTGACAAGCTAAAGATGCGGCTTCATAATTGGAGGGATGGGGACATAATTTTGAGCTGTCTGTTTGTTTTCATATCTATTAGGGTTTAATTCATGGCGTAATAACATATTACTGTAGCTGTTGGAAGTGGTGTTTCGTGTTATTTAAGATCTGCACTTATAGAAACATGTATGGCACCTCATGTCAGCAACGCTTTCTTCATGCAGTAAAAGGTGTCTTACCTTCAAGAATAATACACAACCAAGCATTGCCGTAAGGGATTATTTCCAGGCTTTTTCATACATACCCCCGGTTCTCTAAGGACCTCAAATGCTTCATTGCCTCATGGGCCTTTTTACTTGTGACTGCTTGCCTGAAGGAAAATAACATAATCTTATTTTTGATCACGGAAGCTGAAAGCCCGAAGCTCTAGTATTGCAGTCTTGAGAGTGAGTGGGAGAGTGAAAGAGAAAAGGAATAGGAGCGAGAAACAAAGCAGTCTTTATACCAAGTTAAAGGACAGAAAGCAACTAAAGATGCCTGCAGTCCTTGTGAACGGTTCTGGGTTCTGTTGGCTCGATTTACATTATCTTTAGTTTTTCTAATGCTCTAACTGGATGCTAGCTTGCTTTCAGGCCTGGGTTGTTTTGCACAATTTTCTTGCTGTCTGCTTCTTCTGAAACCATGTGATACTGTGGCCTTTCACATGATTTCTGAAGAACAAGGAAGCAGAGAAATACAAAATAAATTAAAGGTCCTTAAAGAAAGATGGCAGCCAATTAGGTTAATCAATATATAAAATTAATGATCTAAAATCTCAATATTATATTATATAGCATCATAACTTTGATCCATTCAGAATGATGGGAAACAACATACAATGATTAGGGATGGGGGTCAAAATGTGAAAATGGCACTTTGTCAATGTGACCTTTCACAAGCTACTGAGCTAAACCTTATTTTTTTTAAACTGCAGCCAGGGCCCTTTCCTGTTGGAATACATCAGCAGGATTAATATAGAGGTAAAGGGCGTGAATTTAAAATAAGAGACATAGTTACCCGTCCGGGGCTGATGATGGAAAAGGCATGTTGAGGACAACCGGAAGCAGAAAGGACATCCAAAACAGATGGGGCCAGGAGGAGAATAGGAAATATATGGTTATTATTGCATGCAAGGGGAAAATGTTGTTGCATTGTCTGATATTTTAAAGTGCAAGGTCAGCAATCTTAGAAAGCAAGAACCAAGGAGCGCGAGCGTGTCAATGACAAACGACTGAGGTCCGGGGGTTATGCCCATGTCAGTAACAATGAATGTACGCAGGGAGAACAATCGTGTAATCCAGTATTTCGAGTGAACGAAAGCAGGAATAAAGTGCCAATAGCTTTACTCTAAGGCTGTTTTAGTGAATTTGTAGACTGTGTGGCTTTTCAGTCTGGGCAGTTAAATAAGGTACTGTATTCTGCCAAGTAAAGTTGAGTCAACCAAGGGATTATATTGCATGCTTGCATGCTTTGAATGGATTGGTATAATATTAAAGCACTAGAGTAAATAGAGTACTCCCACCTCTTCCTCATTCTCCTCTAAATCACATTCACACACTAGCATGGAATAAAGCAACATAACTAACAATTAAAAAAAAAAAGCCGTCAAACTTAAAGAAACAGCCTGCATGCAATTAACAGTCATTACAGTTTTTAAATCTAAAGATATAAGTTGTAACGAATTTATGGTTTAAGAAGCTCTTTCATTAATTCAACTTTTTAGGGCAGTAAAATATCAAAATATACAAATAGTAAAAAACATATATATGCTTGTTGAGAGTTCTTGCACTGAATTTAACAGATCACATGTCGGAGTCAAGCTTGAAGTAATTTAAAATCCAAGGAAAGAATAACGGCAATTCACAGCATTGCGTTACGCTGTGTTGCTAAGCAGATGTGGAGGTTGAACTAAGAAAGTATTTCTCCAAATTTGTGTTTAAACATACTTTCTTTTCCCATACATTGTACTTGGTAAACAGAACAATCCATCAACATACATGGAGTGTTTATTTCACTCATGAGGATGGTTGTAAACAACCCCACTCGGCCATCCGCCTTTGTCAAATAACTACACGAATCCATGAACATTCATACAGTATCCTCTGTATCTATTTGAAATGTACGTTTTGTCAATTTACTATTAAGGTAACTAAGGGTTAGGTAAGGGTTAAGCTGCTCTTGAGTTAATATTAAATGAATCCGTTATTGAGAAAATAATTAGGCAACTTTATTAAAAATGGCTCCATGTTTAGTACTGTCAAGGCTATTTTCCATATCTAGTTTATTTCACAGACAGCCTGGTCTGTTTTCAAAGTGGTCAAAAGGTTTTAGTTTTGTTTGATAATGGAGGCAATATTTCCAGTTTAGAATTTCCATGCAATATGAACATACCCTGCTTTTAAAGGACGTAGACTCAGCTAACTGGATGCAACACCCTATCTCTTTGTATACCACCCTGGTCACTTAAGTACAATCTATCAAAACGGACCAGCCCAAAAGGGAGCTGACATAATTAGACTGCTGTTGCACTATCCATGGAGTTAAACTGAGCTTTGTGAAAAGGGTGCAATACATTTTAACTAATCTGATTTATGTGTGTGTATATATATATATATATATATATATATATTAGAGGTTGGTAAGGTAGACATGTCACCTTTTTCAGTACTGGAAACATTGAAAAATAATAAAAATAATAATAATAATAATAATAATAATAATAATAATAATAATAATAAAGTTTGAATAGTTATGTTAAATGCACTTCATACTGCGGGATTCTTTGCGACATGTATTGGCCATATTTTGCTGTTGTTGTTAATGTAATGTTGTACTTGTATTGATTTATTTATCTTCTCAATCTGAACACAGCGTAGTTTACACAAAACAAAAGTATAGGCATCGAGAATATTGTACTACTCCTTCTCTTTCTCTCGCTTTTCCTATGTATCCCTGTGAACAGGCTGGCTGTAGGGGTGACTTCAGGCCAGGAAATTAAACCTAAAACAAAACAGGTCAATGCTTTGTAAGTGTGTGAATAGGGCTTTTCTTATACTGACTTAATTTTGTGCGTATGCTTTTTCTGAGTAAATCTGCTTAATTAAAAAAAAAAAAGTTTCCGGTTCTCAGTCTGTTTTCTGGGTACACTACTCACAATAGTTTAGTTACATGTTTATTTATTTTTAAATAAAGGCCACGTATTTGATCTTCTCAGTAAGAAACTATACCTGCGCAGTAACTGTAGGTAAACATTCCGTATTGGAAGCCACACGGCAATTATTATTAATGGATAATTACCTTATTACGGACATACACTGAACCAGATAGTTTTATATAAACATTTGGTAGTGGTAAAAGAAATTAAACAATGCCCCTTGTGGCTGGTGCATGCACAAAGCCGGACTGTTAAAATATACAAATTATCCCATTGTCAGTTTAAAGCAATCAATTTAACAGTTCCTCCAGTAAATACAAAAGGGCCTCTGTGTGCCACAGCCACATGGACTGTACACCTAGGAATAATTAAAATGAAGGCTACAATATATAACTAAAGACGTAATGCATATTGTTACTTTTCTGGCAAGCTGTCAGAATTGCAGCCTACTTGTTCATCAAGTGAGAAAAAAATTGATAGTCTCCCTTTGGGTGTGTATATATGTGTGAGTTTTTTAGCAACATCAGACACATAAGTTTGACTTTATTTTCATGACCTCATTTATATAAACAAAGTATTCTGAGAAGGAGGCCAATACTTAAAAAATTAAACAAAAAGATTAACAGAATAACTGAGATATACAGACTGAACCCCCGCCAAACAGCAGTCCTAGTTAACTTGCAGATTTCTGTGTTTTGAACGTCAGAGGGATAATTTTGACATTCAGTTGGAACCCTGTTAAAAAATTGTAACTAATCTGGCATTTATTTGAAATACTGGGGAAAAGGTAACACAAAAAATAAAACATTTTTACTATGTGAATGTAAACCATCTCATCTATAGCATTTTTTTTTTTTTTTTTTAATGTCTGTCATACCAGGAATCATAGACTCCGATGTGGTAGAGAAACACTTGGGCGCTGTAGGGTTAATATCCCTTGCTTCATGAATTTAGACATATTAACAACAAGTTTTCCATTAAACTGTTGCCTGTAAAAAGTTTGCATCTGAAACTGTTTAAGAGTACACAGTAAAATGATGAACTGCTCTCAGAAATTCAGCATGTTCTTATCTACAGCCTGTGCATTAGAAGGTCCTGATTCTTTGGTCTTGTTTTATCACAGGAAGTCAATTACTAAAAGAAACTGATAACCCTGACATTTAGTGAAAAGACAGGATATCCTTTATATAAATGACTTCTGGAACTTGAACCTTATTGGCATTAAAGTTTGTTTCTATTATTATTATTATTGTTATTATTATTATTATTATTATTATTATTATTATTATTATTATTATTATTATTATTGCCCTCCCCAGGGTAGCTGAGTTGTAACATCACATTTTTAGTGGGTCTCTCTTCATAATGTTCAGAGACTATGAGAAAGAAGCTCTCAGGACTGTTACCTCTCACCTACCGCTGTAGGTTCTTCCAATTGAATTTTGAGTAAATATTGGATAAAGTAACAAAAAAGGGAGAAATCATGGGAAGTATTCTGTCTCAGACTTAGTGTTTCTTTTAATATGCTTAGATCAATAAAATAGACTGTAGTAAGTGTTGTTTTGAATATGTTTAAAAGTAAACAATTTGATTCCTTGTAATAAATGGTTCAAAGACATTCTGCATGTTTAATAATAATAATAATAATAATAATAATAATAGTATATTGAAAAAAAACAACTTTAAAACTGAACCATGCATGCTGTGCAGTACAATTGCTATGTGAAACCTTGTCAATCAATCATGATTTAAAAAATTGACCTGGGTTCTTGTTTACTGGGTTTGTAGGATTTTCTGTTTGCCAGAAGTTTGAAAAACAGAAATCAGTTACAGACTTTGGTTCACCTTAGCTTTCCTGAAGATTTATTTCATAGATACAATAAGGCCATACCCCAACCTGTTACCGTAAGCGCACTCAAAGAAGCCATGCTTTGATTCATTTTTGGGTAGAGATGAAGGGAAACATAAAGAGCCCTGTAGATAAATCTTTTCTTTTTACTGTCAAAAATTGTCCCATGTGGGGCTCAACCTGTATTTGGTTAGGCAAGGTATGAAGGTCTTTTTTTTTCTCTTTATGGTATAATTTTTCTAGTTATTTTTGTAGACACATTTACCACAATACTAAATTATTTTTAACTGCATTAGGAACATTGAGTTCACCACAGTTTGAAAAAAAAAAAAAAAAAAAAAAAAAAGAAAAGAAACTAGGTAATACCAGTACCATTCAACGTGTTTTGGGATCACTGGGGAAATGGATCTCCTGAACTAATTTTGTTTTAACAGTTTTGGAGCAGGTTATATTTATAGTCTACTGGTTACTTGCAGTTTGCAACAACAATACTACTACACTACTACTACTGATGAGCTTGTTATCTGAATGATGTGTTGTGAGTGGTATTCCAGAAACATTGTTTAATAACCATGTACAGTGTTACATTGATAAAGAATATTAAACAGCTGTCTACAAAGTATAACGTTTGGAGGCACAGCTGGCTATCAACTATTATTGTCTATCAACACAGTTCCAGTGTCGTCTTAACTTGTGGATTTATTTGACTTATCTGCAGGGGCGTAGCTAGGAATGGAAATTTGGGTGGGCCCCAACTTCAGGTGGATGGGCAAGTACCTAAGGTCTGACGTCACAGGAAATAGATTACACTACAAACATGATTTAAATCAATTAAAACTCTAAATAAATCTCCACAGGGTTTGAGCAGAGCAAAGTAGAAAAGACCGAAAATGTATGGTGCAGAGTGAAGCAAAGCGAACATTTTTTGCAGTTTACAATTTACTGCTTATCTGTCTCGCTGTGTTTTGGAAGAATGATGAGATTCAAGGTATTATATTATATATATATATATATATATATATATATATATATATATATATATATATATATATATATATATATATATATATATATATATAACATATTTCATAAATGTGATTAAAACTACTATATATGGTATTGTTTAATTCTAAACACCTCTTTAAAAAAACAACACTAATAGGTTTTGCAATTGAAACGTTAGCTATTAAGGAGCAGATTAAGTCAAAAGAATTTAAAGATTGCATCAGCAGCCCGGTTATGTCGGCCCGGGAATTTTCCGTCCGACTCAATGGGAACATCAGCCAAGGCTGAGGGATCTAGGATATGTTCTTCCTGGAACGAATTCTTTAATAAGCCTCCATTAAGTGTTATAATATAACTAAAAAAAAAAAAAAAAAAAAAAAACTTGTATACATTATTTTCGACACAACAACTTCAAAAAAAAAAAAAAAACTACTGTAAAAAAAAACTAAAACTGAGCAGGCTGTTTACTAAGTCTGCTGTGTACCAGGTGTTGCTTGTGCTAGAGAATGTCTTTATATTTGCCAGACCAGCGATAAATGAGCAGCTAGATAAAGACATTTTAGCAAAAATTGTAATGGAGATGTATTCTGAATTTTGGCCCTCCTTAATTATAGCCATATGTTTGCAAAACATATGCAAGTGTTTAGTCGTAGGTTTGCTTTAAGTATCTCATTTTGTATTTTTGTGAAAATACAGTATTCATTTTGAAGAAATAATTAGGGAAAGATTAACTGCATAGGGAATATCTTTTAACACGCCTTATTAAACATTTAAGACTTTGTTTTACAGTAGCATCTTTTACAGCGTATTGTGCTTTACCAATACAACGAGGTCACCGTCATTACTGGCTGCTATAGTGTAGCTGTACATAACTATCACATTACTCTTCATAATCCTTTTAACAATTGAATTGTAATGGATATTACCCATGGTGTTATTGGATTCAGTGTATTAGAACAGTGATTTAATATCATTTGAAGTATTACAGTAGTCATAAGCAGCTGCATAGTATGATGCCTAATGTTGGCAATAATAATAATACATTGCATTATGTGTATTATTTCACGTTGATGAGGTTAGAAGCCAAAGAAAGCACAAATAATAAATAAACGAAATAACCGAGAGCTTACTGACAGTAAGAACTGGTTATACCTTGAAAATAGAATTGGTTGTGAATTTACACAGCTAGACGCATTCATATTAATAAAACAGTTCAAATCCTGTTTGGTCTTTTCTTTCCTATGAAGTACAAACATTTTCCCCCTCTAGTATTCCCACAGCGCCCATGAAGTCATAGGAAGAAAATGATTTAACCATGAACTAGGTCAAGAACAACAGGCAGCATTGTAAGTAAATCCATTTTCATTGCAGCATTTCATTTGTAGTACTGCAGGAGCAGTGGTCATGATATGTATGTAGGCGTGAGTAATGTGGTGCCGAATTGCATCCCCATAACTTTTCTGAATGTAAAGATTAAGGACCGTTTGCTATTAGTAGACTACAAATTAAAGTAGACATTTTTCTTTTAACTTTTAATATATATGCTGTAAATGTCTAGTGATCAGTGGTACTACTTGGTAGCTCTACTAAGCTCTATTTAAGTAAGAGACCATTTTTGAAGTCCACGAACATATAGGGTAAATGAAGGAAAAACTATTTCCAGACAAGAGGGTTTACTCAAACACTTGAACAAATACAAACTTGAACTGCTGTTAGAATATAGCTTTTAGAAAGCTTGAAATGTTATGATGCAAAGCAGTTTAATGTTTTTTTTCTACCATTTATTCTTCCGTTGTATTATAAATTAGGAAAGTGTTATGTCTATTTAGTTTGAAATCTCTTTTAGTCAGAAAAACACCCTCCAATGCTATGTATTTATAAATACAAAAAGTATCGGCAGAGGTTTCATGTTTGCTTGCCAAATAGTTTTCAGCAAAGGTTTTATATCTCCACCATGTGTAAGGCATAAAGGAAGAGCATTGCCTTATAAGCTAGTTTATAACTTTGGTGTTTAGGATATGAAACAGAAGACTGTCTTAAAACGGATCAGGTTGTTGGAGATCAGGTTTGTCAGGCTTGTGTAAATTTTCTTCTGTGAAAATGCAGAACTCTCTTTAATCAGAAGAAATAAACTGTTGTCATTCCTTAGTCTGGGTGCCATTCCAATTTTGATGCACACAAAATCCCAGAGGACTGTTTGGAAGTGGATCATATCTTTTTAAAAGACAACGACTCAAAAGCATTTAGTCTGAGTCAGTGTTTAATATAATTTAAAAAAAACAGAACAGTGGAAGCACAAACTGTTCAAGCATACACTAATATAACAGACACACACACACACACACACACACACACACACACATATATGTGCTTGTGTTTTTGATATCTCCACTTTAAATGGCTGTGCACTTTTGATAACTTGCCACTTTTTCACATTTCTAATGTCTTTTTGTTTCATATATATATATATATATATATATATATATATATATATATATATATATATATATATATATTTTTTTTTTTTTTTATTCTGTATAACTATTAGAGTCTTGATTAGTCAGGATTCCCTAAATCATCTTGCCAGTCATCCTTGAAGACCAGCCCTTCTTGCCATTGAACAGCCTCTCTTCTGATATTTATTTTCTCTATTTTATCCACTGTATTATATGCAGTTCCATTTTCTTCAACTAAATATTGCTCCCCTCTAAACAGAGAACAGGCTGTAGTACGCTGTATATTGAAACTATGTTGAAAGGCTACTAAGCCAGTTTTTTACATTGTCGTCAGTTGTAGAAACAGCTGTGAAGCACTAGCTGTCTCGCTCTTGCACTCTTACTGCAGCTGTATCATTTTAAATGCCACCCAGTTAGAAACTATAACAGAAAATTTTAAAACACTTTAACACTTTAAACCACAGTTGTAATGACTGACTCAGGGCTGTATTAAGGGGCGGGCCCACAGGGCCCCCAGAAAACTAAGGGCCCCTTAATTATGAACTTACATATTTAATTTACAGATCCTTAGAATGTATATGTATCATGTGTACATCACTGTAAGACCAGTAAATACTGTTCACAATTTTTATTTAATAACACTTGACCCCCCCCCCCCCTTCTGAAAGGGTTTAAGTGTTTTTGACACGCCACCTGCCTGTTTTTAGTGTAACGCCATGTAAATTAATGTACTACCACTGTGTGCGTGCGCACGCTCACGTTAAAGACGTATTTTAACAGCCGTTGATATGTTAATTGGTAAATCATGAATTTGGCTACCAACCGTTGCTACTCAAGTGAGGGCAGTATCTGAAACCAAAAAAGGAGAAACATGTTTAAAAGAAGCAGCTTAAGAAAATGCGGTAGAAATACAACAACCTCTTACTACATTTGAAGCTGCTCAACAAAAGGTAAATTTACCTAGTCTGTGCCCAGGGCCCAGTGAGTTCTTAATCCGGCCCTGCTCGACTCGACTCGGAATCAAGTCGCAATCTTTCACGACTCACGCAAAAAACTCTCCATCTGACTAGAGTCATTGTCTTTATGATAAAATCAATAACATACTTATTTCATTTTCAATACATGCAGCCCTTCTCTAACACACGCAGTCATCTTGTCATTTTGAATATTAACAAGTTCTTGCCACGGTTGCTAAGACGTTGCTAAGGAAATAGAAAACACCTTCCTGGCCTGTAGCACCGTTTTGTGATCATAACGTCACAAGCAGCAGGGAGCCCCTGAATCAAAATGTGTAGGCGGGAAGCAAAGCCAGATTTCTGAACACTGATCACAGAAAATCCTGAGGAAAACAGTGTTTTTTAAGTTTTGTCACAGACACGAAAAAAACAAAACAACAACATGGAGAGTACACTAAAAGTACCTGCGGTGGTGGAGTTTGCTTTTAATAATTACACAGTCGACCGGGAGAGAAACAAGCAGGCACTATAAAGCGACAATATTATGAATAAACTGCTTTCAAAATATAGCACCAGCAACTGCCACTAATTTATACCGGTAGGTTAGTAGTTTTTTTTTTTTCAACGGCTAAAATGAGAATCTAAATTAATTAAAAACTCGGGCATAATGCAACAGCGGTATTTTTTCCAAAATGAGTAGGTAGTCGACATTCAATATTAAAAAATAATGCCAAGGCAAATTAAACAACATGGCAGAAAAAGCACTGATTAAGATGTTTTGTGAGCACACAAATAAAGGTACCGGTAATGAATGCATGGAAAAAGTTTCTAAAGTAAATTTTGGCAGTGAAATTTTGAAAAGTAAATAATTTGGGAATTATTTGCTGCTCACTATTCTCTTTATTGAATGAATGTATGGTTGTATGTATTTTATCTGTTTATTTATGGACACCATATCTCATAAGGGAGTTGGTGCTTTGTAGTTATTTTTAAATTTTTCTTTTAAATCCAAGTCTGAATAAAACATTATTTACAGTACACGTTTTTTAAGCTAATGCAAACTAATAAAAAACTACAAACATTTGGAAGTTTACCAAACTACTGTTAGGTAGTCCAAGTTCAGTGCTTTCATTGTACATATTCAACATTTTTTTAACTGCTTAAAAAAGAATGCTGTTGCGCATAAATTACTTTGTGTAATAAATAGGATGGCATAGTTCAGTGGGGGTAGTATTCAGCAGGCTAACAGTTGTGCCACAAAAGCAAAGTCAAAATGACAGTACAGTAAATAAAAAAAAAATAAAAAATCATAGGCTGCAATTTTGTTTTGCAGGTTTGCTAATCATTTTGGGAACTAATGTAAATGTTTCATCTGCAAGGTGTCCCAAACTGTTACAGCAAAGCAGCAATTCAGTAAGAATCTTTCAGTCTGAAAACATGTTATTTTTGTTTAAAAACTTATTTGCGGGAAAAGCTGATGAAATGAGATTAGCACTATTTAGTTTGCTGGTGGAATGTGTACGACTCCTGAGATCTCCTAAAGACGCCAGCAGTCTTTCCTTCCTACGATTCCAGTATTTGTTTTTGCCACTAGACAAAACTTGGTTGGTCTGAGGCCTGGAATGTCAACAGTTTGTTCCTATATTGGAAGGAGAGGTTGATGGCATTTACCTCTCAGCATCTGTTGCCAACTTTTTGGGGGATGTTATTGAACTGAGTGGTGAACAAAGTGTAGGAGAAAGTACTAGTGAGAAATACATAATAAGAACAGTGTAATGAGCAAACGTTATGCTAGTTGAAGAGACTACAGAACACTGAGCAATAAACAGTCAGTTTTGAGCATACAGTTTTTCTTATACAGAATCAGAATATTCCAAGATGACAAAACAAGAAGAGCCTCCTCTTAAACAAATTGCAAACATCAATATTGGATGCATGTCCCAGACCAATGTGGTTATGTTTCTTAAGTAATATTTCTGAAAATATAAATTGCTTCTACTTTCCTCAGAGGGCATGCCAATAGTAGCTGTGATACATTGTGGGGGGGGGGAAAGAAAATGCAGTCAGAAGCCTGCACTGCTATGTCAATGCAAGCTTGTTTTAAAATCCTAAACGTGTAAATGTAAGGAAGGTGGGTGTTTTATTGGTAACGCAAAACTCGTTTGCTGACTACTTAGGGAGAGACGAATGGTGGAATAATCTGAGCAAGGACGTGAAAGTCGACCCTCTGTGTGCAGAGTGGTGAAATATATTTCTTTGGAGAAGCATTGACCGCACACAGAGTGCCATTTCTCAGTACGTCTGCTGGCTGTTGCGGGTTTCCTGTTTGTTAATCTCTTTGTCCAGGATATCGACTGTGGAAACTTTCCTTATTTAATGTAAACTTCCATCATCGTGCCAGCAGAAGGATGCAGTTATTTTCCAGCTGTACAGCATGTAACAACCTCAGTTTTATACAACAGACAGGTGGAAGTCATCAGTATTGTTTTAAATGGGGGGGGGGGGGGTTGCATTAATTTGAACATTCCCTGAATTTAACGTACAACAGTCTGCTGCCTGAAAACACACACTAACAGTTAAGCTGACAGGATTAACTGCATACTATTATCACACAATTTCTATGGTTCATTTGTTTACTTTAGAATCTTAAATCGTTTTACAGATATTGAAGGTTACAGACTCCTTCATGCTATTGTCTTGATTGTCTACTTTGTGATTGGGTTCTTTGTATGATGTCTAATAAGACTATAAATTATGGATTAAATGAAATAGGATAAGTATAGAATGTATTCATAACAACTGCAAATAACATGTATTCATCAATCAAGAACTATTTAATACAAAAGTGTTTATTTTTTCTCTGCTCTGTACTTTCTATACTGTGAGCAGTGCAGCGGCCCTAGGCCAAAGGGAACTGTTTATCAAATATGTACATTTACTTTACAAGGGAGTTCAGCTTGCATAATTGAGCAATGTGTTGTAGGTATTTTGTATGTATGACAAACAACTGGAGTTTGCTCTCTACCGTCTCTGCTTTGGGAAGGTTTACTGTTAATCATTAAAAAACAAAAACCCACAGAATCGAACACTTTTTTTGGCAGCAGAATGCTTTCCACGTAGTTAGTCATTCTGTGTTACGTTGGCAACTAGGTTTCATCCAGCAGTATGAATCTTATTCCAGTAACAGACATCAGCTTACTGGGGTGAAAAGCATAGATCCCTGTGTTACACCAGATACAATAGACCTTGTAACCGTTTCACACAGAGTCGACTCTATTGCCCTCACTAATTCACTAGTATCTGAGTGTGGCTCATAGAGCACAGCTTCTGATGGTTTTAACTATATTGCACACAGATCTCTAATGCTTGTAGTTGGCTTGACAAGCACCATTTGCTATTGAATGGGACAGAGATTATAATACTGTGCCGCTCATTCATATAGGATCCCCAAAAGGGCTTTACAGAAACACTGAAGGGGTGGAACTCAAAGGCCACTGTGTGCCTGCACACCACATAACAGATAGGATTGTTCTCCCAAATGATTATTATTGATGTTACAGTGGAAAGCCATTCGTTACGTGCTATGATGGTTGACTACCCAAACTCATTTCCCATAGTTGCCCCAGGCTGAATTCATGCCAGCAGAGAAAAGGGCCACTATGAGTTATCTTAGACATGCAGTACTGTTATGTTTTTGACATGGGTTTGGTTTATCCCTTCATCATCTTGGAATTAGATTTGTGTCTGACCTTAAGCGTTCCATCTGGATTTCATGCATGATGGATTAGGAACAAGCTTCCTTTAGACTAGTTAAGTTGTTGGCTATGCAGCTGTGCAGGTACACTTCACTTGCATGCATCTTCCTTGCTGAATAGGCTTTTTCTATAATAGTGCCCATAGTCGTGACTTATGTAGATGTCTTCATTTCTATTCAGCCTGGCTTTTCATTTTAGCAAATAGATCATAATTAAGGATACGATTGTGTCACAGATGTCACAGAAATCGTGAAAATCGTGAATTTGAACACAAGTCAGTGAAATCTTGGAAATTAATGTAAAAACACATCTGATTATCTCTTTCTTTGTTTCCTTTAAAAATGCAGTATGCTGTGCACTGAAAATACAAACATGCGAGTACCTGTAAATGGTTTGGTTGTGTATGCACGTGTAGCCATGTAGGTCAGTGAATGAGATTTGTATTTTGTAGCTGAGTGAGTATGTAAATGAACACAGATTGTATGTTACTGTAAACTCACAGCGTTTGTTAGTTAATTTTTTAAAACAAAAAAGTGGGCTTGCATCTTTAAAAATTATTAATACTTACATTTTATTTCTTGAAACTTTCTTTCATACAATGTAGTGTTCCCAGGTAGTCCTGATGAAAATAAATCCTTTCTCTAAAACTAAACATTGCTGAACAAAATACTTCAGACTGCTGTTGAACCACTTTTTGTTTATCATTATTTCCTGCAAACTGTAGCTAAAACAAGAGGTTTATCTGTTTTGTAGTCAATCTGTTTTTCTGTTCTTTGTGATGCCCCGCTTCTTGAACATGGCGCCTCCCTGTGTGATTTGAGTTTTTTTTTTTTTGTTAGTTTTTATTTTTAAAAGGTGAGTGCTCTGAAACAACCAATTTAAACATTTTGTTCTTATTATTGAATAATATGTATATACTGTTTCATTTTGAACACAGGAATAAAAACAATTATTTGACATGCTGATTTTGTATATATAGCTATATGTACATTTACGCCGGAAGCGCACAGAGAAACCCTTCTGTTTCATTACACAGCCTGTGTGAAAGCCTGCATCATACAGTATTAAAAAAAAACAACGATATTATGTTGGTGTGAAAGGACCTTTAACTTTTACTCTAAAATAACAAAAGGAAGCTGTGTGGTCCAGTGGTTAAAGAAACAGGCTTGTAACCAGGAGGTTCAAATCCCAGCTCAGCCACTGACACACTGTGACTCTGAGCAAGTCACTTAACCTCCTTGTGCTCTGTCTTTTGGGTGAGACGTTGTTGTAAGTGGCTCTGCAGCTGATGCATAGTTCACACACCCTAGTCTTGTATCTTGTAAAGTGCTTTGTGATGGTGGTCCACTATGAAAGGTGCTATATAAAAATAAAGGTTATTATTATTATTATTATTATTATTATTATTATTATTATTTAAACTTACCAGTAGTCAAAAGCAATAGTCTTTATATTATTGTTTTTGATGTACTACTTAAAAACTCCTGTGTATGTTGATGTAGCCAAATCTGCATTGTTTGGTGGCCTTTCCATGACCTTTGCGTGAATTCTTGGGGTTTTTTCCGCAACTCACCCATGAAATGTACAAAAAAACGTGCCAGAATCATATCCTTAATCAGAACCTTCACGATTCATTGATCCGTACTTGTGGAATTTGGATGGCTGATCCATAGATGCCTCTGCGCTACTTTTCTAGTGATTCGTTTTAATGCAAGTTCTTATTTTACTGCATGTACAGTATTGGGATTATTATTATTACCACTGTTGCATACCATAGGAGAAGATATTCACTGACCGTTCATTTGCTGTTATTAACCAATTAAAAGGAGAAGGAAGGGACATACAAATCAATTAATAAACACAATTTTAATGAAATGTAAAGCTTGCAACATGTTGTGCATTGTCAAACTTGCTACTTGAAGTCTGCACTCCAAAATAATATACATAATCTCAAACCATTCCAACATTTAAAGACATTGAAAAATACTTTTTCCAGTGTCTTCAATTACTAGTTGGTACGCTTGTCCGTGAACTTTAGTTTCTTTTAGTATTTCTACTTTATGCATTGCAACCTGAGCAGCTTGCCCATTTCCCAACACACTCACAAATGAGTAAATGGCTTGCTAGGTATGACATTTGTGTTTCAGATACATTACTACTTTGCCCTGCATGCGGAACACATAAAAGTCTCTCTTTCTACAGTTGTAATCACGCCATACAATGTGTTCTGTATTACCACTGTTGACTGATAATGATCAACAACAACCAACTCTGGCTAGATTAAAAGAAAAAATACTCAACCTTTGAGAAAAAGGATTTGGGTGAGCAGAAAATAACTTTATGCTGAGATGTAATTCTGTTTTAAATCACATTGCAATAACAAAATGCATCCACCAGATGCTGCAATCTGTTGATATATAGTGCTGTATCATTATAAACTTATTTTTTTATTTATTTTTTCCCACTCTGCAGGTTACTTATTTGGGGAAGGTCACCTTAACAGGGACGCAGTTTTTAACAGGCTGCACTGAATCAGCGGTCATCGGCTTGTGGGAGCAGCATACCCTAGCACAGGAAGACACTACTCCAGCCAATGCCATTCTGGAGATACGGCCCTTTCAGGTTCGGTTACACCACCTGGATGGCCGGAGAGAAGCAACAGTCCACATGGACACCTACCAAGTGGCGCGCATCGCCTACTGCACCGCGGACCACAACGTCAGCCCCACCATCTTTGCCTGGATTTACCGGGAGATAAACGACGACTTGACTTTCCAGATGGACTGCCACGCGGTGGAGTGCGAGAGCAAGTTGGAGGCCAAGAAACTGGCGCACGCCATGATGGAAGCCTTTAAGAAGACCTTTAACAGCATGAAGAGCGATGGGAGAATCCACAAAAGCAGCTCGTCGGATGAATTTCCTGAGGAATCTGCAACCGACGATGACTGAGCACGCCCATTAACGAACCAGCTGCAGCAGGAACACTGAGAATTTGAAATGGACAAGAAGGGATTCAAATGGGGAGGTGGGAAGTTGAGGGTGGAGATGAAGGGGGGGGGGAATGAGTGAGGGGGGGGAAACAAAACGCTGTGGCTTTCTTGGATGACCGCCTTTCCAAATCAAAAGGGTGATTCACTACCTAAAGATATGCATTATTAAAGTAATTACATTCCTGTTTCAAAGCTGCTGTGCTGTAAATGTGCGAATAAGCTTTTTCTCCTACAGCTTGACAGTGCTCAGGCTCTTGCCTTGACTCTAATGTGCACCAATTTGGCTAATGAAATCCATCAAGCTATTGTGAAGAGTCTGCGGACCCAGCCTCAGACTTTGTCGTACAACGAAGCTGACATTCAGCAGCCAGACAGCTGTGAAGACACGTGGGAGGAGGTTACAGAGAAAGTAGCCTCCTTCTTAGGCTGACCTTTCCCTTCTGAAGAAATAAGGAAAACATTACCGATACAGTATATAAAAAAATGTCAAAATTACAGTTAAATGTTTGCCATTTAATGTGGCGTGAATTCAACGTTTTTTGTAATTTTCTTTATAATGTCATGATACAAAAACAATGTTTCTATAAAAATAAAGCTTCTGTAACGAGGGTCAGTTACTGTAATATCATACAGTTTTACACTGCTGTGGACTGGCACAACCAGATAGACTGTTTGGGTTTTGCGGTTTAGAATTATTTAAAAGTGACTGAAGCACTGGTCACAAGAAGAAAAATTATCTAAGGAACCAGAGCAGACACATCCAGTACATTAGATACACTGTAGGAAACGTGTGTTATATTTTAGAAAAATCTAAACCGATTGTGTCAAGTAAAAATAATTAGAACGCCATTCTTATTTTACTTCACTTTTATCTACTTTGCCACCACACTATAAAGTCACTTCCTTTTCAGGTATTCAGACCTTACTCAGATCGAGTACCAGGCTGTGGGTGCGAGTCTTAGGTAGTATCATAATACCTGCTGTACAGGAAGTTAATTTATAGTGTGTTGGCAGGATACATTGGCCTTAGTCACAGTTAAAATTGAGGTACTTTAACAAAATGTGAAGAGGCTTGCAGTAACAGGAGAATGTTTTAAGGTAAGACCAGTGTGCACACATAACGGTCCACTATCATGCAACTATTCATCATTTTTGTATAAAAAACACGAGCGTATTGGAGTGTACTCAAATGCACCTGAATAGTCTACACAAGGCTAGAAGTCATCAGGTGCACCATCTGTGACAGAGAGATGGACATATGGACAGACAGACAGACACAGTCAGTGCATACACGTTTACATTCTGAATGAGAACCCTAAAAAATGGGGTTTAAAATTTTGATTATTTGAATCCCTAAAGTTTCAAAAACAATTATAAATGTCAGTATTTTTTTTTTTTTTTTTTTTTGGACGCTACTTTGCTTAAGAATGGAAGCTTAGTATACCGTGACCAGCTATTTTATAAGGGTTCATTTTTATGAGCAGTGTCTATTGAAAAGTTTTACTTTTTTCATTGAAGGGAATATGATTGTAAAATATTTTCATTTCATGGTGTGAGGTTCTTGGAGCATTTACTTGTGTCAATATGTTACAATTAAAAACAATACAGCTATACAGATAGAAGTTATATACAGGAATCTTAAGGGAATCGTATTTAAACTTTATGAAAGGTGTTACCAGTGCATATTCTTGAGTGTGGTCAAGGCCATCTGTTATTTGACTTAAAGATTCAATTAACACTAAAGTTTTGACAGAGAATGTTATAACCTCATTTGGGATATGGATTATGGGAAGGGGGCTAATTAGGTTAGTGTAGTTTTTGCTGTGTAGTCGTTCCTGCACCAGTGCTATCACGGAGTCAGAGATTTGATACATCAGGGGAAATAAGATCACGGTCACAAAAGTTTCTTAAATATTCTGTGACGCATTTAAAGAGAAGATAAATGCATCTTTGGGGTCCGAACCCCTAAAAAGATTGTGACCCAATGCAGTATGAAAGGAATAATATAATGGAAAAATCTTATATTTCTGCAGAAAAAAAAAAGAACTATATAAGCTTCTGTAAATAAAATGTATCTTTTTTTAATATTACATCATAAGTGTTTATAGTTATTATTTTAAAAGTACAGAAATATGTTTATTCACCGACTGTGAAATATATAGAAAGTCATATCGTGCTGGAATATCAGATTGTGCAAAGCCATACATTAGATTAAATGTTTAAAGAAGGACATTTATAGAAGCATAAGGATAATTGTTTTTTTTTTTTTTTTGTGTTTTTTTTTTTTTTTTTTTGTCTGAGAAATGCTTGGATTTGCTTTAAATGTTGTTGTTGTTTTTTTTTCTATACATTATTTGCAAAGTTAAAAAAATATATAAAACATTTACCAAGAGTGATTCTGACTTTCTTTCTAAAGTTTGCCGATTTATGAGTATAAAATAAACCAGCGTCATCATTCTACAGGATCTACTGCTACAAATACTGTAGGAGGTTACATAAAAGTTACTAGTGTTGTTTCTTTATAGAAAAAAAGTATATTAATATCCACAAATTATGTTGTGCTGTATAACAAGCTACTATTCATAAAGCATATAAGATAACCCTCTTGGTAAAGGGTTTCATGAAACTACCTACCATGTGAAATGAAAAGTAGTAGTAGTAATAATAATAATAATAAATAATAATAATAATAATAATAACAACAACATTTGTTGTGGGGCATACAAAACAGTTCTAATGTGCAACTAAAGACAACTGGTAAATGTTTGTATGACTCGCTGGTAATGCAGTGCAACCGTTACAGCTTAACTGCATTGACAGCAACCAGATGAAAACACTTTCTACCCTAAAGCAAGAATAAGACCACAATACTACTGGGAGTCCGAAAAAATGTTTTAGAAATGGCCGACACATCTTTTGAAAATAAAGATCAAAGTCAGTGTTTGTTTTATTTGAAAATTTTAGCCATGCATATTTTCTTTGTGTGTATATATCAATCCATCACGTAACTGGTGAATGCAAAAGCTCAAAGCATTGCTTGTGGTCTAGCCTATGGAAAACACATTCCTTGACAAATAACTTTTAAATTTATTTAAAAAATGAAGACAAATTGTTGTGTGCAAGTAATGTACTTACAGCATTGAAAGATCACAGAACAGCAACTGAATCACAGAAAACACATGGCAGTGGTCTACTACCCTTTCATGGGTTTGAAATCAGTCAATTCGGCACAATTCGTCTCACTGGACCAGTACTGAATGGCACAGGGTTTCCAGGTTTATTTTGAGATGCGTTCACAGAGCTATGGAGGGAAGCTAGCATGCTGACTGGTGGTATTGTGTCTGACTGTAGCTTGTGCGTTTAGCATGTTTAATTTAATGGCCTCTAAAGGGGAAAAAGGTAATACAACTAAATATTGTAGCAACAGAACTCAGAACAATGATAAAAATAGCAACGGAAACATTAATTGGTATTTTAGTTTTTACATTTTCTGAAAAGTGAGTAAAATTCATGTGTGATTAAGCATAAGCCTGCAAAGCAAGCCTGTTGGCAGCAGCATAACTACAACAAGGAAACCAGCAAACCAACTGGAAAGGTGGTCATTTTATCATGCATGCCTTCACTCAGTGCAGTGTCTTCACTCATTTTTTCATTGTTTGTGTAAAGCAATCTTTGCTCTGCAAAGGCACACTGTATGCATCACCAAAGCTGGCACCAGGCAGACCCACACACTACCCAGAGCAGAAAACTGACTGAACTTTCATGCAGTGAGATCAGATCTACTTGGTGATAATGTATTAGTACCCCCCCTCCTCTCCCTCCTCTAAACACAATGTCCCTCAGTGCAGGGGGTCACGGCTGACAAGCAAGGTCTAGTTGCTTTCGTAGGCTCTGGAAACACGGTCTAAATATATGCCTGGTGAGAAGCAGCAATACAAAAATGGGAGCAAACCTTTCCTTCCAGTTCAATGATTATACTTTGAATGAATTGAAATTTGAACTAAAGGTGCCAGCTGGACTGCCGTTGATCTCAATAGGTGTCCACAACCTTTGGTCCTACAGAGAATTAAAAATATAAAGCAGAAATCAAATGCTGTGTTGACTTTTATAGCATATGCTTTATTCTGCTCTTGGTTATCTCTTCCTTCTCCAATCACAAGCTGCAAGCCTGACCCCATAACTACCCATATAAGGTAGTTAGAACCAACTACAGAAGATTATTGGGTTAGCACAGATATGTGAGCTAGCAAACAGACGTCACACCTTTACAGATGGCAATGATGAAAGTGTGAGTAAAAAGGAAATGCCCCATGGAATCAGCTTGTATAATTTGATCACTGGAAACAGTAGTAGTACTCTAGAAGAAACCTCTTCTAGTCTTATAGTTTTGCAATGATGCCAGTGTCTTAAAACAGTAGTTGAAGAATCACTGGGTGGGGTAGACGGTTTATGATGGAATTAACTATTGGTATCCTTGCTATCTTCACAATTGATAAGCACAATAGTTTTCAGATCTGTATCTGTGGTAATGATATCCGTTTTAATGAATGTATTTATTTTTATAGTGTAGCCTTCCTGTATTCAGAGTAAATTAGAACTGTACTGTATAAAGAGAGACTAAAGACACTAAATCAATACAATGTGATCTCAAGGACAATGTAGTACTGTATTGATTGTAATTACTAGTATGTTCTCTTCTAAGGCTCAGAATGGCATGTGCACCAGAAGGAAGAAAAAAGGAAAGAAAAAAAAACCCTAACCTAATGCATTTTCCAGGGTATAAGAAGTTGCTAAGTAACTGTGGCTTCTATAATTTGCTCTGTCAAGAAACAAGAAATGAAGCATAAAAAACTGACAAACATTTTTGTAGCTCTTTATTGGGCAAGATACTTCCTGGAACTATAATATAAAGCTAGAATTTCAATGTTCAAATGATCCAAAAATTACCTTTTTTTTTTTTTTTTTAAAAAGGGTAAACATAAAACAAATCAAAACAGCTTGTAAAGCCAAATAGGTTAATGACACATGATTTATAATACCAATACCTAATATTTCGACAGAAATCTTAACATAAATATATATATATATATATATATATATATATATATATATATATATATATATATAGTACTGTGCAAAAGTTTTAGGCAGGTGTGAAAAAAATGCTTTAAAGTAAGAATGCTTTCAAAAATAGACATGTTAGCAGATTATATTTATCAATTAACTAAATGCAAAGTGAGTGAATAGAAGAAAAATATTTGGTGTGACCACCCTTTGCCTTCAAAATAGCATCAATTCTTCTAGGTACACTTGCACAAAGTCAGAGATTTTGTAGGCATATAGTCAGGTTTATGATTAAACAATTATACCAGACAGGTGCTAATGATCATCAATTCAATATGTTGAAACACAATCATTAACCGAAACAGAAACAGCTGTGTAGGAGGAATAAAACTGGGTGAGGAACAGCCAAACTCAGCTAACAAGGTGAGGTTGCTGAAGACAGTTTAGTGTCAAAAGTCATACACCATGGCAAGACTGAGCACAGCAACAAGACACAAGTTAGTTATACCGCATATCAGCAAGGTCTCTCCCAGGCAGAAATTTCAAGGCAGACAGGGGTTTCCAGATGTGCTGTCCAAGCTCTTTTGAAGAAGCATAAAGAAATGGGCAACGTTGAGGACCCTAGACGCAATGGTCGGCAGAGGAAACTTACTGCAGCAGATGAAAGACACATCATGCTTACTTCCCTTCGCAATTGGAAGATGTCCAGCAGTGCCATCAGCTCTGAATTTGCAGAAAACAGTGGGACCCTGGTATACCCATCTACTGTCTGGAGAAGTCTGGTCAGAAGTGGCCTTCATGGAAGACTTACGGCCAAAAAGCCATACCTCCGACGTGGAAACAAGGCCAAGCGACTCAACTATGCACGAAAACACAAGAACTGGGGTGCAGAAAAATGGCAGCAGGTGCTCTGGACTGATGAGTCAAAATTTGAAATATTTGGCTGTAGCATAAGGCATTTTGTTCACCGAAGGGCTGGAGAACGGTACAGAACGGTACAGGAATTTCTTCTGTTCACTCACTTTGCATTTTGTTAATTGATAAATATAAACTATTAACATGTCTATTTTTGAAAGCATTCTTACTTTACAGCATTTTTTCACACCTGCCTAAAACTTTTGCACAGTACTGTGTGTGTGTGTGTGTATATATATATATATATATATATATATATATATATATATATATATATATATATATATATATATATATATATATATATACCAAGTTTATATTATTCTTTAAAAGAATTTTTGTATTATTTTAATGTAAGTTATTAAATAAAAATATATTTTGTAAAAACAAACAAACATTCAGCTGGAACCTTTTAGGAACTCGAGTACAGGACTGGCCGGAAACAACTCCTATGTGATTTATGTGGTACAAAACGCAGGAAATGCCTTAAATATCATTCAAGAAAAAACAAAAGATACAAGGAGCATTATGAAAAGGAATGCATGACTGATCCAAAAAAATCTCTAACGCATGAATAGCTTTGACACATGGGACAGCACTTGGCATAGTGACTAGTTTTTACTGACTTGGTTAGTTTCTTGTGGAAATTCAGAATTCCTGTTTTTGCCAATGTTTTCAGTGCCATTCAAAAGTCCCTAAGACTCAGGTGAAGCCATTTAAACGTGCCACCACACTACAAATCCGACTGATCTATAGCAGGTATTAAGACCCCACCTCAATAGACATAGACACTATGTGGTGTCCTAAACTGTGAGGTTACCAGTCACTACAATATAATCAATGGCATATTTCAAATCTATATATAGTGAATATGCCTCACTAATTTTACAATTCAATACCAATGGGTGATTTTAATGTCTCTGGTGATTTCAGTGGTGTTAATGGACAGTAATATTGTTGGGATTAAATTCACACTACAAATGCTGGACATATTCCATCCAAAACTAAAATAAATAAATAAATAAATAAACACATTAAAATGGTGCAACATTAAAAAAATATTAAAATAAATATACGCAATGACAAACATTTCTTCTCAAAAACATCCATAGTTACTCACCACAGTTGCTGCTGACATCTGAGCTGCAGTAAGTGGGTGGATAAATACATGCAAGCATGGAAAGCTACCAACACTTAACAAAACACCTCACACAATCAGGACATTAAAAAAATGAATTGCCTTATCTAGCTGCATTTATTTCTTAAAAGCACAAAATCAAGAGTAATTAAAACCTTAAAACTAAAATTTTAAAAAATCATTTCATTTTGAAGTAGAATGGACATAAAATAGCTGCAAGACAAATAGCATTTCTTTTGAACAATGATTTGTTTACAACAAGTGAATCATTTGAAGGTAACCCTAAAGCCCCCAGTGCCATAAAACCCCAATTTTAATGTTACTTAAATCAGAATAAGCAATGTTTGGCACGTTTTCTTCAAAATGTCACATGCTGCTGTTAATTCACATGACCCTTAACTGGAGTATTTCTTCGACAGGCTTGTTAGAATTCTTGGAGGGTTTGGCAAATGACTTCATCGGTGTAATAAAATGATAAAATCAGTAGGTCATAACATAATATATTGTACACATGCTATAATATAGAGTAATATAGGAACCCTGTCAATGTTAATAGGACAGCTCCTCTCATTCATAACATTTAGTTTATTTTTCCTCATAATCCTGTTCAACTCACTCAACCAATACAAATTTTCTAATATATATAATTCCTCTATTTTGTAATTTGTAGGATCATTGGTATTAAAAACAGATCTTAAATTATGAATAACTCTTAGATCGAGTTCTTAATAATTAAATTTCATGGGCTTGGAACTATCAAAATGAAGCACTAAAATTTTAATGTAGCTGTTTCAACCAATGCAAGAACTCTAGTGTGGTCCTTGCAACTTGATTTGATTTTATCTGTGATGGTTGATCAGGTATTGGGCCTGCACCAAGATTTGGGTAACAATTTAAAATAATGGCTGCAAATTCATAATGAATTCTGGTGGAAAACCACAGGAATAACACCTGAATATCTTACATAATTCTTATGAGTTCTGAAGCAATTCATTTAGAATACTGCCCTGTTAATTCATCATGATGCAAAACGTTTTTGTTCCTCTTTCCCCTCTATCCATTCCCAATGAATTCACAGTTTATTCTTCACTAATTCATATATGTATGTAAATTCACACCTTTTGCATACAATCAAGATCATGTGTTTCAAAGGAACATTAAATAAATACAGGTAATTAAACGCACAGGAATGAACATGGCTGAAAGAAATTACTTGCATCGGATATTCAGTTGGAATTAATTACGAGTTTGCAGCCATTATTTTAAAGTGTTACCAAGATTTGTTTCTACTTGGCTTTTAACAGTTTTACATGTTGGTTATTCAGGCATCCAGATGCAGACCTTTATTTCTTAACCAATGTGCCACCTACATGCTTTCTGAACACCAAGTATAAAATAAACATTTCTAAACTGCAACACATAATTATCCTGTTTGTGGTATTTTAATATGCAATGAAGTATTGCGTATAACATACCATTCAGAAAATATAAAACATGTTAATGGTTGGAATAACAGCAGTCTGAACATCTGGGAATCAAAACAAGATGAACTATAAAAACAATAAATGTTTGTATTTTAGCAAGGTACTGTATTGGACAATTGACAGTAGTAATGGTCAATCAGCAAGTTTTCTTTTTCTGTCTTACATGGTTAAAATAAATGTAGAGCAAGTTATGTGAGATTTGTAAAAAAAAAAAAAAAAAATAATAATAATAAATTAAATTGATTTTGATGAACATAAATAGCACAGGAGGTAAAAGCAGAGGATAATAGTGCCTCTGCATTTTGTTGATGCTTTATGAAAAATGTCATTGGGTAGCGGTAATCTGATCCTAAAACCTAAAATAACAGTAGGTGTTTTCCAGATAATATCCTTTCAGATAACTGCAAGTCTGAAGATGGGTACACATTTACGTTTTTGGAAACTGAACCGTCTCTTTGAAGAGTAGCGCATTGCTTCAGTGTCAGGGGAGTCAGTTAAATCTGTTTGAATGTGTACTGCTCCCAACTTGCTGTTTTTCAACTTGTCAACACTTTGGTTGTGCCACACTTTTAGTGTAACTAGTTGCAGTGCAATGGTGCTTAGATGCAGACCCATCCTTAACATTTCTGTCAAACTTATTTGATATGGTCAAACCACACCCCACTCCCATTTGTTTAAAGATCGATATTTTAAAACATTTTTAAATGTACTATACTGTTTCAGACCTCTTGGTTAGTATTGAGCAAGAATGCAGAAACTGTAGGAGAGGATCTAAATGCAATGTAATAAGATCACACAAAAGGATCCCAGTTTCCTTCCACATGCCCATGAAGAAATATTGCTGTTGAAGGTTTACACAGAGCATTCCATTACCCATTAGGAACAGGTCAAAAAAAAACAAAACAAAAAAACACACACTTCCAAGATCAATGCTAAGGTATCACATGAACAGAGTGTTAACACAGACCAGTGCGAGTGCTATAAAATTACAAATGAACATACTATTACACACACACACACACACACACAACGTATCAACACTGCTAAAAATTCACCACATACAAGTTATTTTTCCTGGCATGGTTTTATATCATTAAAATCTACACATTACTCTGAAAACCAACTCCGTGTTATGAATATGAAACCTGACAAATGAAAGGGGTTAGTTTAAGCCAAGATTTTTTCTTCTTTTCCAAAAAAATTTTTTTTTTTTATTATTTTTTATTGTTGCAGCTGCTGCATGAAATCCATAATGTTCTCAATGCCTGGCCATGGCACAAACTGTTGATTCAGACTCAACAGCCTAACCTACAGCAGGATCATAAGCTTATTTGTTTTGGGGAATATTCTTTGGCTTTTGTTATTTGAACCCAGACACCTCCATATCCTAAGTGGAGGAACTTAGCAATAACGGCAAACAAACTTCTTTCACTAAACAAATGGAATCTCTGGTTACCAGCTTTATATGAAGAAATGTTCACTCTGTTGGCAAGTTGTGCCAAGAATTAATTAATTCACGTATTTACTTACTGTTCTTACTGTATAGTGTTTTTACAGCCCATACCATTCCACTAAATTATATTTATAAATTATATAAGCAATTTATACTAAAATTGAATTACTGCTTCTTATAAGCCATCGGAAGCTATACAATTTTTTGTAGAACAGCTGTACAAAATGTGTTTGCAATCACACACCAAAAAAACCCCCCAAAAACAGCACAACTGTTGGAACCGTTCAAAAATAAATATTGTATTTAATTTCCTAGATACTTGCTGTTTATTAAGAAGGAATGCATTTAGAAAAAAAATATACATTTTACCGTCTCAAACCGAGATTCCAGCTGGAATAGATCAATCGTCTCACACAATAAATATACGCAACACATGGAAAATGCATATCTGACCATGAAGACCACATTTACACTACAAAACGATGTGACATCATCATACGTACCTGACTTTCAAACAGTTTGGCAATCAGAACAACGTTTCATTGCCATAGGGATTTGCTAAAGATTAGCATGTAACGAATGGTTCACATGAATCGGAAAGGGATTTGCTGCACTTGTAGTCATTACATGACACCTAATGGCTGATCTTCACCAATACACATCAGTGCAGTTCTTCCTGCATCATCTTAAATACAAGGTTGCCAGAGTGTACTGTAGTACATTGGGTATTACAGCAAGCGTGACATCACAGGCAAATCGTGTTCTGTGAACTCCAGCTAGTGAATTATTCTACTGGAAAGATGGATTTCCATTTTAAAACAAACAAAAAAAAAACAAATAGGCTGTAAAACAAGCATACAAACTTGACCTGGTGTGCAGTAACATTCCTAGAAAGAAAATATATCATACAGTACTACTAGTAGAAGAAATAGAAGCCCTTTGAGCTTTAAAAGAGACTATTCATGTGTGTTACTTAAAGCCTGCTTAAGTGTGTCCCTCAGATCTCTCAATATACGTCAGTGCCACTTAGCCTTGAAAACAGCTGCAGCCCATGAGCACTTCTGCTCAGAATACATGAGTACTCGTGTGTGGAACGTCTTTTCGAACCGGTGAGAACACTCTTACTGCAGGAGAGTTCGGTCAAGTTACCAATTAAAGAAAAAAAAATAAAAAAGTCAGTTGGCTCTTAAGTCTATTTTTAATGTATGATTTACTGTTGGTTTTACACAGACAGTATTAAATCAGTAAATGTTTTCATGAATTACAGACTACACTCAAATCAGATGGTTATTAAAACCGATGTTACCTTGATATTACAGAACAGGGATGAAGTTGGCAGTTTTGCATACAAATACTAAATGCAATGCATGCTAGAATAAAAAGTAATCCAAAACCACATCAACACTGACTGAATTATTATTACAATTAGTTTTAAGTACAAATTTAAAGACATTACAGGGGTCTAAAAAAAAAAAAGGGGACCTACTTAAGTCCAACCGGACTAGTGGTAAATATTCTTTCAATTTATTCCATTTGATTGATTTTTTTTTTTTTTTTTTTTTTTTTACCCTCAAAAAAAAAAAAAAAAAAAAAAAAAAATTACGTTCATAGTTAATTTAAAAACAGTTAAAATGTTATAACCTTTCCAGGACAGAATTAAAAACACATTCATGTTAAGACTGAATGTCTCAGTTGGAAATGGCAGTGCCCTGGAATGCAGATTTTGCCAAATACAGTTTAAGTTTATGCAGTTCCTTGTGCCTTTTTATGAATAAAAAAATTGCCATCTTAAGTAACGCAGGATAGGAGTTCCCTTTCAATGTCAGTTGTTAAGACTCTACTGAATCTCCTTGCACACTATTGCTGTGTCTTCAATCAAAGCGAAGGGCTCGGGAGGAGGAATTTTAGCCACTTCCAGAAAAGTGCTAGAAAAGAAAACAAACATTTACTGGTAAAAAGCTTTGAACATTACACAAACGTATACATCAATACACAACAGGGGTGAACCGCTCCAAAGTTCACCAACTGTTCACTTCAACGTGAACACACAAAACACATGCAAGAAGTGCAACTTTTGAATGCATAGCAATGATCAAAAACCATTTAAACTTGCCTGTGAGAATATTTGGTGTACACAGCTTTCAGTTTTCCATTCTGCGTCGAGATGATAGAACTCAATTTCTCCATTATGGGCACAAGGTCTTCCTCCTCATATCCAGTGTGATGTACCAGTGTTTGGGTCTACAACAAAAACAGGATTTCTACACTTCAAGCCTGCTCAATTTTGATAGTCAAAAGGCTCTACACTGCTGTTGCCTTGCCTGACCAGCTTGTAGCACGGTCTCTCTCAGGAGCACAAAAATAAAACACACAAAAATGGGGAGGGACAATTTTTACCTGAAGCAGCGAGCCATGGGTAAATATTTCATCAAGCAAGGTTGTACTAGCAAACTTACCCAATCCCCTGAGGAGGCCATCTTCATTGCAAGGAAAAGGCACGCTGCAGCCAGTTTAGAGGACCTTTCCTGAAGAAATTCATACTCTTGCAATGTCATCTCACATATATAGCGGGCCAGAGTCAACGTCAACAGGTTGCTCCTTGCACACTTAAAATTGAAAAAGAAAGATCAAAATAAAAGTTATAGGTTAGCTTTAAACAAAGTTAGCATGTCCTCCCCTGCCAGTAAATAATGACAACTGGAATCATACCTTTGCATAGCGGCGAATAAAGCTATATGGTTCTGGGATATTAATGTCGAAACCAAGCACGGTCAGAATCCTCCTCTCCATCACAAGAATGTGTTTCCGGCTGTACGTCCCACTGCAGACGAACAGGAATTCCTCTACCAAGGGAGTGCAACGTTCCTGAAACATTTCCCTTATTAAAACATCCATCGTCTAGTGAAGGAGGTGGATAAGAAAGCTGCATGCTATCCCAACAGCAGCAAAACAAATGATACCGCCATATCAGATCCCCATAGTACCCTTTGCATTACAGCTCTGAACAGGGACACCTAGTATAATCTGGTAAGTGTTTAAAAATTAATTCATAAGAGTTAACAGGAGTCTCAAGCTTCCAATTATTTCTAGGCACAACCATTCTATATGGGATTACTTGTCAAAATGAGTTCAGTTTAATTTTTTTTTTCAGTTAAGTGATTTTAAGTCCGCAGTGCCACCTGGCTGTCCGATATTGCAATTGTGCTTTCTTTGAGGTCATTAATTGTCATTACCTTATGAATGCTTTTAATTTTTTTCCTTTGAATTCATTGCTATACTCTTCAGACTCAACTCTTCCATGCTGTATTAATAATTAAATTTCAAAAGATAATCCTTGCGCCAATGTAAAAGGTGCCAAATGTAAGGTTTACACCAGAATAAAACAGTACCATTTGTGAAAATACAATGGTTATTGTTACAAGTGGATTAACCACTCTGGCACAGAAATCTGTACATGTCTAGTTAAACAATAAAACATTTTATTTTACCGTCACAAAAGATTCTGCAAACTGCATTTTGGCATAAATACTGAGAATTCTGGCCCTAAGTAGCAAGTCGTATATACAGTCCTTTTTCAGTTTAAAAAGAAGGAAGTTTAATACCACAAACTTTGCAGCAATGAGAAAAGCAGTGGCTGCCACTAGCTGTAGATTCTCAGTTTTACACTGGCATTTCGTGAGGTAGTGATCCATCAGTTTCACTGCAAGGTAGAGTGTTTCGTGACTCAGTTCAAAGTGCTCCTGCAAATACACAAGATACATTGAATTATCCGGTTCTGCTTTTTGAAGATTGGGGCAACAAAGCACACAAACTCCACAAAGTGCACTGACATTTTATAACAAGTTTTAACCCCAATCTTACCAACCAATCTTTTGAACAGTACCTGCACTTCAATCATCCAGTCCACCACAATGGCTCTCTTTCTCTTGCTAAGGTCCAGCTGCTTGTCCATGTAGTCAGCTAGAGGGAAGATGGCCTGAAAGAAAAGGGGCATTTATAATATTTGACCTTTAGCAGTTCAGCCTTAAAACTCGGGCGACGTTCCCATTCATTACTGTTTTTTGGGGGGGGGGGGGGGGGGGGGAATTAACTGCAGGTTTGTAAAATTCTGGACCACAATACAGTACCGTAGAGCTTGCACAAACAAAGATTTCAAAACTTACCTCTCTTTCTCTTATATTGTGAAAGATATCATTAGCATAGACCGGAGTTGCCCAAATATTACTGAAGTCCTCCTTATCAACATCAAAATCCACCTGGAACACATTCTGTTTATATGACCGTATTTCCGGTATAGAATATATTTTATATATATATATATATATATATATATATATATATATATATATATATATATTATATATATATAATATATATAAATTTACATGGTTCGTACAAGCATAGGGTCGTGCACCAACACGTAATTCGTTGTACATTTGTCCATCCTTTGTGATCCATCAAGTTCACATTCCCAACAAAATACATAAATATATCTATATATATTTTTTATTTTACACAGGATGCTTTTAAAAGGAAGAGGGATCCAAGGTGGCTTTATCTGCAATATAAAAGTTGGTGTATGCAATTAACACTTCAGTGCTCTAGCCTACTAATTGATTGTATAGTCAATGAAGAGGGAACTTTAAGTAGAAGGCTTACCAATGTCTAGGACCACAGAGCTATTTCAATTGAATTTACTCCCTGTTGCTCTTGCACCCTCCACCTCTATATATTCTGCCTGAAATTAAAAACCATTATGCCCGGTAACTTCTCTATACAGCAAATAAATAAATAAATAAATAAATTAAAAAATAGGAGCACACATTATCTCCAGCCAGCAAATATTTATTCTAGCTCTTACCAAACTCTTATTTGGTTTGTGAACCACATGCTGTGCAGCATCTTTATTCTTTTCAGTGGTCAACTTCTTCAGTACATTCTGCTTTAAGCATCTACAGAAAGCACAAACAGACAAGCTTTTAATACACTTACCCCTACCAAGTTTCAGGTTACTCAAGGTGTGTTCAGTAGTAAAATGGAAACCAGACAACAGGTGTTAAAACAGTGATGGCTATGTGACTACTCACTGGTACAAGCGACTAAAAACACACACAGAACATGCGGTTTTACCCCAGACCTAACTGGCTCCCAGTGCTTCTTCACAACGTGCCTAACATAACAATTGTCTAGCTTACTTCTCATTAGTTTGGTCCTTGGCACACTTTATTCTCTTGTCTTTTTTGTTTAGAGTCTCTGGCTGGTCTTCAGCTTTTCTCTTTGTAAGAATATTCAGAATTGCCTGGAAAAAAACAAAACAAAAACACGCAAAACCAAACAGTTTATTAACAATTAAATCATTCTTACAGGCAAACCAAGCATACACTCCTCAGCTAGTGTAGTTTCACTTGCAGGCATTAACTCCTGTATACTAGGCCTCTGTAGTTGCTGTGGTGGTAGACTGGATCTTGTTGCCTTTACTTACCAAGTTTCATTGCTCTGAAACTTGTATACAGCAGAACTACAAAATGGCGTACTGGACTAAGGCTATAAACAAAGCTAGGGCAATACATGAGATCTGGACAGCTTGGAGGTAAATAAAAGACATGCTCTCTCACCATTGAATTTGTTTTATTTCCAAAGACTTGTCTTTTCTCTTGTTGAAGTAGATTTGGTTGGTTTGAACAGACAAGGAATTCAGTAACATTGTTCTCCAATGTCTAAAAAACAAGATAGCTATAGACAGATAGAAGGCATGTCTACTTTTTAGAAGCACGTGTTATTAAAGTGAGAGGCTCACATAAACTTGAATAAAGAAAACAAGACTATACTTAACTAGATAGGTTAATTGATGGAACTAGAGAATGGTGTAAGACGCTTAATAATAATACGTCGTTTCAAAAACAGCGCATCCAACCAAGTGTTAGCACTGCAGTACAGCACGCCACACCAATATTGAAGTTAAACATCACAAAAGCTTACACCAAAAAATATAAATAAACAAATACATAAATAAATAAATACACACACGTCACAATAATTTACCTTGCCAAATTCCACGTTTTCGTTTGATTTGCATTTCCTTTTTTTAATTACCCACTGAGGATGCCTCATAGGTTTCTTCCTGTTTTGCACAAAAGCTGACATTCTGCAAGATCACTGTTCACGGTAAATGCTAAAAAAACAACAACACACAAACATATAATTTGATCACTTAATACATTGTAACACTGAACAGAGGTACGTCTAGCGTTTGATTACGGTACAGTTATTTACACTGAATATATATTATAATATATATATTATATATATATATATATAATATATATATATTACGCAGACACAACTGTCTTCTCTTTTATTGTTTGTTTGTTTTATAGTTCTACCTCTCCACTTTCCTACTCAATAAGAAGCGCAATTTACGTGCGTCGATTTAACCCATAGTTTTTGTAAACAGCTGACGTAATTTTCAAATGAATTGAATGAAGCTGAGATTATTATTGACAGCTGCCCTTTCCAGGAAAAATTGAAGCGGCAACGGCCACTTTACGAGGTTGAAAATGAAGTTATGTCAGTTTAGTTCAAGCGAGTTTG
Organism: Polyodon spathula; assembly: GCF_017654505.1. Taxonomy (NCBI): domain Eukaryota; kingdom Metazoa; phylum Chordata; class Actinopteri; order Acipenseriformes; family Polyodontidae; genus Polyodon; species Polyodon spathula. Next base: position 31,872,535 of record NC_054547.1, on the reverse strand, counting down.
TTCTTATTGTTTTATAACATCAATGTGGAAACCTGGCTATTAATATATGTAGGTTTTCTTTGTCGTTTACTTATCAAAAACGTCCATGATTTACAATTATTTCTAGTTTGGTACCCAGACCCAAACAAGTGTTGATATTTAAATAGTTATTGCTGTATAAGGTGATTTCCTTACTGTTATAAAACACGGTTCGTGATTCAAGTGTGAGAAGGTTGGCTTTAGGTAGTTCTAAAGAAGCGTTTCATGTGATTTCCAAACCCTCTCTGTCTCTTGAAAACTCGAAAGGATTTATATTTCACCCAGCTTATAACAAAAAGTAAAAAAATAAATACAAATCTTTACAGATATTGTAATACGCGAACAATCAGATATGCTGCATTGTCATTTTATTTTTATTCTTCAGTATGTTTATCTAGTACGTTTTCAACCTCTCGCTGTAGTTTGCTATCCGTTTTCCAAGTTTCGTGTGATGAATAACTTTTGGGTCTGTACCTCAAATACAATTCAAATACAAATAAAGTTAAAGGAGAAATGTATATATTGTGCACGTTTCTGTCTCCTTGACCATGCAGTATAACATGTCTTCATCTAGACAATGTGGGGAAGAATATATATATATATATATATATATATATATATATATATATATATATATATATATATATATAAATATATATATATATATATAAGGCCAAAAAAAAAATGCTTGGATATATAATGAAAAATGTTGAATTTAAATCAAGGGAAGTAATGCTAGAACTTTACAATGCATTAGTAAGACCTCATCTAGAATATTGTGTTCAGTTCTTGTCACCTCACTAAAAAAATGATATTGCTGCTCCAGAAAGAGTGCAAAGAAGTGCGACCAGAATTATTCCTGGTTTAAGCTGTATGTCATATGCAGACAGGCTAACAGTCCTGAACAAAGACGGCTACGCGGCGACCTGATTCAAGTATTGACAATGTCGACCCAGGGGTCTTTTTCAACCTGAGATCAGATAAAGGGGCATTCAAAACACAATATAGGAGGCACTTTTTTTACACAGAGAATTGTGAGGGTCTGGAACCAACTCCCCAGAAATGTTGTTGAAGCTCCTTCAAGAAGCTGTCTTGATGACATTCTGGGTTCAATAAGTTGCTAACAACCAAACGAGCAAGACCTCTCGTTTGTAACCTTTCTTATGTGCTTACATTCTTCATCTAAAAGTGCAGTCTGTTTAAATCTTAAAGTCATACTCTGGTCTGGAAATCATTATTTTGTAATAATATAGTAGTATAAAGCAAATAAATACTCCTGTCCAGGGCTAAATAGCAATAAAGGAAAATAGAATAGAATATTTTAGCCTGCTTTACTTTAGTTCCACAAGGAGGAGCTACCTACATTTCTAATAGTACTTCCTTAGAAGGTAAGGCTGTACTGAAGAAATGCTTAGGACTTGTGAAGACTTATATACAGTTTTGTACCAAATTCATTTCAATTTCTGCTTTCTTTATATGCAATTAATGCAACTGAAAGTTGAAAATAACCTGCTCTCTAGTAAATCTTCATTGTTTCTTTTGTTTTGGCAAAACTTTTTATTTAGATATAAATCAAATATATTATTATTATTATTATTATTATTACACATTGTTGTTGTTGTTGTGGTTGTAATTGTAGACTTAAATGTTTACTAGGTTAATTGATTGTCCAAAGCCAGTCATCACACCTTTTATAGCTTATGGACAATCACATCCAACTGATCCATCTGCCTAATCATTTTCAGACTGCAATGGCTACAGCACAAGAAGTTCCAGAAAGAAATGTCTGCACATCAGCAGAATGACTGTAGCTCGCCGTCTGCATGAAAATGATTTGCATGCTCGGAGGCCGTTCAGGGGTAACATGTTGACGGCTGAGAGACTAAATCACCGTCTTCCGTGGGCCAGAGAACATCTGAGGTGGCAGCAGACAGAGTGGTGGAGTGAGTTATTCACCGATGAATGGTGTTTTGCCCTTAACAGACCTGTCGGAAGACAACGTGTTGAGACGTCATGGTGAATGTTATTTTGACTGTTGATGTGGGGAGGCATCTCCTTTAACACATGAATGTCTTTGGTGCAGATTGAGGGCAACCTTACTGCTCAATGATACATTGACGAAGTCCTTGAGGCAACAGTTTTTCTATTCTTGCAAGCCAATCCAGAAGTGTCAATTTTCCAGCAGGACAATGCAAGACCACACAGTGCTAGGATTATAATTGCACAACTTCAAGAAAACAATGTTGAGGTCTTGCTGTGGCCAGCTTTTTATCCTGAGTCCAATAAAACATCTGTCGGACCAAATTGCCAGTGCCATCCACAGGAGACAACCATGACCAGCCAAACCTTTGCCAGCTGGCTGCAGCTGCACAGGAAGAGTGGCGGAACATCCCACAGCAGTCTCTCCAGAAACTGATCAGGTCTTTGTGTCAACGCTACCAGGACTGTGCTCAGGGAGGTCATACCCGATACTAACTTTGTAATGTTTTCAATTTGACAGTGTTTCTTTTGTGCATCAAATATATAATATTTGTTACAACAGTGTGCCCCATGGACTGTTCTGCTTGTTAACCAATTCTAAACAGCTGACACCAATGAAAAATATTTTTTCTAACCCCTTGTAAATGCATCCATATGATAGAAAAAAAATGTGCTTGGCCTGCTTGGAGGTATCCCTACTCATTTTTTTAATGCTCCTGCGACAGTACAAGGGATCCATAATTAGTACGTTCTGTCTGTGAGGTATCCATCATTCATTTATGAATGCCCAGTCTACATCAAACTGAAAAACAGGCCACTTTGCCCTCTAAGCACTGCAATGTGACAAAGATAAGCAGTACCTTCTGGTATGCAATTTATTGGTATTTTGCACAATGAAAAATTGAAAACTATGGAAAAGAAAAATAACAGTGAACGACAATGTATAAATGAACAATGTATGAATCAAGAAAGAACAATTTGTGAACAAATTGCGCGTTGATTGATTTTACAGTATTACCACCAATACATTGATGGATTTATTGATAAAAAAATGATTAAAGTCATAGGGGCTGACCTTAAATCGACCACTGCCTAGGAGCAAGGTGACAAGCCCAGCAATGTCATCATTGATCCCTAGAATGAAGTGAAAACACAATGAATGTAAGGGATAAGGTATGAGCCTACGCTTTGTGGCATACTGGAGTCGATAGCAACCAGCGAGTTCAGTGTGTTTCTTGGTTCACCAGGAACCTTGGCAAACTACTACAAGCTACTGTATTACTGTAATATCACATTATGTTGCAAAGTTCTGCTCCTATTCATTCTATGACATGTGTAGTGATTGGTTCCTCCCACCACTCCTGACAACTTTTCATCCTCTTTGGAAATTACAGCACCCAAAGATACCCTTACCATACCAGTAGTTGAAAATAGGACAATACGCTTCAATTTTGTGCCCTTAAATAAATGTACTGCACTCACCAGACTATGTATCCTTGCCTGACTTGCTATATTATATATTATCTTCCAGAAAGCACCTGATTACTTGGTCCTTTTCACAATAACAAGGCTATCTGATATTTTAGTGGTGTTGGACTCATGTAAACCATGAATATATGTATTCATCTGTAGATTGGATCTGGCCAGTCCTTCTGTAGTAATCAAGTCATTGCTGCAAGCAGGAAGCAGCTTTGGACTGATTAATAAGGTCACAGTTAAATATTCCATTAATAAATTAAGTAGCTTACATGTTGAAGTGCAGGTAGAATAATCTAAATGGTATCTCGATATGTTTCTGTCCACTAAAGCCAGTTCTCAGCTTTTTATAAATAAATGCAAAAAAACGACTTGGCAATCAGGAAGCCGGGTAATGTAGGGGATATACTTGAGCTGTGAGCAGGAGATAATTAAAGAATATGCCTTCTAGGCTTCTATAGAAGGAGAGACTGGGATTTTATACAATCCAAATTATCTTAACTGTAAAAGCTCCCGTATCAGCTGAGAATATTAACAATGTATGACCTACATTATACATATCTTATGCATAACACATTGCAGGTGGCAGTATAATAAAAAGTAGCTCACCATGACCTAGATCCACAGAATTTAGAATGTTGTCAAACTGCAGTTCTTAAGAAGCAGCCTTCTATTGCTCAGCCAATATGAACTCCTCTGGTACCTCCTCTTTGCTGGCATGTATAATTAAAAATAAAGCTCACTTCATGTTGGAAATTATGTGACTTATGATAACTACTAACGGCACCAACAGCACCTAGAGTAATTGATGAATTTATGCCAGTGAGAAAAGTGTACTTTGCAAGTGCACATGCTGTGATTCAATGCAGGGATGTTTTCCATTATTAAGTCTGGAAACCAGGTGACCAATCCTGACGTCCTGAGCTAATTAATATTCCCTTTCTTGTACACAGGGAAGCATGCGCATCGTTATTATTAATTAAAATCTGTGCCGAAGGGATAACACTATTATTGGTTTGGAATGTTGTTAAGTTCAAATGAACTGTGTTTTACTTGCCTTGTCTTTTCAGAAATGCTATGTTTTAAGAACCAATTAACTGTTAACAACAATGATTACCTTATGCATAGTAATCTACTTATAAACTAATACCCCCCTCTCCCTCACACACATACACACACACACACACCATATTTGCTTAAATGTAGATTTAAATATGTTACTGCAGTAATCTTTTGAAGAAGTGAACAGTTTTTTTAATTATAATTATTATAACTTAGTAATATAGAATTATATATACATATATATATCATAATATATATATATATTTATATATATATATATGAATATTATATTTATTTTGAAACATGAACAGCACTAACAGTTAATAAACAAACAAAAAAATTATTTATACACACAAAAAGTAATGCGTTGTAGTCTAATATACTTTATATTGCTTTAATGTTATATTTCATTCAAACCAGTTATGTTAAAATGTGACTGAGGAGGAAATGATATTGCAGATATCAATTTCAGTAACATTTTCAGGGATTTTTCGTAAGCTCTTTGATCAAATCCGCTGTGGGAGT